>NW_023396592.1:0-346297 GCF_011125445.2 Fundulus heteroclitus
CATAGCCTTCTTTGCTGCCCTGATCTTCCACTGGAGCTCCCGCTGGACTCTACGCTGCTCCTCTCTGTCCCTGAGTAGAAAGCCCTCTTCTTCTGGTTCAGGAGGACTTTCAGCTCAGGGGTCACCCAGCGGGGGTTGTTTGGAAAGCATCGTAGCCGTCGTGTAGGCACAATGCTCTCCACACAGAAGTTCATGTAGTCAGTGATGCATTCAGTCAGGCTGTTGATGTCCTCTCCATGAGAGCTTTGAAACATGCTCCAGTCTGTGGTTCTGAACAGTCCTTCAGTCTCTCACTGGCTTCATCTGACCAAACTTTCACTGACTTCTTCTGTGCCTTTTGTCTCCTCACCAGTGGAATGTAATGGGGGAGCAGATAGACGAGGTTGTGGTCTGAGCGTCCCAGAGGGGGGAGGGGGGCGGAGGTGTAAGCGTCCTTAACGTTAGCATAAAAAAGGTCCAGCGTTTTATTGTCCCTTGTTTTACACGTGACGTACTGGGTGAGCGTGGGGAGGGTGGAGCGGAGGGAGGCATGGTTGAAATCCCCTGTGATCACAGGAGAGCGCGGGGGTGGGGGTGCTGTGTTTGCAGATTGTTTACAGCGGCGTGGATCCGCTCACACGCGGGCGGCGGCGTCCGCGGAGGGAGGGATGTAAACACAGAGCATGATCACATGGCCGAACTCTCTCGGCAAGTAATAAGGTCTTAAGCTCACTGCGAGAAGTTCAACATCCGAGCAGCATATCTGCTGCTTCACGTGAACATGCGCCGCGTTACACCATCTCTCATTCACAAACACCGCCAGCCCTCCCCCTCTTTTTTCCGCTCCCCGCAAAAGTTCTGTCCGCGCGGATAAGTTTAAAGCCGTCCGTGGAGATCACTGAGTCCGGGACAGATCCATCTAACCACGTCTCCGTGAAGCACATAATGCTAGCGTCTCTGTACTTACTTTGGAAAAGGGTTAGTGCTGTGAGTTCCTCCATCTTGTTCCGTAAGGATCTAACGTTTCCCGTGACAACCGATGGTAAATAACCTTTCCTCCGCTTCGTCCTCCCGCCCCGACATCCTCTCCGCCTCCTCCGTATTTCTGCGGAAATGTACAGAAACGTACATCCAACGATTTGGAATGCCTCTCTGTGCAACCGGGAGCACAAGTCGTAGGCATTGCTTAGATTCCAAAAATAAATGAACTAAAAGTACGCTCTAAATCACCCGTTTGTCATATGTAGTAGATGGGCTGTCAGGCTAGCGTGCCCACCAAGATGGAGGCGCGCACCCCCGATCACGTGACTGTGACGTCAGATGCAAGGGGTCTATACGCTCTAAATGAACGCTTTCTGAGCTCCGTTAACTCCACTTAGTCTGGGGGGTTGATGTGTCACCTTGTGCTTGAATGCAGGTGCACATAATTACCTTACATGTAATTTAGGTGCCCACTTTTAAGGCTCATTTTAAGGGACTTGTAACTGAAGGGGCTTCAGCTCAGACCGTCATTCCTCCTCTTCCCTCTAAAGGAGTCCTTTACACTCTTTATTGATGCATTTCCTCACTGTTTATTTATGACACGCAGCGCACAAATGGGGGGAAATCCTCCCACCTCAATAATTCCCCACCGCTATCATTAAGTATAAATTATGCTGGTGCCAGACGTTACCAAATAGTGTTTTTGTTCTACAGTCACTTAATAACCAGTGAGACGCAGAGCTTGAAAAGCTGCAGCGTTCACTTGACCTCTGTGAGCAACATGGCCTCTGGTAATAAAGTAAAAAATCTTGGTGTTATTTTTGACCAAGACATGTCATTTAAATCCCATATTAAACAGGTTTCCAGAGTTTCCTTTTTTCACCTCCGGAATATCGCCAAAATTAGAAACATTCTGTCCAGGAGTGTGATGCTGAAAAACTGGTCCATGCATTTGTTACTTCAAGGCTGGACTATTGTAATTCTTTACTATCAGGAAGTCCACAAAATGCAGTTCAAAGCCTTAAGCTGATCCAAAATGCTGCAGCAAGAGTTCTGATGAAAATCAACAAGAGGGATCATATTTCTCCAATTTTAGCTTCCCTTCATTGGCTTCCTGTTAAATCAAGAATAGAATTTAAAATTCTTCTTCTAACGTATAAAGCCCTTAATAATCAAAACTCCATCATATATCAGAGCTCTGATTACCCTGTATGTTCCTAACAGAGCACTTCGCTCTCAGACCGCAGGTCTGCTGGTGGTTCCTAGAGTCTCTAAAAGTAGAATGGGAGGCAGATCCTTTAGCTATCAGGCTCCTCTCCTGTGGAACCAAACTCCCAGTTTTGGTCCATGAGGCAGACACCCTGTCTACTTTCAAGACTAGGCTTAAAACTTTCTTTTTAACAAAAATTTAACTAGTGGCTCATGTTACTCTCAGCTACCTTTATAGTTTTACTGCTATAGGCTTAGGCGACCGGAGGATATCAGGATCTAATTTTCTCACTCTATTGAGTTCTACTGTTCTTCAATTATGCATTATGTGTTGTCATTTCTGCTTTAACTTTCTGTTCTCTCTCTTTTATCTTCATAGTAGGTACACCTGGTCTGGCGTTCTGTTAACTGTGAACTACGGAGAACAGCTAGAACTACGGAGACAGCGAGAACTATGGAGACAACGAGAACTATGGAGACAGCGAGAACTATGGAGATGGCAAAGAACTATGGAGACAACGAGAACTATGGAGACAGCGAGAACTATGGAGACAGCGAGAACTACGGAGACAGCGAGAACTATGGAGACAGCGAGAACTATGGAGACAGCGAGAACTATGGCGACAGCGAGAACTATGGAGACAGCTAGAACTATGGCGACAGCTAGAACTATGGAGACAACGAGAACTATGGAGACAGCGAGAACTATGGCGACAGCGAGAACTATGGAGACAGCGAGAACTATGGAGACAGCGAGAAATATGGAGACAGAACTACAGCGACAGCGACAGCTTTTCAGGCAGTGGAAGGATATCGAACAAAACGCAGTAATTTGCCAAACATGCCGTGACACCATTGCCACAAAGGGTAGCAGTAGCACAAATTTGTTCTACCTAAAACGTCATCCAGTGCAAAATGAAGACTCTTGTAAACTCTGCGTGTCGACCCCCCCCCCCCCACACACACACACACACACACACCGAAGGGAAATTTAATTAAACCAGCCATAAAACTGATGAAACTGGTGTCTTCTTTTGCTAAATCCCATATGACAGAAAAAAAACGTTTGTTTAAAATTTCCCAGCTTCTAAAGAGCAACGGAAATATTTATGAGATGCTCTGAATATGTAGCTGCAACTGGTCAGTTGATTTATAGTCGCTATACAAGCTTTTGTTTTTGGGATTGTCACATTTTTATGATACCTTTTATTTCAGGTTATTTGTGTCAGATTTTCCTTGCTGTTCCTTTTGGCCGCTGGGATATTCTGTTTTTAAGGTCCAGTGTTGACCATGAAAGAGCTTTAATGTGACAATATTGTAATTTGTGAAAAGCTTCTATGTGCAGCTGTGGTGGGAAAAATGGCTAAAATAAAACATTTTAAATTCATTTTAATTTTGCAATCAATTTTTCAAACAAAAAAATTGACTTGTTAGTATGAGATATACCAGTGCAACTTTAGGCACTATGTTATTCAAGGTTATTTGAACGTATCATGATATATATTGTGATATATATCGTGTATCGTAATATTAGTATTTCTTTATATCGCCCACCCCTAGTTGAAGTGCAAATAAAGCCAAATGTCTCTTCTTGTGCGCTCACCTTTGTGGCTTTACACAGTGGGGGGGGGGGGGGGGGGCTTACTCAAAGGGTTAAAGATGTCAGTGACAGTCGTAGACACTGGGAGACAAACATAGTTGTGGACTGTTTCAGAGAACAATGAAAGCTAACCTATTACTTAGAGGTTAGGAACTGAACAGCAGACAAACCAAGGCTGTTCAACCATGCCGCTCATCTGGGCTGTTTTCACACAATGTTTCTGATCTTCTCTGATTTATTTAGTTTTTACAAAAAAGTCATTTACGGCCAGATTACCATCAGCAGTGGACCAGAAGTGGCCCACAGACCATCTGTTCAATAGCCCTGACCTAAAGAGTGATTTTCTAAAGAGGTGAATTATGGGTAACAGCCCAATGAGTGAAGAGCTGTTTAAAGTTTAAAATGTGTCTCTGGATGATTGTATCTTTCTAAAAGATCAAAATCTCTAAATACCAAAAGCTGCAGCAGAGCTGACCTGAATGAGCTGAAGATTTAGAAATCTGATGGTTGAAATAGTCCAAAGTATAAAGGAAGTAGTTAAAGGTCCAGAAATGTCCAGAACCGACTGAATAATGAAGAATAAACCGGACGGCAATAATGCTGAATCAGCATCAGTCAATGAAGACATCTGGACTCACCGAGCCTTTCTGCAGTTCCTCACAGCTGGAACCAGTCTCCGTCGTCCCCATTCTGATGTGTTGTACTTCTCCAGGTCCAACTCATCCAGAACCTCCTCTGACATCTGCAGCATGTAGGCCAGAGCTGAGCACTGGATCTCTGAGAGCTCCTCTGATCTGTTCTCTGATTTCAGGAACTGTTGGATCTCCTGATAAACTGAGAGGTCCTTCATCTCCATCAGACAGTGGAAGATGTTGATGGTTCTGTCAGGAGAGATTCCACCATAGTTCATCTCCTTCAGGTTGTTGATGACTCTCTGGATGGTTCCTGGACTGTTCTCTGTCTGACCCAGCAGGCCTCCTAAGAGTCTCTGGTTGGACTCCACAGAGAGGCCATGAAGGAAGCGAGCAAAGAGGTCCAGGTGGCCATTTTCACTTCTGAGGGATTTATTCATGATTCTCTTCAGGAAGTCATCCACAGATGTTTCACTGTATTTATCTCCCAGGAAGTTTTTCACCACCTGCGTGTTCCTGCTGGTGAAGCAGTGGAACATGTAGACTGCAGCCAGAAACTCCTGAATGCTCAGATGAACAAAGCAGTAGACTGCTTTCTGGAAGATCACGCTCTCTCTCTTGAAGATCTCTGTACAAACTCCTGAGTACACCGAGACCTCTGTGACATCCAGACCACACTGCTGCAGGTCTTCTTGGTAGAACATGATGTTTCCTTTTTCCAGATGTTCCAACGCCAGCCTCCCCAGCTTCAGGAGAACTTTCCTGTCAGCCTCCATCAGCTCCTGTGGACTCCTCCCATGTCCTCCATGGTACTTGTTCTTCTTCCTCCTGGTCTGGACCAGCAGGAAGTGAGAGTACATGTCAGTCATGGTCTTGGGCAGCTCTCTTCTCTGCTCTGTGGTCAACATGTTCTCCAGAACCGTAGCAGTGATCCAGCAGAAGACTGGGATGCCACACATGATGTGGAGGCTCCTGGAGGTCTTGATGTGGGAGATGATTCTGCTGGACAGCTCTTCATCACTGAACCTCCTCCTGAAGTACTCCTCCTTCTGGGCGTCGCTGAAGCCTCGTACCTCTGTTACCCTGGCAAAACATGAAGGAGGGATCTGATTGGCCGCTGCAGGTCTGGAGGTGATCCAGACCAGAGCCGAGGGAAGCAGGTTCCCCTTGATGAGGTTTGTCAGCAGAACGTCGACTGATGACTTCTGTGTGACGTCAGAGACCAGCGGACTGTGCTTAAAGTCCAGAGAAAGTCTGCTTTCATCCAGGCCGTCAAAGATGAACAGAAGTTTGTGGCGAGCCAGCTGCTCTGCTGGGAGCTTCTGGAGGGTTGGATGGAAAACATGGAGCAGCGTGAGAAGACTGTGCTGCTCACCTCTGATCAGGTTCAGCTCCCTGAACGACAGCAGAACCACCACACGGACATCTTGGTTCTCCAAGCCCTCGGCCCAGTCCAGAGTGAACTTCTGCACTGAGAAGGTTTTTCCAACACCAGCGACGCCGTTGGTCAGAACCACTCTGATGGCTCCATGTTGGTCAGGTAAGGCTTTAAAGATGTCGTGGCACCTGATTGGAGAGTCATGGAGGGTTCTGGATCCTGGAAGCTCTCTCCAGCTGCTTCACCTCATGTTGGGTATTAACCTCTTCACTCTGTCCCTCTGTGATGTAGAGATCAGTGTAGATCCTGTTGAGGAGGGTTCTACTTCCTGGTTCATCACTTCCTTCAGTCACACGTTCACATCTCCTCCTCAGACTGATCTTATGTTCCTCTAGAACCTCCTGCAGACCAACATCTGCTGGAACAGAGAAGAAGAGACAACTGAAGGAAAAACCTGATTTAGTGATGAAGTTGGAGCAGAAACATCTGGAACATCAGGAGGTGTCATCATTAGAAGGTCTCTTAGTTCACATGATGTGATGCTAACCAATGGGATCCATCCTTAGAAGCAGAACCTTGTTAGATGGTCAGACAGCAGAGTTCTGCCTCTGCTTTGTGGCCAGTATCTGTTCACTGTCAGGATCTGATTCACAAAGCAGATCAGATGAAGAAATGCTGACAGAAAACATGCAGCAGCTTTCAGCAACATCAACTCTTTAGCATCAGGTCACCATTGTCCTCATTTCTCTGCTTCTATCTGACCTTCTCCCACAAACACAGCAACTACAGAAGAGGCAGAGAGACAGAAAATGTTTCCTGGCAGCATTTTCAACCTTAATGAAGGAAATCTGGAGGAAATGCTCTAATCTGCCAGAGAAAACAGCTCCTTGGATCAGGTAGTGTTCACATTTCAGATGCTTTTTCCCTCAGAGACTGGATTGGATGTTTTTAGAGAATAATTACAGATTAGAAATGACATGGGACTGATTTGGTCCTTTAGAAGTAAACAGCAGATAGAAATATTCCATGTTTCTACAAATATATCTGCTGTAATCTGGGATCTATTGTCAGAGGAAATAAAGGTTTCTGTCTCTCAGACTTTCCTTCCCTCTTTCTGTAAAGCAGCAGTGCAGCAGGTTGTTTTCTCCACCTTTTTGTTTCCATCAAAATGAGCTGCAGCTTTAAGGAGATGTTCAGTTTTAATGCATTTAGCACAAAGGGCTGAAAACAGAACCACTTCAAAGCAAACCCAATAGGTTGTTGGGTTGAACACAGACGTTACATTTACAGCAGCTGGAAATCCAGAGATTCAGGGCAAATAATCGATCCCAGAAAGACTTTAAACACTTAGATTCCCAAATGCCAACTAAAGACGAGGAATTAGTCCAACAGAGACGATAGAAGGAAGTTCTGATTGGAGATGTTCAGTCTCACCTGGAGCACAGCTGCTCTGATTGGCTGCCAGCAGTCCAGGTCCTGGTCTGAAGAAGCAAAACAAAAGTAATCACACCCCTTCTCCTTCCTTTCGATCTTAACATAAATGGTCTTCCCAATTCATGCTTTATTTACGAGGTTATAAAACTCTAAGGTCCATTTTTAAACAAATGAATGAATATGCTTTCTAAACATATATTTACACATTTACATGCCAACACTTCTCCATACAGCCAATGTGACTAAGACCATTGTACTTGTGTGTATAACCAGGCCCAATGTTTCTTCAGTGAATAGTACTACTGTTTTATTGACTAACAGCTGATGATTATGGAGCTTTAAGTTAAGTTAAAGTTCTAAACTAATTTACTTTCACTTTAAAAACTGAAGACTGAGTAAATATTATGTTTTATAAACATCTGTGGAATCACAAGGATCAGTTAGAAACTGGGTTCTTACTCTGAGTCTGAGGGTCCAGGATCTTCACTGTAGTTTGGAGGTTCTCCTCTGGACCGGTCACTCCTCATGGACGGACAGCTGGATCCTGGAGGTTCTGCTCTGTTCTCCATCTCCTGGACTTCAGTCAGCCTGAGAGAGGAACCAGAACCAGTCAGTTCCCAGTGGTTCAGGTCCAGTCAGTGTTCTGTAGAGCAGAAAGCTGGTTCCCATCATGTGTGTAGAGGACCAGAGGAACCTGAGTTCAGCAGGTACCATCTGGGTCTGGATTGTCCTCTCCTTCACTACTTCATGCACCTCCTGATGTCTGCTGGGTGATCCTCAGAACCATCTGGAGAAGTTCTGGTTTCTTCAGAAAATGAAGCTAAAACTGAGGGTGAAACCTTTTCAGGTCTGAACTGGAATCCTGTTCCAGGTCTGTAGAAACATCCAGAGTGAATGAAGGAGGGAACATTTCCTCTGAAGTTCTGATGTGTTGGTTCTGAACACAGCGGCCCTCAAAGATGAACAAAAATGCTGCAGCTCCACTGCTAAAAGGAACTAAAAGGACGTAAAACTGTATTGAAATGAGTGTTTTTGCCCTTGATCTGAGCAGCTAAATAGGATTATCTGCCAACTGAATATGATTTAGCACTTAATACAGGATCAACTCATCTCCATCATCTTATTTCAAGGTCAGTATATCTAATTATCTTATTTCAAGGTCAGTATATGTAATAACACAGCAGCAGCATCAACGGGGGTTTCTCCCTGCAGCCTCCCTGGAGACACCAGCCTGTGGCGGGGGTCTCTGCCGCCCCGGCAAGTCCCAGCAGAATTAGCATCGGCTAATCATCCTCAAGAACTGACTGCACACATGAAGCTTGGAGGTGTACTTTCTGCCTAAAAACATTTTAAAACTACATTTTTCATAAATTAAGGGTTTGTAAACTAGTCAACTCCTTACTGCTCCTTACTCCACCCTTGTGGTGGACAGTTTTTCTGGCTCCAGCCAACCCCGTTCCCTCAACAAGCCTGAGTACTGGGTCAGCTGAGGCACCAAAGCCCCAGAAAGTGAAATTAGTCGGTAATGTGAATGAAAAGCTAGCAGGGATCTGAAAGCTCCAGGCCTTTCAGTGGCAATAGAAAAGAGGGTATACATACAAACATACACATGAATATATACACAGCAAAAAAAACATCGCTCTCATTTACTATATACAACAGACTAAAACACATGAGCCATAAATTAGTCAGGGCCTCCTTAATTAAACACAGTTTTAGCTAAATATAGAAATGTTGGACATTTCTACACTGAGTCTCATCCACAGTTTCACTCCACAGATGGAAACAAAAAGTTTCCAGAGTTCTTCTAACACTAAGAATCTTTAGATTTCCATATGAGATCATAGCCTCTATCTCTATCTAAAAACCTCTTTTTATCAGTTCCTCCACATTTTCTGCTCACAACCCTTTGCTTAAGATTTTATTTAGCAGACCAGGTCCAACTCTGACAGAAACAGAAATGATTACAGGCCTGTATTGAACACAGGGACTGGAAAGTGTCCACAGAGGACGCTGATCTGGAAGATTTCCCATCATCTGTGTTGTCCTATAGTCACTTCTGCACTGATGCAGTCCTACCCACAGAGACAGTCAGAGTTTTGTCCTAAACAGAAACCATGTGTGGACGATGCAGGCTGAAGGCAGGAAGCGCGCTTCCTGTATCCACAGAGCATGACCTGCAGTGTAGATGCAGATCAGGAGACAGACTGGCCTACAGCAGGGCTACAAGTCAACTGAAGAAATGCACCTTAAGAGTCAAAGAAGGGAGAAATTTTTTTTTCTTTTGGTATAAGACATAAACCATATTAGTATAATAGCTCAGCGCTCAGGAAGCATCACTAAAAAGTTGGTTCCTGTTCTCAGGAACTCTGATAAACAGTTTTATGGTTGGCTGCTGGAACCAGAGTCAGGACAGAAATCAGCACAACAACCTTTGTTTCTGCAGAGATCTGAGTGTCCTTGTTCCTTTACAGCCAGAAACCATAATTCTAAACACATTTATAGCTGCTGACACCAAACACTGAACACAGCTGCTGACACAGGTAGAAAGTACTCTCTGGAACAAAGACCTGGGTGTCAACAGAGGAGCAAACTGAACTCTGACTTCCCAAAGTAAACTCAGTGAGCAGAAGAAAAGTTAGAATAAAATGATTTTACCTTTAATTCTGACACAGACGTGTTTCTTCTTCAGAGACTAAATGGACCCTGAGCTTCTCTTCCTGCTGAGAGTGAACATGAGAAACAGGAAGTGCTCAGCCTGCCCCCCCCCAGATCCATTTACAGGAAAGCAGGTGGTTTGTCTGTAGTCTGTTAGCAGACAAGGGATCTTCCTGGCTGCTGGGATGATGGCGGACCGAAAACGCAGCTTCCTTTAAGCTCTAATGCACTACTTCCCATTGATAGTTAAGACCTCTGTTTTTGAGCTCCCAAAAGGTTACAAAACTTATCTATACAGTTTATTTCTTTCCAGTTTATTTCTCTTTACCAATCTTCAAACAACAAAAGATATGAAACTAGAAAAAGCTGATACTGTGGCCAAGCCAGCGACAGCCTCCAAGACGTGCTCTCCAGTCCCTGACCACGAGTATGCTATGGAGACTTTGCTGCCAACAACCAAAAAGGAAATCTGCCCCGACGCCTATTAAAACACCGACACCACCCAGCAAGGTAATTGTGTCCCAAAATGAGGAAGTCATCAACCCGATGGTGGAAGCCATTAACAAGTTAACAGACAAGATCGATAACTTCAGCGTACAGCTAGGTGACAACATGATAATGGTTGCTAACATCTCTAAGCTAGCCGAAATGAACACAGCTGACATAAAAGACTGCAACACCAAACTATCTGACATGGAAAAAGAGGTTCCTGCGCTCATCAAAAAAAGGAAAGATTGATGGAACTAGAATGCTATAAACGCCGCTGGAATTTAAAAATTCAGGGCTTAAGAGAAAAAAATAACGAAGATACCCGCAAAGAAGTCATCGACATCTTAACCAAAATAGCACGGCACTGGGCCTCGTCCATTGGCAACGCAGTGGACATCGCGCATCGTCTGGGGAAAAAAGAAGACAGAAGACATCGGCAAATACTTATTCAGTTCAGCATGCGACAATACAGAGATGCTTTCTGGAAACTCCCTAAAGACTCCAAGAAGGAGCTGGGCATCCACTTCAAGCAAGATCTCTGCAAACTGGATCGGGAGGCAAGAGCTGCAGTCTGGCCCAAAATGGAGTGAGCCAGGAACGAGGGAAAAAGTGTCTACTACCGAGGGCATGTCGGCTACATCAGCGGTGTTCGGGTATTCCCTGATTGACTGAAGATCCAGTGCTAGTGGTCAGTAACCACACACTATTGCTCAAGAACACAAGGTGCTAGATTATGGTTCAAGGAAAGTTGCATTCTTTTATTTCTAAAATTCCTTTTGGTTAAATAGGCCAATTTCAATAAATAAGGCTATTTAAAAAGGCAAAGTTAATTATTCACAGGTTTAATCAATCTTTTTGATAAATACATACTAATCTTGTTATTTGGTTAGAGGTCAGTTACTCTGTTCTCAATTCAGTTTAAGGGAGTTAGTGTTTCATTCGTTCCTTTTCCTAAACACTAGAGGTTTAATTACCTTCTTCCTATTTTTTCTGGTGCTTCCCTTTTATGTCTGTGTTTATTTCTAACTTTAACAGTGTGTCTTTTAAATGTTAGCGGTTGAGAGATAGTATTAAAGAAAATTAATATTTCTTTTTTGTAAAAATGCTAAAGCTAACTGCATATTTTTACAAGAAACACTCTATTGAGGCAGATGAGAACTTCTGGTCTAATCAATGAAGGGAAAAATAAATTTGTCTCATGGTACTAATAAATATGCTGGTGTTGCTTACTATTTCACAATTTTCAGAATAAACTAGAAACTCATAGGAAAGACACCCAGGGCCACTGGATTATTTGTGTGCAAAATGGAAACTAGTTTTCTGATTCTCTGTAACGTCTATGGTTACAACAGTGTTTCTCAGAATAAACGCTTATTGTCTGAAATAACAAGTAATTTAAAAGAACTAGCTCACAAAAATTTCACAAACAATTTCATATTGGGAGGAGATTTCAATATAGTGTATAATGAATGGTCTGATAGATCACCCTCTAAATCCCAATCTCATCATATAAATGTGGTTTACAAAACTTTTGCTTAGACCTTAATCTGCTGGATCCTTGGAGAGAAGCAAATCAGCGCGGTCAGTCCTTCTCCTGGTTTAAATCTGATGGCTCAGCAAAGTCCCGTATCGACTTCTGGCTAATTTCAGGAAATCTGATGCAAAATAGTGTTAATGCTGGAATTTCACCCTGCACCTTTATCTGATCACTGCCTGATACAACTCACTATCACAACTCAACTGAAAAAGTATCACAACTCAATTGAAATAATCCATAACAAAGGTTACTGGAAGTTAACTCAACCCTGCTTAACAATGAAAGGTTTAATAACGAAATCCTGGAGCATCTCAATTTAATTTGTAGTGATAAAAATCTGAATTCTTACACAAAAAAATGGGAATTTTTTAAATTGAAAGTCCGCCAAATCTCAATGAAATACAGTAAATTAATAGCTATTCAAAACAAGGAAAAGGAATTAGAAATCATTCAAGAACTTAGTCACATCTGCTCTAAACCTTTTTTTAATGATGAGGACAAAAAAATTCTACAGTCTGAGTTAGATTTTTTTTATACTAAAAAAGCCAAAGGAGCATATCTGAGGTCCGGTGCTCAGTGGATTGAAGATGGTGAGAAAAGAACTGCATATTTCTGTTAGACTAGAAAAAATTAGACAAGAAAGAAATGCGATAAATTGCTTGCAAATTAATGATAAACCATGCACTTACACAAAATTAATATTCAAAGAAAATTTCACCTTTTATAGCAATTTATAATATTCTTCCACATACGATAACTCAATGACAGAAACATTCTATCATTCTGTTCAACATTGATTCCAAAGATGGATGACAATTTTAAAACAGATTTGTGAGGCAGACATCACCATAGAGGAATTGGATAAAGCTTTGGGAGCTTTATCCAAGGACAAAGCTCCGGGCTGCGATGACTTAACGAGTAACTTTTATAAACATTCTTGGGTTCACATCAGAATCCTTGTGTTTGGACTGCTTACAGAACTATTACAAAACGGCTGTTTAAACCCACACTATGAAACAAGGTGTCATCACGCTTCATCCTAAACCCCGGTAAAGATCCAACTCTTCTTGTTAATTCTAAGACCGATACACCGTTAAATAATGATTACAAGCTTCTGACACGCATCTTTGCTAACAGATTAAAATCAGGCATATGCGAAATTATTTCTGACATCAATCTGGATTTATAAAAATGACGCTCTATACATAACATTCGCCCCATTTTGGACTTAGACCGCCATGTTGAACCAGGCCCAATATGGCGGTCTTCTGCCGGACCCATTGAGATGTGACAGGGAATGCAGTCAGAGTCCAGGAGGAATTACACTCTGATAAGGACGAGGTTGAAGGAGCCACCATGGAAAGCCAGATGGGAGCTTGGCTACCATGGTGGAGAAGGAGATGGAGGTGGGGTGAATCAGGGTCATCTGAGTCCTAATCAGACATTGGGCAACCACTGCTTGAGCTTTGGCTGGGTAGCAGGCTGAGACGTGATTTGAAGACCTTTAAAAATGAACTCTGGATGCTGATTGGGCTTCGTGGAGGTCTGGTTCAAAGCTGATTGGCTGTGGTGGGAGGCGGATGAGCCTCTGATTGGATGAATGTAAGTAATTCAGTTTCTTCAATTGAACTTCCGCTCAAGCTTCATTTAAATAAATGGTCACACAGAGATTTATCTATTCTGGGAAGAATATTTCTCACCAAAATGGAAAGTATATTAGACTTATCTACCCTGCATATACATTAGGAATACCCAATTTAGCAATCAAATCTATCAACCAGAATGAATTTTGACTTTATATGGAAACAGAAAACTCACTATATCAGAAAAGGTAATTTAATTAAACAGTTTAAAGATGGAGGACTGCAAGCTATTGAATTTGACAGTTTGAACGGCACTTTAAAAATAAATTGGCTCTGGTCGTTTTAACAAATCAAAATAAATTATGGTTCCATATTCCATGCAAAATATTTTCAAATCTGGGCAGAGTTAGTTTTCTTCTTAGATGTAACTTTGACGTTAAAAACTGCCTGTTAAACTTTCCTTCTTTCACCAGCAAGTCTCATTATATTGGAGATTGATCTATAATATAACTATAGCCCACACAATACTCCCTTGTGGAATTGCCGTTCCATAAAAATGAATAATAAATCAATCGTTGCACATACTTGGCTTAGAACAAGGTGTTTGGTCTGTGATGCGTTCATTAAATAATGAGGAGCTGATTGGGCCGTCATTAAAGAACAGAACCCATGAACGGGACCAGGAGCAGAACCTTAGAATCAGAACAAAGCTGAAAACCAATGAGACGCTGAAGATCAACCAGTAATGTTCTAGATGTTATATCTCTGTGGAGTCACATGGATCAGTTAGAAAATGGGTTCTTACTCTGAGTCTGAGGGTCCAGGTTCTTCACTGAAGCCTGGATGGTAATCTTGGACCGGTCAGTCCTCATAGACGGACAGCTGGATCCTGGAGGTTCCTGCTCTTTTCCTTTTCGATGACTGTCTCCATCTTCTGGACTTCAGTCAGTCGAGAGAAACCAGAACCAGTCAGTTCCCAGTGGTCAGGTCCAATAAAAGTCCTGTAAAGCCGAAAAAGCTACTCCATCTGGATTTACCTACGTATGGTTTTATACACTTGACGTTTTTCTGTGTGCCACAAACTTTTTCAATTTCTCACCACCGGCAACTTTTTAACATAACTTCACCTTTTTTAAACTAAATTTTTCATAAATGAAGGGTTTGTAAATAGTCAACTCCTTACTCCCTCCTTACTCCACCCTTGTGGTGGACAGTTTTCTGGCTCCAGCCAACCCCGTTCCCTCAACAAGCCCCAAGTAGCTGGGTCAGCTGAGGGACCAAAGCCCCAGGAACGTGAATTAGTCGGTAAATGTGAATGAAAAGCTACCAGGGATCTGAATGCTCCAGGCTTTCAGTGCAACAGAAAAGAGGTTATACATGCAAACATAACATGAATATATACACAGCAAAACAAACATCCCTCTCATTTATTATATACAACAGACTGAAACACATGAGCCATAAATTAGTCAGGGCACCCTTAATTAAACACAGTTTTAGGCTAAATATAAAAATGCTGGACACTTTCTACACTGCGTCTCATCCACAGTTTCACTCCACAGATGGAAACAAAAAGTTTCCAGAGTTCTTCTAACAATAAAGAATCTTAAGATTTCCATATGAGATCATAGCCTCCATCTCTATCTAAAAACCTCTTTTTACAGTTCCTCCACATTTTCTGCTCACAACCTTTGCTTAAGATTTTTATTTAGCAGACCAGGTCCAACTCTGACAGAAACAGAAATGATTACAGGCCTGTATTGAACACAGGGACTGAAAAGTGTCCACAGAGGACGCTGATCTGGAAGATTTCCCATCATCTGGTGTTGTCATATAGTCACTTCTGAACTGATGCAGTCCTACACCAGGGGCAATCAGAGTTTTTCCTAACGGAAACCATGAGTGTGACGATGCAGGCTGAAGGCAGGAAGCGCGGGTTCCTGTATCCACAGAGCATGACCTGCAGAGTGGATGCAGATCAGGAGACAGACTGGCCTACAGCAGGGCTAGAAGTGAAGAAATGCACCTTAAGAGTCAAAGAAGGGAGAAATGATCTTTTTCTTTTGATATAAGACATAAACCATATTAGTATAATAGCTCAGCGCTCAGGTACCATCACTAAAAAGTCTGTTCCTGTTCTCAGGAACTCTGATAAACTGTTTTATGGTTGGCTGCTGGAACCAGAGGCAGGACAGAATCAACACAACAACCTTTGTTTCTGCAGAGAAAACAAAGTTTGTTTTCCCAAAGAAAACTCAGTGAGCAAAAGAAAAGTTAGAATAAAACAATTTCACCTTTAATTCTGACACAATTTCTTCTTTTTGTTCTTCAGCGACTAAATGGAGCCTGAGCTTCTCTTCCTGCTACGAGTAAACACGAGAACCAGGAAGTGCTCAGGCCTGCCCCTCGCAGACCATTTACAGGAAATCAGGTGGTTTGTCTGTAGTCTGTTAGCAGACAAGGGATCTTCCTGGCCGCGGGGAAGGTGGCGGAACCCGAAAAGGCAGTAAGCGGTGTGTATATATATATATATATATATATATATATATATATATATATATATATATATATATATATACATATATATATACAGACATAGTCCTCCAGCGTGTCCCTGGGTCTTCCCCTGGGCCTCCTCCCGGTGGACGTGCCCGGAACACCTCACCAGGGAGTGCGTCCAGGAGGCATCCTGACCAGATGCCCGAGCCACCTCAACTGGCTCCTTCGACGTGGAGGAGCAGCGGCTCTACTCTGAGTCCTCCCCGGATGACTGAGCTCCTCACCCTATCCTCTAAGGGAGAGCCCAGACACACTACGGAGGAAAACTCATTTCAGCCGCTTGTATCCGGGATCTCGTTCTTCGTCACGACCCAAAGCTCGTGACCATAGATTGAGGCGTAAGGAACGTAGATCAGACCGGGTAAATCGAGAGCTTCGCCTTTTTGGCTCAGCTCTCTCTTCACCACAACGGATCGGGTTACAGCGATAGATATATAGATATATATATATATCGATATATATATATAATATAGATGATAGATATATATATAGATAGATATATATCTATATGATATAGATAATCTATATATATATTATATATGTGTATTATATATATATATATATATATATGTATATATATATATATATATTATATATATGTGTGTATACTGTATCGCCCCTGAAAAAGGGGAATAATGACAAAAACCGACACGGACCGGTGTACTGCTGTCGTTTCCGAATGCCGTAATGTTATTAAAAAAAACAATTTACACTGGACAAATAAAGAAATGATAATACAATGAGGAAAAAAATACAGCACATATCTACTAAACTGTCTTGTGCTCTCACAGTAAGACTGGTACATGTTTTCATATTTACACAAAATTATATGACAACAATACCATATACAGGCCACGTATATATATGCTACATTGGAAAATACATTAGTCATGTCAATTGGGACTGTTTTCTGACAAAATTACAGTCATTAACATTTCTGTTTTAACTAAAACAATATAATGTCCTCATAAATCACAGCATGCTTCCTCCCTGAATGCCCCACATTTCACCCAAACATTTATGCCCCGGCAACAGTGGCAAGCAACTATGACCTGGGACACAGCTAACCAGAAAACTAAGCTAGTATAAACTTTTACGCAAAGTCATATTTACTTCAAGCTGTTTCCAGCCCTTACAAACATTCCCTGCTCACCTTCCAAACTTAGTAAACACACATATAGTTAGTAAAACTTGTAACAGTCAAAACTCTTACCTGAAAAGGGGAATAATGAAAAAACCGACACGGACACTGTGTTACTGCTGTCGTTTCAATGCCGTAATGAACGAGCAGAGAAGTAACACGCGCTTCCCCCTTTTCAGTTCAGACTTAACCAATCGAGGCAAGATCTACAGATAAACGCTTTTAAAACATAAATTCTGAAAAGGCAACACTCTTCAAGTGCTAAACACAACCATAGCTACAAAAGTAACATTACATGCCTATCATGCTCTTGCTCGCTGGCTTGGTGGCTCTCACATGAAGGAGGTGACATGGGTGGCAGTAAAGGGCCATCTCCACAATTGTCAAGTTGTAAAGGTTACTTTATCTCCATCTCTCGCTTGCATATCAGTCGGTGATCTGCTCCTCGTCCAGGTGCAACACACTCTCTTGTCTTTCTCCTTGTCCGTGATGTGCTGTTGTTGGTTTAGGGTTTTCTGACAGGTCAACATGGTCCTTCTCAGCAGTGGAACATGCATCCTCGGGTGGCTCAGGGCATGGGTTGTAAACCATTCATCTTCTGAGTCCTCATCACTGTCATCTTTTTGCTGACTGTTGGGTCCAATGTTACTTGTCTCTCTTGTTCTTGTCTTCTGTGACCTGGCAACTTTCAGGGGAACCTCCAGAGGTAGGTGGTCACAGGGAAGTAAAAGATTGCGGTTGTAGTATCCGGCTTTGTCTCCCCTTTCCTTGTTCAGGTACCACCTCGTATTATTGGAGCATCTTTATTTACTCGGCGCACAACCTTGTGGATGGTGTCTTCCCAATGGCTACGAAGCTTGCCGGTCCCGCCCCTTGGGGTCAAGTTCCTGACCAGGACACGGTCTCCGGGTTCCAACTCAGAGCTCTTTACTTTACGGTCATGGTTCCTTTTGCCTCTTTCAGCTGATTTTCTTGCGTTGCTCCTTGTTATGTCATAAGCTTGTTGCATCCCTTCTCGCCATTTTTGCATGTACTCCCTGTGATCTGTTGTACCTGTTTCTGGTCTCAAGCGGAAAAGTACATCAATGGGCAGTCTTGGGGTCCTTCCAAAGAGGAGATAAAAGGGAGAAAAGCCAGTGACTTCACATTTTGTGCAATTGTATGCAAAAAACCAATCTGTTCAGAGAATCTTTCCAATTAGATTTCTCTTTCTCTGTCAGCGTCCTCAGCATTTGTATGAGTGTACGGTTTAAAACGTTCAACTTGTCCGTTACCCTCAGGATGGTATGGTGTTGTCCGTGAGCCTAAAACTCCAGAAGTCTTTTTCAGTTGTGACATGAGCTGATTTTCAAATTCACCACCTTGATCATGGTGAATACGTTGGGGGGAATCCAAACCTTAACGCATAATCATTAAAAAGTCTATCAGCTACAGTCTTTGCTGACTTGGATGTTGTGGCATAAGCTTGAGCAAATCTTGAGAAGTGATCAATCACAACCAATATGTACTCATAGCCGCCTGAAGACTTGTCAACATGCAGAAAATCAAGAGACACTAACTCAAAAGGCTGGGTTTTGTAACAATATTAGTTAGTGGCGCCCTAGTGTCACGGCTCGGTTTTCTTTTGTTTTAGACATGTGCAGCTGCGAGCCACATAGTGTTCAATATCACGCTGCATATACGGCCAAAAGAAACGTTCTCTAACCAGTGACGTGGTCCGGTCAACTCCTTGATGACCCATGTCATCATGCAGGACCCTTCATAACAATTGCCTTGTACTTTTCAGGCAAAACAAGTTGTGTCCGTTTTTTGTTGTCTTTCGTTGCAAGATCCCATTATCATCCAAAGAGAGTTTTTCCCATTCACGTAACAGTCTTTTACTCTCTGTACTGAATGATTTCAACTGTTTGTTTTCCGGTTTCTTATCCAACTGACGACACTTAAGCACTGGGCCGATATTCTTATCTTCCCTCTGGGCTTCACAAATCTCTCCCAGCGAGAGAGGTGAATGCTGTGAACTGCTGATTCTTTACACTGCGCAGACAGTGCCATGAACCATACTGCATGAGAGCTTGGGTCCTCAACTGACTGTACAACCGCTTGAACTGAACAAGATGACATTTCCTCAGTACAATGTTTCATCAGTGTGTCAATATCCACTGGCAGCCTTGAGAGGCAGTCGGCGTCGATGTTTTCTTTCCCTGGTCGGTATCGGATGGTGAGGTGGAAATCTGCCAATTCAGCAACCCACCTATACCCAGTTGCATTTAACTTCGCCGTGGACAAGACATAAGTGAGCGGATTATTGTCTGTATATACTGTGCATGACGAGCCGATCAAATAGTCTCTGAATTTTTCACAGGACAGCCCATTTCAAAGCCAGGAATTCCAACTTTCCAGAATGGAAATGGTAGTTCTTTTCAGCTTTAGTGAGAGTTCGGGAGGCATACGCTATTACACGCATTTTTCCTTCCTGTTCTTGATACAAAACTGCCCCCAGGCCCAGGTTGGAAGCATCTGTGTGCAGAACAAAGGGCTTGCTAAAATCGGGAAAGGCCAGGATTGGTGGTTCCACCAGGTGGTCCAAAAGCTCCTCTAGCAGCTGCTGGTGTTTTTTCTGTCCACACAATGGGAAGGTTGGAGGGGGTTCCAGTTTGTTTTTTGTTATTCCGCCTTTTTCTTGTAAGATGTTTATCACTTTGCTTTGAATCTGCCGGAGTGCTCATGAGGTCATAAAGAGGTGCAGCGATCCGAGAAAAGTCCCGGATATACTGACGGTAATAACTCAGGAGACCCATAACGGCTCTTAATTCTCCCACTGTGGTTGGTTGCTTGTCTTTCAAGGCCCTGACCGCGATGGTATCAGCAGGGTCGATTTTACTACCCTCTGATGAAATGACCACGCCCGAGATACCGAACCTCGCGTCGGAAAAGCTCACATTTAGCCGGCTTCAACTTTATGCCATGCATTCTCAATCGTCTAAGCACAGTCCTGACATGTTCAACATGCTGTTCAAAAGACTTGCTAAACACAAGGATATCATCAAGGTATGGAATGCAAATTTCGTCTCTGATCCCCTCCAAACATTCTTCCATGCACCGCTGAAAGGCAGCTGGTGCGTTCATTAAACCAAATGGTATACGAATCCATTCGTATAAACCCCAGGGGTTACAAAAGCAGTGAGTGGCTGACTGTGTTCTGCCATAAAACCCTGATGATAAGCTTTACCTTGATCTAACAGTGAGAACCACGAATTGCCTCCCAGGCCATCTATAATATCTTGTACCCTGGGGATGGGCTGGCGGTCTGGTACAGTCTTACGGTTTTAATTCACGGTAGTCTATACACAGGCGTAAGCTTCCATCTTTTTTGCGTACACACACCACTGGGGACGCATAGGGGGAAGTAGATTTGCGCACCCAACCTTGTGTGATAAGATCATGTAGATAACTCTTCATTTCTTGATATAATGGTTTTGGTACGGAGAGGTAAGTTTTAGCCACAGGTTCCGTGTCTTTTAATGAGATGGACAATCGCAGATTCTCAATGCAGCCAATGTCATCATCGGAACGTGAAAAGGAGCCCGACTCTTCCCTTAGCATATTTTTAACTAAATCTCTTTCAGGGGGACTGAGGTGGTCTAAGTCCACTGGGGGATCCCAGTCACTACCTGAGGTTTGTTGTTCCTTCACCCCCACAGTATTTACTGTCACTGGAGATTTAGAGCTGGGCTGCTCAAAGATTGTTGCTGGGTAAACTGCTTGGACTGGTTGTGCTGTCCCAATAACAGTCTTCCCAGAGAGTTCTATGTCATGGTCTGTTGGGTTTTGCACATCCACAATCATGAATGGTTTTGCACCTTTCTGTAGTTTCATGAGGGTATCAGCGAACTCCAGGCCTTCCGGCCACTGTGGATTAACACTAGGTTCGAAGATCAGAGTCGTGTCCTCCGAAAAAGGGGATGTCATGATGCGGCATTCTACCTTTACTGATGTGTGTTTTGGAATACGCACTTGTCCTCTGGTGGTTTTGACGTTAAACTCCATGGATTGCTGTTCAGCAACAACTCTAGCCACAAACACTTCAGCGTCATCCATTTCAAAATCAGAAAAGGATGCTTGAACAGCCTTGATTAACTGCTGTTTGCTGGTGTCTTTATTTTGTTGTAGCTCAGTGTCCACTATCAGGCCAATAACATTTGAACCAATAATAGGACGAGCAAGACTGTTACCTCTAATTACTAGTGTAGGAACAACAACTTCTGTTGTTGGGACGTCATCTGCACCTAGTTTAAACGTGACCTCTATCCATCCTAAATATGGTATGTCTTCGCCATTAGCTGCAATAAGATTTAGAGTGTCATTATTTTCAATGATTTCAGAAATGTCTCTCAAAGTCACATATGGTAGATGTTCTGCTTTCCATTGTTCACTTACTACAGTGACTTGAGAGCCAGAGTCCCACAAAGCTCTAACTTGCTGACCTTGGATATGGCAGTCAATCAGGTATTTCTTTCCTAATAGTGGGGCAACTTTAACTTGCCTTTTCTTTTGGGGTGTGGCTCGGACTGTATTACATGAAGTTGTTAAGCACTGCTTCCTATGAACAGTCCAATGTTCATGCTGACATCTCTCAGAACAATACAATACACTTTTGCATGATGAACATTGTTTCAGTCTCACCTTTATCCCGCCGACACCACAGTATGCACAGAGTTGGGGCGCTGTTGATGAAATGGTCACTCCCTGCCCCGCTGGGGTAACCCTTGCTCGTTTAAAGCATTGCCTCGGAACTGGCCTGATCTCCTCATTCTGCAACCTGCTGAGAAATGTTCACTGCTGCCACATCTGAAACAGTGAATACAGCTTTCCAGGTTTTCCTGCTGGCAGGCATAACATCTCCTCCTTGGCCGCGGTGGAACTGTGGAGAGAGGACGTCGATCTCCATACCTCTGACTGGGTGGGGCATGATTATGTTGTCCTCTAAGGGCTTGTGAATAGTGGTGGTGTGAAGGTGGCTGTAAGTAACTGTATTGCACAGGAGGGGATTGAGGGTAACCGTGCTGTACTGCAGTCTCGTGTACCAGTGATGGGTTGTGGTAGGCTGATGCAGACTGAGGTGGTGTGCAGTCCGGTCCTGCTACTGGGTTTGGGTGCTGCCTCTGTAAGTAAGAGGGTTGCTGCATGGATTCTTTAATAGAAGACACTTCAGCTTTGAGGTCTTTAAGAAGAGTTATATTTGCTTTCATCTCCTGCAGCTCTGAAAGAATATCTGTTTGACTTTTACTGTGGCTCGACTGGCTTACTCTGTCTTTCTTCTCAATATGGTCAGACTGAGCAGAGTGGACTGTTACAGACCGCTGTGGTGCACTCATTTTTTTCTTGTCCTGCCTCTCACTTTCATAGGCACATGCAATGTTTAGTTTCTCAAACAGAAGTTCATCAGAAACACCAGTTTGTTCCAGGGATGGCTGGAGATCACGTTTTATGCTTTCGTTCAGCAAACCGGTCATAACTGTATGAAGGAACATGTTCTGCACCAATACTGGATCATATCGTAAGCCTGACTCCGACTCTTGGGAAGCAAACAGAATCTTTTGTCTTAGGTCTAGAGTGCGGATAAGAAAGCTCTGGGGAGTCTCTTTAACGCCCTGTACTTCTGATGACAGCTGTTTATATAATTCTGTCGCGCTTTTCTCCTGATAATGACAGCGCAGTATTCTTCTCAGGGTGGGCAGTGTAAGGTCATTTTTCCCCTCTAAATAGCTACGTAACTGCATCCCTGGGACAATAGCCCTTATGACAGCATCAACAATCTCTGTTTCTGGAAAACCTTTGACAAGGCCTTGTTCAATTTGCCGTGCTAGGCTGGAAAATGTGAGGCGATCTTTCTGTCCTGGTTCTCCAATTTGCCCAGCTATTTTGAATTCTTTATGCCACAGGGGAGGGGTCTGACCTAAAGCTGAAGCTACCATTCTGGTGGTGGGTGCAGTGGGCTGAACTTTACTTCCATTCTCCTCGTGAGTACTTTTTGGCTGGAGTGGTAAACGAGAATGGGAAGGTCTGGTTTCTGTTGAAATATTTTCCTGTGTCTCATTAGATTCAAGTTGTTCTTCATATCGTACTGCTTCAACTTTATTTTCTTGCATATCTGTAGCCTCTGTGTGGAGTTCAATTATTTTGTCTTTAAAACAGAGAAGCTCTGCCATTCCCAAATCCTCCAATGTCTCTAACTCTTCTCTTTGTAGATGATTACTAATCATTAAGATGAGCGATGCTCTGTTTTTTCCTTTCACATGTTCAAATTTTGAACCAGCAATGGTGAGGAAATCACACAGTTCTTTTAAGCTTTCGACAGGCAGTGTACACAGAAGTCCCATTATTTCCAGTTGTAATGTTTCTATCTCAGCTGACTCCATCTTCTTTGCAGTAGTGACTTAGTGTTCTGTTATAGTGGTAATTTGTTTACTAAACCTTGGTTGTAGCCCTCCTGGTGCCGTTGGTTCACCTCAGATTGCCAATACCGGTGGCTGTAGACACTCAAACCACCACACAGTCGTCCACTAGATGTCGTCTACCTGGGTAAGTTAAAGTGGGGGCTGAATGAGAGCTGGAGACGTCTGGTCCTAGCAGAAGTCAAACCTTGCCTCACTCATCCCAGCGGTGCCTCCAGAAATGTTACGCCCCTGAAAAGGGGAATAATGAAAAAACCGACACGGACACGGTGTTACTGCTGTCGTTTCCAATGCCGTAATGTTATTTAAAAAAAACAATTTACATGGACAAATAAAGAAATGATAATACAATGAGGAAAAAATACAGCACATAAGCTACTAAACATGTCTTTGTGCCTCACAGTAAGACTGGTACATGTTTTCATATTTACACAAAATTATATGACAACAATACCATATACAGGCCACGTATATATATGCTACATTGGAAAAATACATTAGTCATGTCAATTGGGACTGTTTTCTGACAAAAATTACAGTCATTAACATTTCTGTTTTAACTAAAACAATATAATGTCCTCATAAATCACAGCATGCTTCCTCCCTGAATGCCCCACATTTCACCCAAACATTTATGCCCCGCAACAGTGGCAGCAACTATGACCTGGGACACAGCTAACCAGAAAACTAAGCTAGTATAACTTTTTAAGCAAAGTCATATTTACTTCAAGCTGTTCCAGCCATTACAAACATTCCCTGCTCACCTTCCAAACTTAGTAAACACACATATAGTTAGTAAAACTTGTAACAGTCAAAACTCTTACCTGAAAAGGGGAATAATGAAAAAACCGACACGGACACGGTGTTACTGCTGTCGTTTCCAATGCCGTAATGAACGAGCAGAAGTAACGCGCTTCCCCCTTTTCAGTTCAGACTTAACCAATCGAGGCAAGATCTACAGATAAACGCTTAAAACATAAATTCTGAAAAGGCAACACTCTTCAAGTGCTAAACACAACCATAGCTACAAAAGTAACATTACATAAATGCATTTTAAAGTGATTTTAACCTATGCATGTTTTAACTGCATCATTCTATGGCTTTTGAGTTGCCAGACCGGAATAATCGATCACAGAATCACAGATCTCCCGATCAACAGTGCATCTGATTCCCATTAACCTTACTCCATTAGAGACATTAAGTACGGTGTTCTTTCAAATATACATCTTCCATGTGCTGAAAGCATAAAGAATATGAATTTCCAAATGATAATACAATAATATACTTTTGCTAACATTTTTTCTTACTTTCTGAATCTTTCTTTTTTATAACCATTACATATATATATATATATATATATTATATAGATATATATAATATATATAGATATATATATATCTATATTTGTGTGTAATATATATAATATGTGTGTATATATCTATATAATATATTATATATATATATATACTCTTATATAGATATAATATATACTATATATACTGTATATAAATGATATAATACAAACCGCAATCTGGGGGGAAAAAATTAACAAAAAACCTAATAACGCATCTTAGAATCAAATACATTACAAAATCATAGCAAAACTGTATAATATTTCTTTCTTTTTATAACCATTACATATTATATATATAGAGATATATATATATATATATATATATATATATATATATATATATATAATATGTGTGTATATATATACTATTGTGTGTATATATATATATATATATATGTATATATATATATATATATATATATATATATATATCTGTATATAATATATATACAAACCGCTATACCTAATACGCATCTATCAAATACTACATATCAATCTATAAATAATTATAAAAAACTACTGAAAAAAATTCCACAAAAAATCAATCATAGCAAAAACTGTATTTTAACCCCCCCCCCCCCCCCCCCCCCCCCCCCCCCCCCCACACACAACACACACACACACAAACAAATCATGTCTATCCAGTAGTTTAGGACCATTTTGTTTGTTTTTGGTGCTTAGTGTACTTTTCTCTACTTCCATCCCTGCTACCCATTAGCACATATTGTGGTTATGCCGGAAAAACTGTAACTGTAAAGCATGAGGATTATCTATCATAAAATTTTACTTATGGAAGGTAATTCCCCAGGATCTGGTTCCTAGTGTCCTTTTATTTGCGCACCCATAAGCGGAGTAAAATTCGGGCTTCCTGGGACTTAGCTCTGGAAGTTTGTTACTTTCAATACAAAATCGAAATTATCTATTAAGTTAGACAATCATTTAATTAAATCAATTGATCCCATGTAGCCCCTAAAGGGGTGACGTTTTCAGTCAGTTGATTTATCTGGAAATCGGGTGAGAATTCACCGGATTCAGAGTGTCTAAAAGCATAAAGTACATTTTCCTGAATTGACGTGTATTCTGTCTGACTGCAGCTTGGTCTGACCTAAGATGGCCGCTCTGTCGGCACGCCTCTCACCCAAGAACGCGGCGTCTACGTATTCATGTCTGTGGGCTGACGCATAGACATAATATAAGAGTAGACGCGTCATTGGGCGGGTTCTGCCTATGCTGCGATGCGTCAGAGCGTCCGCCATCTTAAATGTGGCAAATCTGCAGTTACTCAGTCACTTAAACAGTATCAGAGGGACTTTAATCTCTGAATATACTTTGTATTCGTAGTATTTTTTTGTAATATTACAAGTTTATTTTCGTACCCTTTAGCTTCATTCTCCTGAATTTATTATCCTAAAGAATAAAAATATTTAAAATAATCTAACCTGGCCCTATTACTCCAGGAGTGAAATAATTCTGCAAACTGTGATTATTCTGGAAATGTTCCCCCTTAATTCTCATAATATGATGTTTTTATAATAACATTATCACTTTTGTGTTTGTTTGTTTATTTTTACTTTATTGACCTAGGACTTTTTTTCTCATATTATTAATTTTACCTCTTTAATACTCACCCAAAAAGTCTGTTCCTAAAGGTTCACATGTGACACGGTTTTATGAAATAATGAAGAACACAATGTTTAGATTTAACAAATTGATCCTTATATTCATAACACATACACACACAAATATATATATATATATATATATATATATATATATATATATATATATATATATGTGTGTGTGTGTGTGTGTGTGTGTGTGTGTTTATTGCAGCACAGGAATGAGGCATCTTCTCTGATCCACGTTCAAATAACAGAACCCAACTTTTTTCTGCCACATACAATATGGCGGTGACGTTGACGTGCGAATCTGCGCCCAATGACGCGTCTACTCTTATATTATGTCTATGGGCTGACGTGCCTACAGGGCGGCCATCTTGGGTCAGACCACATATCAGACATCTGCTGTCAAAATGAATAGGAGGCAGCTCAGATTTAATTTAAATCATATGTTCACAATGCTGGTGACCTTTCAGACAGATTACACATATTTATTCAGAACAAAAACAATTTAAACTGAAGTCTAACGGGATGATATATATACTCACAGTTATATATTTTCAGTTACATATTAATATAATAAACACAAATTATACACACGTCTCTCTCTCTCTCTCTATCTATACATATACATATATAAATATACATATATTATAAATAAAAAAAAAAAAAAATATATATATATATATATATATATATATATATATATATATATATATATATATATATATATATATATATATATATTAGGGCTGGGCAACGATTAAATTTTTTAATCGCGATTAATCGCATAATTTGCCCGATTAATCATGATTAATCGCATTGTATGCACAAACTCCAAGAATGAATTCAAAAGTAGTGTAAAGAGCACTTTTATTTTAATGTTCTGCCGCCATATGAACAAAAGTGTTGTAACATTGGTAGCACTTATCTTATTTTGTACTGGATATTTTCAACCCATCTATTGAATTTAGTGCACTAGTTGATCTTTTCTTCATAAGAGAACAGCAAGCACTGCAGCCAAAATATGGCCTTTTTTGACCTGCTGTATATTAGCCAGTGCCTAAGCTTGATGTATCATGAAACTGTTGACCTTTTGGGTTTTGTGGTTTTTATTTTATTATTACAATTAAATAATAATAATAATAATAATAATAATAATAATAATAATAATAATAATGTTATGTTCAGTGTTTTTTCGCTAATCCATCTCTTATATATTTCAATCCTTATGTAATTTTGTCTGTGTTGTGTGCACCTGCATGTTGCTTTAATCCTATAAATGTCTCTGTTGTGGGATTAAAAAAGGATTAGCTAATGTTATCTTACCTTAAATAACACCTTTTAATATATGTACTGGGTTCTTTCAAGGTCTTAATTACATGTTATGTGTGGGCTCCAGTAACATATGATAGATAATATCTACTTTGAAAGTTAACATGAACTGCTGCTGAAGATGAACACTGATCTACCTGGATGTTCCCTGGAGGACTGAAACGCCTCAGTCAGTGACGTCTGTGGGTCTGTCGGGGCAATGACAGAAGTTTCGTCTCCTCTCTCCGTTTCTGTGGCTCGACGTTTTCATGTTTTTTCACGTGCTTAGATAAATTTGTTGTGTTTCCACTGAAATGAACCGGCTTTTTACAAAACATACAGCTTGATTTCATTTACGGTATTAAAATAAAGCCAAACGGTGCTACTTCCCCTGTTCATGTTTTTTCGCTGCTGCGGTCTCTCTCAGCTGTTTGTGTGTTAAGTTTGTGTGAGAGCTGAGTGGGAGGGCCAGGCTGAGCCTGCGTGCTGATTGGCTGGCGCCGCTGAGCCATGTACGAGAGGGGAGGGGGAGCGGGAGAGTGCTGCCGTGACACAGCGCGCTGCAGTCAGCGCGCGTGCTGACTGACCTGACTGAAAGCATGTGAGCAACATGCATTAATGTGCGATAAAATAAATATCGCCGTTAATAGTCTAATGAATTAACGCAAAATTAACGCGTTAACTTGCCCAGCCACAATTTTCCATCTCAAGCCATGAACTTTAAAGCCAGATATCATGTTTAGCTTTGAAGGGCTCCACAAGCCATCAGAATCAAAGCAGAAGCAGAAGCAGGAGCTCAGCTACTTTTAGCTACTTTGTAGACGGCATTCTGGGAGAAAGAAGAGTTTTCATCCACTTTTTTCCACTCTTGCTGCTCATGTGCATTAATGCGCCACCATGAGAGACGAGGGCAAGCTTCTGCTTCTGCTGCTCACACGCTGCACTCTGGACTCCCCAGCAGAAGAGAAAACAGACTCTGCAATAGTTAGAAAAGCACTTCTCACTAACTTTGCAGCTGCACACCTTGCAGAGGGAAAAAGGCCTGAAAAAAGAGGCAAAGCAGCCACTTGTTCCATCCTCTGATGATTAGAAATGAAAGCAGGAAAATCTGCAAAGTGCTTCTTTAGGATCCTGTTCTACGGCTGCAGCTTCTAGCTGCTAAATATCTGCAGACACTTTGGCTTCAGCAGCTTGTGGAGAGCAGCTCTAAAGGAAACTTTCTCACTATGGGGGCTTTATTTTCTGCTGGAACTTTGCTGCTTTTAGCAGCTTTCTGTCCTCCAACACTTGATGCTCAGACCAGAAGCTTAGCTCTGCTTGCTCCCAGCTCAGAGGATGAAGGACGTTTGAAGGTGAAGACGTGACTTTATGGACATGTTGATGGAAATCAAGGACTATTGTGAATGAAGGAGGAGGAGATGGCTGGTCTTGATGACTCAGCATTTCTTGGATCCTTGCAGGGAGAACAGCAGCAGTCTGTGGAAGATGTTCAATGTGCTCTAAGCAGACAGAGAAATGTTCTCTTCTAGATGTGGCTGACTAGAGGCAGCCTTCAAGAGCCACTCCCCGACTGAAGCCTGCAGCTTTCCTTTCTGCCTAGCGCTCTCTGTGCTCCTCAGCCTTGGCTCTCTCTCTCAGACTAAACACAATCAGGAGGGATTGAAGACTTTTGTCAGGCTGGCAGCACAGAAACTTTTGGAACTTTTCTATCTGAGCAACACATGATTGATTTGCTCCTTTAAAAAGTCACAGTAATGCTGGGCTCTGGGAGGTCAGAGGTCAGCTAGGTCCCAGCAGGGAAATGCTGATGGCCAAGTTGCTGAATCTTTGCAGCTTTTCCATCTTTTTCTGCCTGCGTTCAGTTTAGATGATCTTTTAGTTGCTTCCTGCAGAGATGTGAACGTTCCACCATGATTCCTGTCTGATTCCAGCAGAGCAGCAACACACATGATGCTTTAAAGCCAAACTGAAGAGGCAGATGCAGACAGGAAGGATTGCTGGCTGCAGTTAGTTGGTGTGGACAGCAGGTGGCGCTGCTGCATGGCCCACAGAGGGAGAGCAGCAGCGCCACCTGCAGGGACACATGAAGAGCAGCCTGAAGCTGAGCTGGGAGACATGAAGCTTTAACATCTGCTGAACTCTTCAGCTCCTCTTTCCCTCACATCTGGCCTGAAGCAGCTTTAAGGTGGAAAACTGCTGCAGCTGGAGGAGATTCAGCAAAACCAACATGTTGCTTTGCTTTCTGGGCCACAAGCTCCACAGGAGGCTTGGCAGCATCAAGGTGGATGAAGAAGAAGAAGAAGAAGAAGAAGAAGTGAGAGCAGCAGCAGCAGTCACCTCCACACAGGCTCTGCTTCCTTGCTGAACATCTCCAAGCAACACGTTTCCTCAGCTGTGCTGTTAGGATGCTGCTCTGAAACATCTCAGGAGAACAGGACACTTGGAGACACTTTGGAGAGGAGATCTCCTGGAATCAGACTCACCTAAAGCTGCTGAGAGCCTCAACATCTCCAGATCCTCAGCAGACTGAGCTGAGCTGCTGACCAGTCTACTGAGCAGAACTTTACTGGACCTGCAGCTCTGACTGGGATCTTCTTCCACTTTGGCTTTCAGCAGAAACATCAGCAGAAGATTCCCAGAAATCACACATGAAATCAATCTTTTCTGGGACTCCAAGCTGGGAGAAAGTGAAGCTGACTGTGGCAACATTTGCTGAACACTTGCAGATGATTTCAGGGAGAAAATGATCCCCGTAGAACCAGGACTGAATGTTTTACAGCGTAGAAAGAAAGAAAGATTAGAGTCCAGCTAAACATGGATGGAGCCTTTTCATTAGCAATCTTTCACCTAGCATAAGAGCAGCTAAACAACTGCTAACACACTTCTATCACTCTTTAACAACCTTTAAATGCTCCACAGCAGATTATTTTACAACAACAATCATCAAACTGTCACTTATTATGCTTCAAATCCACTTATTGAAGACAGAAAACCAAACTTCATACCTTCTTCCACGGAATGCGAACAGAAAGAGGATGGAGAGCGTGGGAAACCCTTCACAGACTATAATGGTATGATCCGTTAATTTGTCTTTTTAAACTCCGAACTAACACTCACAACAACAATTCATCAACTCAATAGGTTCACCAGGAAAGATAATTATTTACATTTTCATTCGCAACACCTTAAATTTGAATAGAAATAATAATTTAGAAACAGGAAGTTACCCGCTGTTTTTCAATGGATCTGTCGTCTTTTCAAAATAAAAGCTGCCGGTGTTTCCTACCGGAATAGCTTCTCACTTGACAATCTAGTGTAATAACATCACACTGCCACAATATGGATGTGGAGAACTGTTCAATAACGTTTAAATAGTATAATAATATCATTATTTCCTGGTGGTTTGAGTAAAAGGATTTTGGAGCTAGTAGAGTCACGTGTAACATAAACACAGAGACTCAGGTTCATGCCAGCTGACCAAATCTACCTTGTTATAGAAATATATAATGAATAAGAATATATCTATCTACTGTATATGTAGCAGCATAAATGGTACGGTGCCTCTTTAAGGCCAATCTTGGCTGCTGTATATCAGCAGGTCTCCACAAGGCTGCTGGTGTTGAACTCAGCTGCTTCTCTTTGTTTGTCAAACTGTGCTGGGCTTCTTTGTTGCTCCTCAGACCTCTGGACCGATCTGTCCTGTTGTTTGCTGGCAGGAAGCTACACTGTGAGGAGGAATTGTGGACTTGTTTACCTGGCATGGTGGTAATTTACCAGTTACAGCCACCTGACCAGCCTCTGATCAGCATTCAACGTGGATTGACACTCGCTGCTGTTTTGCCTATAAAGACATGTTTTAAAGACTTACCTGAACTTTTATTGGTGGCACGATTTATGGGATGCAGTGCAATATTGTAGTGCCATTGTATCACTGTTTTACTCATATTGATTTAGTTTTGTCTGTCATTTAGGGACTGAGGCTACGGTGGTGGCAGTGGTGACCCTTGGTGGCGGTGTTTTCGTTTGTGTTGTGTTGGAGCACCCTTTTCTTGTGTTTGCTGTGTTTTTGTAGTGTCCAGGGTGGTCCCTTTTCTCCTCACCACTTTCCCCCCATTGCTAAGCCTCGGTCTCATTTCAAATAAAAAATTATACTAAATTTTCACTGTTTAAACATTCAAGTCCAGGTTATTGTTGAATTAAACCTACTGAAGTTTAATAAAGTTTTGTAGACTTTTCTATATCGTGTCTCATTTCCAGCAGAACTTACCTGGGCCCTTATTACCATTTTCCTGGAGTTATTCCAGGTGGCGCTGTTGGTTTCCCGTATTGTAAACTTTAACATGCGTGTTTCAAAGTAAAAGAAAATCCCCCCTCAGGTTGCCACATATCTAAGGATGGATATATTATTATTGAGGTTTTTTACGGCACTAGTGGCTGGTTTCTCAGACAGTGGGCTGACAGCAAAGGGGCTACCAGAGAGGGCAGAGACATGCAGCAAAGGACCACAGGTCAGAGTCCAGCCTGCATCAAACGCCTAGAGGACTAAGGCCTCTGTACATGGGTTGTGTGTGCTAACCACTGTGGCACCCAATCACGCCCATTATTCTTATTTTTATTACAGCCATATGCTTTGATCTATTATAGAGCTGCTTGCAGAAAATCAAAGCAGTCAATTATGTCCCTGTAATCAGACACTCTGATCCCGTCTCCTCCTCACACACCTAAGGGTAACTTAGAGTCACCATTTAACCTAACAATCATGTTTCTGGACTGTGGCAGGAAGCCAGAGTACCCAGAGAGAACACCTGCTTTACCTGGGTTCTTCCAGGTAAAGCAGGTGTTGAACCCAGGATCTTCTTGCTGCTAGCTAACAGAGCTACTGACTGCAGCACTGGGCAGCCATTTAGGGCCAGTTTGCTGTCAATGCAGAGATGAGCAGAAAGGAATCTAAACCTTGTTCCACACAGGTAGACTCACCTGTCCTGTGAGAAGGGGCGGAGCCTCAGAGGAGTCAGGTGTGATGAGATCAGGAGAAGCAGGTCTAGTCAGGTTCAGACTGCAGTCAGTTTAGATCAGAGCAAAGAGAAGAACCTGGATCAGGGCGGCTTAACTTCTCCTGGTTTTCTCTCTGTAAACAGAACCAGAACCAGAACCCAGTCTGCTTCTGCTTCAGCTTTAATTCTTCACATCTTCTCAGCAAACAGAAGATGTTTTTATTCTCTGACAGTTGAACCAGGAAGTTAAACCTTTGTTCTCTCAGTGGGAATCTTGGACCGACCCGTTTGTTCAGATTCTTTAGCTGTGAGCTCACAGTCACTTCCTGTTTCCTCTCAGACTGAATAAAGACACAAGATGGAGGAACGTGATCAGAACCAGGAGGACAAAGCTGAGCAGCTATAATATTAAAGTTATTAATAAATCTAATAATAAAGAGGAAGTCGTGGTTCTGATCCAAAGCTCCAGATATGAGGATTAAAGATGGAGGCTCAGACACAAAGTCTGCTTCTTTCTAATTAATCGTCACAGAACAAATGAACAGAGAAATGTTCCTCTAAGGTTCCCACGCTTCCATCAGAGGAATGGTCTCTAAAGCTGCTCTGACTGAACCACACTGACAGTCCAGCTTTTCATTTCCACTCAGGGATTTTTAGTGGGAATCAAGTGAGACACCACCTGCTGATCTTTGGTTCTAATGGATGTTTTAAAGCTAGAAACTGAACCAAAGGATCCAGATAACTTGTTAAACTTCTGCTTTTAAACTCAGTTCTGACTAAATCTACTAATCCCTGTTTGATGCAGGAATCATTTTAATAATTCCTCATTTTAACCCAACTTTAACTTTAAAATTCAACACATCTAAAATGATTTTCTATCTTTCTGCCTGTCTGCTTGGATGCCAGATGTCGTCTTTCTCAGGTTCTAAAGTTATTTATGTAACAGGGAGACGATCTGAGGATCCAGGTTCTGTAGATTCTGGTTCTGGTTTTGGTCCGTCTGAAATGTCCAGGAAACGAGAAAAAGGAAATGATTCATGTTTGAATTTCTGATGAAAAGAGAAAATCTCTTTTCCTTCTCCAACGTCCACAGTGGACTTGATGAGGAGCTGTAGGTGAAGGTTTTACCCCCACAGTCCCTAAACAGGATTAAAATCTATGTTCTGACCTCAGCAGAGCAGAGCTGCATGATGAGCCTCAGATCCAACAGAACCAGAACCGTTCTGCAGGAAGAACAGAGAAAATCCTCCAGAGAAGATCTGAAAGTCTCTGAGCTGCTGCAGAAAGTGTTTCCATGCTCACCAAAGGAGAAGCTGGAGCAGATCAAACTTAATCTTTACTCACTTTTAGATTTTACCTTCAGAAAGAAGGAAATAAACAGATTTGATGTAAAATCCTGAAGAAAAGCTTCATCCTCTGATTGAAGAAACCATCATTTACTCACTGAGCTGTTTGCAGCAACAGATAAAAGGAGCAGAGCTGCCCAAACATTTGCAGAAAACATCTAAAATATGCTGAAAAACCTGCAGAAACTGCATCACAATGAAGCAAACATGCAGCCTGAAAACTTTAGAGTTGAGCTTTATTTCAGATTTCTGGGTTACAGGCTGAAAATGAAGCAGAGAGAAAAAAGATCAACTTTGCAGTTTCATCAGATTCAGATCAAAACTCCATGGAGCCACTAAATGCAGCTTAGTTTTCATTTGATCCTCATTGGTCCACAGAGACAAACAACAGACACTAAATGACGGACATGATCAGATAAACAGGATCAACATCTCTAAGGTCAGAGTTCATCATCAGGATCCAGTCAGAGTCTCTTTAAAGTCAAACTGCTGCAGCTTCAACCTCTGGATCATCAGGACAGCTCAGCTTCTCTCCTCTACAAAGATGGTGACCACCACCCCCTGCAGAGAGAAGAAGGAGCAACAGAGGAGATCAGTGAGTGTTTCAGCCTCTGGAAGCTGAACATCTCATCTGTTCCTGAAACATCAGCTGACTAAGAAACATGGAGGCTGTCCCTGAACACATCTGGATGAAACTAGTGAGAGAAGGACACATGTCCAGATGTGCTGAGTGGACTTCAGCAGAGCTTCTGCTCTGTAGAAAGACCACATGGTGACTAAATGTAATGATGGGCTGTGAAATCAGTGATTTGCAGGCTGCAGTCAGACTGATCTCAGAGCTGTGACTAAGATGAAACTGATCAGCTGTTTGCTGTTGAAATGAGAGAACAAAGAGTCTGAGATCAGATCTGATGCTCCACAGCTTGATGAATGAGGACCACTGTCTCTAGACATGGTGGAAGGCTGTCAGCTGGAAGACATCAACACAACAACAACAGTCATCTTCACATGGGGTCCGTTCTTCGTACGTTGCTTAAAACATCCGAGATCAAATGACACATCCAAGATGATTTCATCCGGCTAATCATGATCCGGCTAACTGGGTTCTTCCAACACACCTGTTGTTTACGATTAGTATGGCTGGATTGAGTTATCTGAGACAACTGCGCGTTCATGCGTTTGTTTAAAAGGGGAAATGTATCGATAGTAGAAACAATGATCAGCAACGCTGCTATTGGCTGTTCAGCATGGCCAAAGAACGCCCACAGTTTGTCTCCCAAGCAGAACAAGAGCTTTTAATGGAAGGTTATGCCGAATTTGAGTCATTAATTAAAACACCTCAAAATCTGTTAAAGCTAGGAGAGAGGGCCGGCAAAAAGCAGCAGACAAATTAATGCGTAAATACTGTCCATAGTAGATGTTTCTACCACTTTCTACAGTATGAATTTTTGCATTTTAATAATCTCATATTTACTTTGTTATTTTATATCAGAGCCTCCACGGGACCCACTAGAACATGGGAACAAGTAAAAGTGAAATACAAGAATATTCTACAAAATGGTAGCCTTTAATTATTACACTTTATTTTAAAAAGGTACTTGTTATGTCAAGAGATCCAAATTTCAGTGTCATTCCTTAGAGACGGGAAGTAAAGGACATGTGCAAACTGGGAATTTTAACAAAAAAAATCTTTATCCATAAAAAATGAAAATCTTCCTTTTCCAAGTCATCCACAGTTTACACGGTAAAACTGTATTGCTCCGTGTCTAGATAATCCATCCATAGTTTTTTCTAATACAATATACGGCTCGACAGGAAGCAAGCCTTTCAAAGTAAACTAAACTTCACAATAAAATGGCCTGAACAAACCTTCTTACTGAATATGATAAAAATAAAAAGCAAACTATCATAAAAATAACTTAAATATTTAGATTTATGGCTCCAACACCACATTTTCCTCTTTAAAAGCCACTGTTAAATGATGTTTGTCTGTTTATAACAGCCACCAAGAAAAATCTCTCTACACTGTCGCGCTGCGCTAAAGGATCCTGTCTATTGCGCAATACGCGATTAATTCTAAAAGCTCTGAAATTATTCTTGCATCTTCTGCAACAGGTTGCAGTCGTAAAAATGGACATGGCTACGACAGACTTCCCTATCTCCTCCGCTTATACAGCCGTGATCTAATCTTGTTTACATGAAATAAGCCTGCTCTGGAGCAGGCTTAAGCTGGCGAACATGTTGCTATGACAACAAGTGCAGGATGTCTTTCGAAGAACCAAACGATCCAAGATCATACCAAATCGTCAACAATGAAATCCTGCTAACTGAGTTAGCGACGTATGAAGAACGGACCCATGGACACAAAGACAGGAAGACAACAAGCTGCTGGCTCCTCTGATTGGCTCATTGTTGTCTTTGTGTCCAATCAGGAAGCCTGTCACCATTCTCCTCCCACTGAGAAGCTGCAGCTTTACTGGAAACACTGGATCTTTGCTTTGGTACCAACTGGGTTCAGAACAGTTCTGCTGACAGCAGCTGGACTCACTCCAACCATCTACTTACAGACGTTCCAGTTTGTAGTCTGGACTCTCTACAAGATCCTGCAGCTGCTGAACATCTGACTCCTTCAGGTTGTTCTCTCTTAGGTCCAGTTCTGTCAGATGGGACGGGTTGGACTTCAGCGCCGTTACCAGATGATCACAGCTGATCTTTGACAAACTGCAGCCTATCAAGCTGAATAAAGAATGAAAGATGTGAGCTGAAGCCACCAGGATGCAGGTTCTAACAGTCCAACAGAACCCGTTAAAGAACTCTAATTAATATTAATGACAACAAGCTGCTGCTTCAATAAAGACCTGCTGACTTCAGCTTTTCAACAATCAACAATATCAGAACTTTCAACAGTTAAAACTTGTTTAGCAGTTTTTACAGTCCTGGCTCTCATTTAGAAACTTTGTGTGGAATCCGTACTAAAAGTGAACGCCAAGAAAAAGAAAATGGAGTATGGTAAAAATATTCAGATGAATCAAACCATGCTCAGACACAGCAGCAGCCATTTTCTTTCTAGATCCCAGCTGTAGCGATACATTTGGTACCAGGTTCTGGCTCAGGTTCTGCCCTCTACACGCCCAGATTCAAGCAGAAACGCTCGATGCAAAGCACCTCATGAATGTTAATGTGTAGAAAATGGAGATTAATGCAGATAAATGAAGTATTTTAATGATTCCACAGCCATAAAAACATGATGTGATGGAGAATATTTCATGTAAACTGACTTTAGGAGCTAAAGCTCCCAGAAGCAGAACCTGCTACTGTGACATGTTGTGTCTGAGTGTTTTAGTCAGTAAAATCCTTGCAGAGCTTCTAAAAGTGCTGAAGCATCAATCAGGGATTATAGATTTGTTCCTGTCACACAGATTCCAGGAGCTGAAATTGACTTTTCTAAACTGGCTTGAATCCCCTCTGAGCCGCTTCACATGAGGGGCATTTCTACACACTGGGGGTCCCAATGCTGTCCGCTTCTGACCTGAGATCAGGGCTCAGACTCAGTTACACAGAGAGACAACATTAAAAACTGGCTCCAAGTCCAGGAACAAACTCAGCAAAGATGTATTACAATACAAGATCTGAACTTTGCTTTTCAGCTCAATTACATCCACTTATTCAATTATTTTAACATAATCCTGTAGAAAATGGAGAAAAACTGACCTGATGAAGGTTTAAAGAGATTAAAAACCTTCAAATAAATGAAACATCAGCATTTTATTTCTTCTCTCTTCCTCTTCCTCAGTTCTGGATAAAAGCTGCAACTCTAAACTGAAATTTAGCTCATTGTTTCATGTTTTCTGCTGATTATTGAATAAATGCAGACAGGAAGTTAGAAAAAGAAAGAAACTTTAAGTGGAGCAAAGCAGAGAAGAAGAAAGCAGACTTTACCATGAAGATCCTCAGTGTGGATCAGTAGAATATCAGCCAGATGTCTGCAGTTTAGTGTCAACACAACTTTCACATCACAGATATCAGAACTAAAACATGGAGTCTGACCTCAGTGTCTGTAGTTTGCAGAGGGGAGTCTGGAGGAAACCACAGAGCTCCTTCACTCCACCATCTTTCAGGTTGTTGTTGTTAATCAGGTCCAGTTCTGTCAGATGGGACGGGTTGGACTTCAGGGCAGAGACCAGATGTTTACAGCTGATCTCTGACAAACTGCAGCCCCACAATCTGAATAAAGAATGAAAGATGTGAGCTGAAGCCACCAGGATGCAGGTTAAAACTGAAGCATGAACAAATAAATGATCAAATGTAGAAAATGAATGTCCCTGAATGTAAAAGTGCCAGAAACATGATGAACTGATGTCTGATATGTGATCCAGTAGAACTGATTTAAAGAGTTAAAGCCAGCAGAACCAGAACATGTTATCATGACGTGTGAAGGTCCAGATCAAGGTGTGGTTCTCAGCAGTGGCGGCTGCTGATGAAGATGTTCTGGGCTTAGGGTTGGGGGGGCACTAGAGCTTGGAGATTAGCAGCCAACAATAAACTCTCCTTGAACATAAATCCATCCATGATCACTTGCTGCTGCTGGATATTTAAGTCTGATGGCTCTGGCGTCTGTTTAAAATGCTGCTGTCTTCTAGTCTGGCTCAGGGTTCTGCTAGAACAGTGGTTCTCAGAGCCAGAATGTTCTAAACATGGATCATTTAACAGAGTTTCAGCTCACATTGTTCTGGATTCATCTTCAAGCTAAACCAGCAGCCTACATGGAAGCTTTTCTCTAAGGAAACATGGCGTCTGGTTAAAGTTCTGCTCCTTCAGTCCCTGATCACTGAACATTGGTCCATGTTCTGCTGCTGGGCTCACATGTTCTCCATCATCCTGGCTCAGTTGTTCTCAGTGGGTCTCTGTGTGTCTGCTGGCTCATTGTGAGAACTAGAACCTACCATGAGGAGACTTTCTCCACCTGCGGCCCTCAGCTGTGGATCAGCCTTCCTGAAGACCTGAGGGCAGCTCAGAGCTTTGGACTAAATAATAATCATCTGCATTTTTCACCACATCTTTGGAAACCAATGAAATGTGTCCTCTGCATTTAACCCGTCCCTCAGGGAGCAGTGGGCTGCCACTGGGTGGCGCCCCGGAGCATTCTGGCTCTAAGGTTCTTGCTCAGGGACCCAGGGCAGGAGCCTGTGGGATTTGAACCAGCAAACTTGCAGTGCAAACGTGGACCACAGATCTATGCACGCTATTAGGTTTTAGCACTAAACACTAAACACTGGAATAATGAGGCACCGACTAAATCACCATTTGACACAAGTTATAAACTGTTAACACCCCCCCCCCTTTATTTAGGAAAATAAAAAGGTGAATAAATAAATGTACTTTAGGACCTTTGAATAAAGACAACAAGCACTTCTCTGCATACAACAGCAAAATAAAAACCCTCAGGGTGTCAATCTTAGATCCCAGTTCAATAATATTTGCTTAAATGCTTATTAATTAAAGCTAAAGGCGGTAAAAGCCAAGCTAAGCCTACGCTGCAGGCCTGTTTCTATGTGAACATGGAGACCAAACTCAGTGGTGGCTTCTCTCAAAGAGCAAATAATAAACTAAAAAGGAACCTTGGTCCAGATGAATAATAATGCTAACAGAAACGCTCTGCTCCCTTTAGTCCTCCTCTCCAGTGGAAAAAAACTCTCTCTGTCTTCTACCTCAGACTGAAGCTCACTTAGTCACTGTGGATCATCGTGGGGACAAACCACGGCACATATTACGGTTTATTACTTTATTACACGGTTTATTACTGTTTATAGTCCAAAGACAAGCAGCTTAACATGCAGATGTTTACTTATGGCCGCAGAACCAGAATCTCTGAGGCTTCTCCTGCTGAGCTCTCTGAGCCAGACTCACGATGCATTCAATGACTGCCTCTGTGTAGGAAAATACACATTCTTCTTCTTCTTCTTTTGTTTTTTTATTGCCGGATGGCAACCAACCTAAGGTCCATTTACCGCCACCTACCAGACTGGAGTGTGGTCATTAATGATCTCAGAGGGAAATCAATAATACTTCAATATATTAGTTATCACATGTCACATATGTATGTATGTAGGGTTGGGAATTGAAAAGATTTTCACGATTCCGATTCCCTCATCGATTCTGTAAAACGATTCCGATTCCCTTTTGGATTCTGTTTTCGATTCCAATTTGGGGGAAAAGGAGAACAAACAGTTTGATGATGAGCATCAACTATGTTTACTTAACTATCACATGAGCTTACAAACTAACAAGGTCAAGATGTCCACAGCAAATGTGCAACTGGAGTAACATTTATCTTTGTTTAAATAAAAAAGGAATATAAGAACAAACTTAAATACACTAGATGAGTTGTTTAGAATACAAGAAAATGTAAGTTTGTTGTGACAGTTGCTTATTAATCTTTCTTTAGATAACCTCAGGCATCTAACTCTAATGGAGAAGCCATCCGTTTAATGAAAAAGCATTACTGTACAATTTTGGGAAATAAACTCATCTCCCCCTGATTTAAATAAAAGAGCGTCACCATTCTCTCGCTCCCTGAACTGCGGAGCAACTTCGTAGCATGTTTCGTTACATCCATTGCAATAGCTAGAATCATGTAAGAATTCCAGCTACCAGTAGTTCTAATTAAACATGCTACCAATAAAGGCTGGATTAACGAGAAAGGCACACTCGCTTAATAACCCCAAAGAGAGGCAGGAAACTGGTTTATTTCCAGAAATGGCATGTGATTTACTAGGAACCAGCCAGTGATGTAAAACTAGCTACTTACCACCAGAGCTGCCTTCCATGCTGGTCGTAACTTTAACTTCTGTCCGCTAAGAATCAAAAACACAGCATTTGTTAAATTGTATGCCATGTTGTGTGCGGAGGTGTTTCTGCCTGTTGGATCTATTTCCTCCCGCGGATATAAATGCCACTTTCCAATGATTGCAAAGCACCTTGTTGCCATCATTCTTTTGACCGTTTACCCGATGGGGCGCCACTTTTTTTGTTTTGCTTTAAGCCGGGTCACGTCGTGCGCAGGTTACGCACACGTGCTTACTGAATGCCGTGTGCGTAACTTGTGTATAAAACGTGACGTAACTTGCGTTAAACAATACGTCGTGCTACCGTTATGCTGCTCAGAGCCGCGGCACGACGGAATCGAAAAGAGAATCGTTTAACGAGCTGCGCAACGGTGCCACGGAATTGGAAAACGACACGGAACCGGTTCTGAACAGGAACGGATTTTCGATTCCCATCCCTATATGTATGTGTGTGTATAAACATGCATACACTTGCATACACACTTTAAATACTATTAAATGACCCAGTGTTTCTTTAAAAATCTAATTAATTTATTTCTAACAAAATTTAATTTCCTAAAAGATTTATCACAGAAAATCCTATTTTCCCTCTATTTAGTATCGACTCTAAGTGCTGACGTTCCTCTAATCACATTCTAATAAGACATGTTCCACTGTTTCCATCTGATTACAGTAAAAACCTGCCAAGGACAATGATGGTGCAGTTCTACTCCTCCATCATTGAGTCCATCCTCACCTCCTCCATCACCATCTGGTACGCTGGTGCCACCGCTAAGGACCAGAGCAGACTGCAGCGTGTCATCAGGTCTGCAGAGAAGCTGATTGGCTGCAATCTTCCATCTCTCCAGGACCTGTACGCCTCCAGGACTCTGAGGCGTGCAGGAAGATTGTGGCTGATCCCTTCATCCCAGTCACAGACTATTTCAGACACTTCCCTCTGGCAGGAGGCTGCGCTCCATCAGGACCAGAACCTCACGCCACAACAACAGTTTTTACCATCTGCTACCGGCCTGATGAACAAGGCCAATAGCCGCCGTGACCTTTGACCCTGCCTCTGTTCCACGTTCAGGACCTACAAGCTACACGAACGTAGCATCTCCAGACCTTCTACATTACATTAATGTACGGTCTATCGTGTATATAGCTTTCTGTTTTGTCTGCACCACCAACACCAAGTCAAATTGCTTGTAAGTGTAAACCTACTTGGCAATAAACTTGATTCTGATTACAAGTCCCTGTTTCATGTTTCCCTGTTCTAAAAAGAGAACTATTAAGTCCAGTAGAGATATGACTAGCTCTTCTTTCTGCCTTCTATTCATACAACTATTACCCCCCACAGTCTTTGAATTTGGGGGGCAAAAAGACTATGTTGTCCCGGGCCCTGGCAAAGCTGTTAGCTGGCCTGTATATAATTATACTATCTTTAAATCTTCCAAAATAATTATTAACTATAACCCATTCTGGAGTCTTTCCCTTTTTAAGAAATTCCCCTAACTGCAGATCAACTTGTGGTGTGATAAATAACCATGGTGGTATTGGTGACCGTGGAACCGTAAAACTATACTGGAACTGAGTCAAAGCCAAATGTGGAGCTTTTATGTCCCCAATCCATCCAAAGCTGTTACAATCAGATTTATGATGTTGCCAACAGTCCTGCAGCACAGCCTTAGTTGGATGACCATAATTATGTCCCTGTAGATTTAGCCAGTACACATACATTAGCTTCAATCTTCTTAAGCTTAAAGGAAGCTCACCAGTTTAACCTGCAAAGCAGCTAAAGGAGATGATCTGAAAGCTCCACAACATATTGGTAACCCTTGTGTTTGTTCACTATCAAGTTTTCTCCAATGACTGTCAGCAGCTGCCATATATGCTATACAGCCATAATCCAAGGAAGATCTCCTGAGAGCCTGATAAACTGCCAACAGCACTTCCTGAAGCTCCCATTCCTGTCCACAAAGACATCTCAACAGATTATTCACTTTTTACATTTATTTTGAACTAATAGGGGGTTTTCAGGTGACGTCACGCTCACGTGACTACTCAGCGCGTCCGCCATATTGGACGGCAAGCTCAAACTGGCAACCAGCTCCCGGGTGGTTTAAAGTGTCACTGTAACATGCATAAACATATTATTACATGTAATATTAGGCAACTGTAACCGGGTGGTTTATTGGTTGGGAACAGTGGTTACATGGAGTGGTTGTAAATTCCAACCCATTTCATGTCCCTGAATGCATCAGTGCCCTATTTCTCCACCTTCCTCTGGTTTGCAGCGTTGTTGGGCTCATTAGTAGGTGTATATAGGCACCAGGTGTGCCTACCAAGCTAGGTGTGGATTTGGATCTCACTTGGCTGACCACTGGAGCTGTTAGCCTGCTGTATCAGGAAATTTGTGTTGCTGGGATTATTTCAGTGACTTCTCACTGCAGCATCTGAAGGTACCAGTTTTTCCCTTGTTTTCTTATGTCTTGTTGTTAGCAGACCCTTTTGATTGTGATCTTTTTTTGGTATTTCAGGTTGCTGCTGCATATTATGCTCTCACCCAGGTGCATGGTTAATGCTCTGGGTTAATTAAGAAAAGGGGTTGTTTAGAGCTAGTGTTGTAGCACCACACACATTGAACCAGAGAATAGTACGGGGTTCTTCTTTTAAATTTTATTAAATAGCTGATTTGGCACAGCTTTACAGGACTGGGTTGATGCAGTTTGAGATTTGTTTTGTTTTTTTGGTTATCTAATATTATTTTGTGTCTTTGGTTGCTACTAATTTGGGTTGCAGTTGTTTGTGTTTAATTCTCAGATTGTTTCTAGTATTGTCCTGTGTTCCCGTGCTTTATTGGGTTTTAGATTGGTATAATAAAGTCTATTTTTGATATTGTAAAAGACTGTATAAATAAAATATATATTTTGTATACTATTTCTGTTTCATAATTCTTAAGCCAGACCTACCTGGGTACTTTTAATTGGGAGACCCTAGGCCACTCGATATTTAAGGTCTACCAGTTGGCTTTAGGGCCACGTCCTCTGTCACAGTCCGGGCTCCATCTCCCCGTGTTACACAACACTACAAGTTAAGTTATTCACCGAATTATTACACTGTTAGACATTAATCTATGGGTTTGTTTATCATTGTAGATCTATAACCTGATTGGTGAATCAGGCTGAGTTTCATCAAGTCTTTATTTATTTATTTATATGAACGCTGTGCTGTTTCTGCACGTTTGATCTTCCGCTTAAGAAAAAGCTTTGCAGTTTCAAAACTCACGTCGGCTCTCACGGTTTATTGTTTTGTGTGAATGACAAGAGACCACAACAAATAAATTAGCCGTACCTCGGATAAAAACTTTGGATTTAATGTTGTTCATAACCCGTACTTTTGTAAACGAATCTGCCAAATACACAGTTTTTTCACACTACAAGTACATTTAAACGTTTTTATGTAATTAATATAAGAACAAGTCGCTCCGTTGGTCGTATTTTAATTTGTTTTCCGTCGATATTCATTTGTACAGAGCGAGGCGCGCTCCCGCGACAGGGGATGCATATCTCGGCAGGCATGCACTTTTGAGCATAACACCGGCTCACTTTCACCACTGGTTAAGACTAAAATTATTCATAACTCTGATCACTCTTCCTGCTGCTCTGTTAACACGAACTGCAGCAAAAGTTCATCTGATTAACAATCCGCACTGGTTTCCAGGCTGGAAAAGCGAGCATCAGAGTGAGTCATGCGGAGGAGTCTGAGCCTTGTTTTAATAGTGCGCACACACCCCCGCTGAACTGCGCCGCTCCTTTCCTATGTAGCTGCGGCGCAGCGCCGAGTCTCTGCGCTGATGGCCACAAGTTGTAAAAGAAGCCAAAACAGCTCAGCAGAAGGCGGAGTTTTGTCGTCCGCAGCCCAGATGGGCTTTGTGATTTTTATGCGTGAGAAATTCCATGTGTTGCGTGTGAAATGCCATGTGTTGCTTGTGAGCGTTTGAAGTTAGTGAAATGCGTGTGTCACACGGTCAATGCGTGAAATATGACAACATATATAGCGAGCCCTGCGTCGGATTGTTTACCTTTTTACCATCTTATTAAAACTCACCCGTCCACATATGATGGCGATTTCCTTCATGTACATAACTTCTACATCTCGTACCCAACCAGATGTGAACTGGTTGTGAGCCTCTAGATCCTTGTAAGCTCTCATTTCCTCAAGAGTGTGCAGAGGGTTTTCACTGAACACCAGGTAATGCACTATGTCGCCGTGCTCTACATTTGGCCAATCATCTGGATTAGTGCTAAACAAGGCACCGCGGAGGGCATAGGGGTCCATATGGTCGATCACGGAACATTTCCTCAGATATACGTCCTTATCTGGTGGCTCTAGCGTGCTGGCTTACTTATCTATTCACGATATGATAATACGTGTAGTGTAAGACAACTAGAGATAATGAAGTGAGCCACCCAAGATGGCGGACCGGAAGCTGGCCAGTGACGTCACTGAAAACCCCTTATTCTATCTGCTGTTTCCAAGTTAACTTTTCATCAAAGATGACCCCTAAAACCTGACTTTATTAACTTGTTCAAGCCTCTGATTATAAAGAGTTAAATTAACTTCCTGATGTTTTATCTTACTTTTACGCTCCATGTGTAATACTAATTAGGTGAGTTTTCATCGCGGTTCTTTTCCCGCTTACGTGTCTCGCTTCACGAGAGCTGGAGTTTGTGAATCAACGTTACCGGTGAGCCAAGAGCGGCGCCACCAGAGGGAGGGAGCGACAGTGCGGCTAGCTTGCTGCGGCTAGCTTACTAACATCACGGCTGCTAACCGGGACGAGGCCAACGTCCGGCAGCTAACCGACCTAACAGAGAAAACAACCAGTGGAAAACGACGCGTTGGATTGACAACAGGCAGAGGTAAAACTCTGCCTTGTCCGTAAGTACCGCTACTCACCACAGTTAGCTGAACAGCGAGAGATCGGCTGTGCTTGAACAACGCGTCTGGCCCAGGGTGTCTGTGTTCACAGAGAGACAGCGCAGTGGCCTCCAACTGCTGAGCAGGAGCCTTAAGGAAGCGGCAGGCAAAAAGAAGCAAAATAATGCCTCCAAAAGGATCCAAGACCGACGGGAGACAAGATGAGGACTATGTATCACTCACGCAAGTCAAAGAGTTGCTGAGCCAGCAAAAGCAAATGTATATGGAGTTACTCCAACAACAACAGGACAATTTTAAGGGTTTTGTTAAAATAATTGTGGACACTACTAACACCAGAATGGACGCAATGACACGAGAACTACAGGATATTAAAACCAGTCTGCAATTTACACAGAAAGACATTGACGACATTAAAGTAGAAAGTGCTAAGCACAAGGACCGAAATGACACGGTGCAGTCAGACATATTTAAAGTATGTGAGGGTATGATGACTATCACGGATAAAATGGAGTACCTTGAGGGGCAATCAAGGAGAAATAATTTGGTTTTTGATGGAATTCCTGAATCACCAAATGAGACTTGGGCTGAGACTGAGGAGAAAGTGAAAACTATTTTAAATGAAAAGCTAAACTTTCAACATAAGGTTGACATTGAGAGAGCTCACCGCACCGGTAAACATAGAGGAGACAGACCCAGGCCCATTGTTGTCAAATTTTTACGATACAAGGACAGATCAACTATTCTGCAGAGCACCAAGGCACTTAAGGGATCTAAGATTTTTATTAACGAAGACTTCACGGATGCAGTAAGGAAAAGGAGGGCGGAACTAATGCCGGACTTAAAAGCAGCACGTCAAAGAGGGGACATTGCTTACCTACGTTATGATAAGTTGATCACCCATCCACGTACTAGTACCCCTAAATTATCCAACAATGTATGACAGACAGCCAGACATAGCTGACGTTCACTTCTGAAAGAGAAACATGCAACAGATCACGGCCTATGAGGATATAGAGCTACCCGTATTCCAACACAGAAACTATCATCAGCAAGATATTGAAATTGACATTGATCCTGATAACAACTTCTATAATGTCAGCAATGATAGTTGTCACTATTACAGTGATGATCAGTTCAATAACAGCATTAAAATGGAACAAAAGCTGTCAATAATTCACTTTAATAGCAGAAGCCTCTATGCAAATCTTGACAGCATCAAACAATACCTCCAACAACTTTCACAGACATTCAATGTTATTGCCTTATCAGAAACTTGGCTCAATAGTGATAAGGGCATAGACTTTGAAATCAATGGTTATGAAATGGTCTGTAAGAACAGAGAAAACAAAAATGGAGGAGGAGTAGCTTTATATGTTGATAAGAAGATTAATTATAAGTTGATTGAAACAATGTCAACTGTGATGGACAACATGTTTGAATGTGTGACTATAGAAATACTCATGGAAAAAAGGAAAAATGTCTTAGTGAGTTGCATTTATAGAGCCCCTGGATCAAACATTGAAGTATTCAACAACTGGATAGAAGAAAAATTTATAACAATTAATCAAAAAATAATATTTTTCTGTGGGGATTTCAATATTGACCTTCTCAATCCAAATAGACATAGAATGACTGAAGAATTTATTAACACCATGTTCAGTTTAAGCTTGTATCCTAAAATCACCAGGCCCAGTCGCATTACATCGCACTGCGCTACCTTAATTGATAATATTTTTACAAATGTGCTGGAAAATAATTTAACTAGTGGAATATTAATGAATGACATAACCGATCACTTACCAGTGTTCATAGTCTACGACTGTAAGTGCAAAACAGACAATCAAAAAATAGAGACGCATTACAAACGGGTTACGTCTGAAGAGACACTAAGAGCTCTAGAAGCCGAGTTGTTGGCCTATGATTGGAGATTAATATATAAAATGAATGATGTGAATTCAGCATATGATGAATTTTTAAAAATATTTAAAATATTATATAACAAGCACTGCCCAATCAAACAATATAACAGGAAAAGCAATCAAAAAAATGAACAGTGGATCACAAAAGGAATACAAAAGGCATGTAAAAAGAAAAACAAACTTTATAGAGAATTTCTAAAACATAGAATGTCTGAATCAGAAAACAAATATAAGAAATATAAAAATAAGTTAACTAATATTATAAAAACATGTAAAAAGGACTATTATTATAAATTACTGGATAGGAATAAAAACAACATTAAGGAAACATGGAATATTTTAAATAGAGTCATTAGAAAAGTTAACAATAACAAATATCCAGACTATTTTATAGATAATGAACAGAATATAACTGATTTGAAAAGTGTCGTCAATAAATTTAATAGATTTTTTGTTAATATAGGACCTCAATTAGCAGAAAAAATACCGACTACAAAAACTGCAACTCAGCAATATCTAATTGAGAATAATCCCAGCTCCTTATATCTCAACCCTGTACTAGAAGAAGAAATCATAAACATTGTGAATAACTGTACAAATAAGACTTCCACTGACTGTGATGATCTGGACATGAAAACTATTAAAATAGTAATTAAAGGAATCTCTAAACCACTAACTTATATTTGCAATTTATCATTTCAAACAGGATCATTTCCCAACAAAATGAAAATAGCAAAGGTCAAACCAATGTATAAAACTGGCAACAAACACCTCTTCACTAACTACAGGCCTGTTTCTCTTCTCCCACAATTTTCTAAAATCCTGGAAAAACTCTTTAAGAAAAGACTGGAACAATTCATAGAAAAACATTCGCTACTTATCAGCAGTCAATATGGATTCAGAGCAAACCGGTCAACATCGCTGGCCGTAACTGACTTAATAGAAGAAATAACCAACGCAATAGATAGTAAGAAACTGGCAGTAGGGATATTTATAGATTTAAAGAAAGCTTTTGATACAATAAATCATGAAATCCTACTTAAAAAATTAGAACGCTATGGAATTAGGGGAGTAGTTTCTGACTGGATGAGGAGTTATTTAAAGAGCCGGAAACAATTTGTGAAATTGGGAGATGTGGAATCTGATTGGCAGGAGACTGTCTGTGGAGTACCACAAGGATCAGTATTGGGACCAGTTTTATTTAATCTTTATATAAATGATATCAGTAAAGTGTCCAATGTATTAAAATTTATCTTATTCGCTGATGACACAAATATTCTAGCCTCAGGAGATAATTTAGAGCATCTTCTCTCAACAGTCACTTCAGAGATTAGTAAGTTAAAGATATGGTTTGACCATAACAAATTATCCCTAAATTTGGACAAGACGAAATTCATGGTCTTTGGGAACTGTTATAAAAATATTGAAATTCAAGTTCAAATAGAGGACGTAACTCTAGAAAGGGTTTTTGCTAATAAGTTCCTCGGTTTAATAATAGATGACAAAATCGGTTGGAAACCTCATATTCAACATTTACAGAGTAAACTCAGTAGAAGTATATCCATATTGGCCAGAGCTAGACATGTATTGAATGCTAAATCACTTCATACTCTATATAACTCTCTGATTTTACCATATTTATCATATTGCTGTGAAGTGTGGGGAGTTAATTACAAGAGCTCTTTACATCCGGTAACCGTCCTACAGAAACGAGCCATTAGAATCATCCATAATGTCGGTTATTATGAGCATACAAACCCGCTCTTCATAATATCCAGAATTCTCAAATTTGACGACCTTGTAGAATTTAAAATGGCTCAATTTATGTTCAAGGTATCAAAAAAGTTGTTACCTGAGCACATACAGAGCACGTTTTCTGAAAGAGAAGGGGGGTATAACTTAAGGGGTCACTCAATCTTCAAGATCCGCAATTTTAGAACAACAAGGAAAAGCTTCTGTATTTCAATTAAAGGTGTAAAGTTATGGAATAAGTTACATGAAGATTTAAAACAAAGCAATAGTTTAACACAATTCAAAAGAAAGTACAAAGAGGTAATTTTCAATAGATATACACATGGGGACAGAAAGCAATAAGGTGTGTATTGAAGATAATAACTTGGTGTAAGGGTTTAGAAAGATAAACCAGCATAAAATGGGAAAATGTATAGGTAAATATTATTAACTGTTACTTCTAACTGCCACTTTGATTTTGATTTTTTTTTCTTTTTTTTAATGACAGTAGGACTCTAAAGTCTCAAGTGTTTAGGGGTAGGAGTTTATAAGTTCTCACTTCTTCCTACCCCATTTTTGAGCATGATATGTTAACTGAAACAAAAATCTGTATTTTCTCTTCTTTCTTTTGCACTTCTTGTTACTGTGCACTATTTTATTTTTATATTTGTATCATGTTCATGTTCGAATAAATTTCATTAAATTTCATTAAATTTCATTAAATGTCTTCTATTAAACTAATAATTTGGGACTTTGCAGCTGACATTCTAAATCATTTATTTACCAACCTTCCACTTTCAAAATGGCCTCCTGCATCTTTTTCTGCAAACATATCAGATTCTGACCCTCAACCACAGAGCCCCATCATCTGTAAATAAAGATTTCCCTATACTACCATCTATCTCATCAGAAATGTCATTTATCATAATATTAAAAAGAATTGGGCTACACACACTGCCTTGTGGGCTACCATTCTCAACAATATATCTAGTAGAGAAAGCAGCCGCAACTCTAACTTCTATTTCTCTACCAAACAGAAAATCTAAAACCCAGTTAGAAATCTCACCACTTATGCCAAGTTTTTCTAATTTAATCAATAATCCCTCTCTCGATAACATCTCACACACCTTTTCTATGTCAAAGAACACAGCTATTACTATTTCTTTATTTGTTTGAGCTTTCCTTACTTCTGACTCCAGGCACAGAACCGCATCCCTCGTATTTCTCCCTTTATGAAAACCACTTTGAAAAGGACAGAATAAATGTTTACTTTCTAGAAAAGATGATATTCTGTTACAATTCTCTCCATAGTTTTCCCTAATTGAGATGTCAGAGCTATAGGCCTATAGTCTGAAGGCTCTGCTGCATTTTTACCTGCTTCAACACAGGAATTATAACTGACTGTTTCCATGCTGCAGGAATAATCCCCATCTCCCACATCAGATTAAACAGTTTTAAAAGAACAGTTAGAGATCTATCATTTAAATGTTTAAGCATTATAGAACAAACTCCATCTTTTCCTGGTGTTGACTGTTTCACATTAAAAATAGCTTTTTTCAGCTCATACAAAGTAAAAGGCAGATCTAGATTGAAACTAGATTGAAACTTTTCTCTTATTAGTGAAATCTGATCATTTCCTAGGTCCATCCTGGGTCCCCTCATTTTCAATATCTACATGCTCCCTCTAGCTCAGATAATAAAAAACAACAACATCAGCTACCATAACTATGCAGACGACACACAGCTCTACATCACCAGGGGTCCGTTCTTCGTACGTCGCTAACTCAGTTAGCTGGATTTCATTGTTGACGATTTGGCATGATCTTGGATCTTTTGGTTCTTCGAAACTCATCCCGGACTTGCTGTCATAGCAACATGTGCGCAAAGTTGAGCCTGCTCCCGAGCAGGTTTATTTCATGTAAACAGGATTAGATGGTAGCGGAGGAGATAGGGAAGTCTGTCTAGCCAGTGCACTTGGACCACCTAGTGGCAGAGGAAGGGAAAGAATTGTGGAACACCATTTTTTTATGTTCAATAAAAGACGAAACAAAGAATGCTTTGTTCCTGTCATTTTATTTAAACAATTATTTATAAAGAAAAGTCAGCAAGTCATCTTTTGCCTGCAGTAAGAGATAGTTATGTAAAGTCAGTAATACTACTATGTGTAAAATGGTGTATTAGAATTTACTCTGAAGGTCCTTTTGAAGCAACTCGATCTCTAGTGCAGTTTCTCTTTTTCACGTTGCGGAGTTCAATTTCTCTTCTTAATTTGTATTTTTTTTTTCTCAGGTCAAAATACTTTTTCTTTTATTGAAGATGCCGTTAATATAGGGAACAGATGGCACCTTGGGTCATTTTGTGAAAAAAAAAGAAAAAAGAAAAAGGGTTAAACATGTAAAAGTAAAAAGAACCCGATTTTTTTTCAGCCTTCTTATTGGTGGCTGTTAAAAACAGACAAACACATAATTTAACAGTGGCTTTTAAAAAAAGAGGAAGAAGTTGCTTTTTAAAATACAGTATAATAATTAAAGGGTATCATTTTGTAGAATATTCTTCTACTTCACTTTTTTCCCCATGTTCTAGTGGCTCTCGTGGAGACTCTGACAAAAAAGAACAAAGTACTTATGAAATTATTAAATGTCAAAATACATACTGTAGAAAGTGATAGAAACATCTACCATGGACAGTATTTACGCATTAATTTGTCTGCTGCTTTTGCCAGCCCTCTCTCCTGGCTTTAGCAGATTTTGAGGTGTTCCCTGTCGTTTTAATTAATGACTCAAATTCATCATAACCTTCCATTAAAAGCTTGTGTTCTGCTTGGGAGAAAAACTGTGGGCGTTCTTTGTTCATGCTGAACAGCCAATAGCAGCGCTGCTGATCATTGTTTCTACTATCGATACATTTCCCCTTTTAAACAAACGCATGAACGCGCAGTTGTCTCAGGTAACTCAATCCAGCCATACTAATCATAAACAACAGGTGTGTTTGAAGATGTGATGAATTTAGGAGGACCCAAGAAATACCCGAAAACAAGTGAGTACAAAATATTATCAGTCTTTATTTTGGCGCTGGCGGCGCGGTCCCCTGGATCGGCTCGCACTCTGCGACTGGCCGCTCCTGAAGGCAGAGTCGCAGGTTAGTGACCAGCAGATATTAACAGGTTGGTTAGAGAGAAGTGGGGTCACTAACCTGGACGTGCTGAGGGCAGAACTCTGACTCCTTATGACGAAGGCGTCTGAGAGGGGGTTATCCAGGGCTCTTTGTCCAGGTCCGGTCCAGGTCTTTGTCAGGGGAAAATCCGTTTAACTCAGGCAGCGGTTTCCAAGGGAGAATCCAACAGGGCGTCCAGGTCCAGGTCCAGGTCAGAATCCAGAAAGCACAGACAGACAGGGGGCAGGCGAACTCGTTTTACTCACGGACAGGCTGGGGTCAGAAACACGGTGAGGCAGTCCAGATCTCTGAGGCTGACAGGCAGGACTCAGGCAGGCAGACAAATCCAAAGGGGCAGGCAGGTTTCCAGAAAACAGAGGCAGAACAGGTCGAGAGGCAGACAGGCAGACAGGAATTCAAAAATGCTGGAAGCGCTCACCGTATGGCTAGAGACGTTCTGGCACTGGAGACTGCGAGGAGCAGAGCTTTTAAGCAACCAGGGCAGAGACAGACACAGGTGTGCTGATTGCAATCAGCAGCTCCAGTGCCAGAAACGTTACAGAGCCCCCCCCTCAAGGGCGGATTCCAGACGCCCCAGGTCGGTCCGGATGGGCTCTGTGAAAATCCCTAATGAGGGATTTGTCCAAGATGTGGCGGGACGGGACCCACTGCCGTTCCTCCGGACCATAACCCTCCCAGTCGATGAGGTACTGGGTGCCTCGACCCCACTTACGGGACTTAAGGATTCTCTTCACGGTGAAAACCGGAGAGCCATCAACCAGGCGGGGGGGAGGTGGGGGCGTGGTGGCGGGAGACAGACTGGAGGTGTTGACAGGCTTGATACGGGACACGTGGAAGGTGGGGTGAACCTTCATGGTAGAAGGTAGACGGAGGCGGACCGCCACCGGGTTGATGATCTTGGTGACAGGGAATGGCCCAATAAAGCGTGGTGCCAGCTTCTTACTGTCCACCCTCAGAGGAAGATCCCTGGTGGACAGCCAAACCCTATCTCCCACTTGGTAGGTAGGGGCTGGAACCCGCCGACGATTGGCTGCACGGGACTGACTCTGAGAAGCGGCGTGTATGGCCTTCCTGGCCCTTCTCCAGGCACGCCGACATCTCAAAGCAGAGAGACGGGCGGACGGGACTCGGGATTCGATCTCTTGTGTGGTAAATACTGGTGGTTGGAACCCGTAAACCACATAGAAGGGAGAGAGACCAGTAGAGGAGGAGGGCGTAGCGTTAATCGCATGTTCCACCCACGGTAAATTCAGCGCCCATTTGGAGGGGTCAGACTGGCAGAAGAGGCGGATCTTGGTCTCGACCTCCTGGTTCATCCTCTCGGATTGACCGTCTGTCTGGGGATGGAAACCGGAGGAAAGGTTCACAGAGATCCCCAGCATAGCGCAGAATTCTTGCCAATAGCGGGCCACAAACTGGGGGCCCCGATCTGACACAATGTCAGAAGGCAGACCGTGTAACCTGAAAACCTCCTTGGCTAGGATGAGACCCATTTCCTTTGCCGAAGGAAGTTTGTGTAAAGGAACTAGATGAACCATTTTAGAGAACCGGTCAACTATCGTGAGGATGACTGAGTGACCGTCAGAGGAAGGGAGACCCGTGATAAAGTCCATTGACAGGCTGGACCACGGTCGAGGAGGGACTGGGAGAGGGTGAAGCAACCCCGAAGGGGGACGTCGAGAAACCTTCGCCTGACTGCAGGGGGAACAGGCGGCAACAAACTCCCCGACATCCTTAACCAGGGACGGCCACCAAAACTGGGACCTGATAAGTCGGATGGTCTTACTGACGCCTGGATGGCCGTACAAACGGGAGCTGTGACAAAATTCTAACACTTTTGGTCTGAGGCCTGGAGGAACAAAGAGCCTGTCCTTAGGACAGGCCTCCGGCACCTGAACAGAGGCCAGGGACTCCCTTACCTCCCTCTCAAGTCCTAGGCGGGAGACAGCACACCTCACAGAATCCGGTAGAACGAACCCGCGTTCCTCCTGCGGATCCTCCTCGTTCGCCTCGAAGACCCTTGATAAGGCGTCTGGCTTGGTGTTCTTTGACCCCGGCCTGTAGGAGAGGGTGAAGCTGAACCGACTAAAAAACAGAGCCCACCTGGCCTGCCTGGGATTGAGTCTTCTAGCTGTCTTCAGGTACTCCAGGTTGCGATGATCGGTCCAGACTAAAAAAGGTGTCTTGGAGCCTTCGAGCCAGTGCCTCCATTCTTCTAGGGCCAGTTTCACTGCCAGAAGTTCCCGGTTGCCTACATCGTAGTTCTGCTCAGATTTAGATAACCTCCTGGAAAAAAAGGCACAGGGGTGAAAACGACCATCATCTCCCTCCTGGCTGAGGATGGCCCCAACACCAGAGCTAGACGCATCCACCTCCACAACAAACTGTTTCTCTGGGTCAGGAGAAACAAGGACCGGGGCTGAAGTGAACAGTTCCTTGAGACGCCTGAAAGCCTTGTCTGCCTGTTCATTCCAGAGATATTTAGCTTTGCAAGAGGTGAGGGCGTGGAGAGGAGAAGCGACCTGACTGTAGTTCTTAATAAACCTCCTGTAAAAATTAGCAAACCCCAGAAACCTCTGGAGCTGCTTTCGATCCACCGGGGTCGGCCACTCAGTTACGGCCCGAACCTTGGCTGGATCCATGGCAATCTGCCCAGGCGACAAAACAAAACCAAGGAAGGAGGTTGAAGTAGTGTGGAACTCGCACTTTTCTGCCTTCACATAAAGCTGATTCTGAAGTAGGCGGAGAAGGACGGAGCGGACGTGTTGCTTATGAGTAGTGAGGTCTTTGGAATAGATGAGAATATCATCGAGATAAACAAATACAAATTGGCCGATCATGTCCCCAAGAACCTCATTCACCAGGTTTTGAAACACTGCAGGAGCGTTAGTAAGGCCGAAAGGCATTACCAGGTATTCATAATGGCCGGTAGGGGTGTTAAACGCGGTCTTCCACTCATCACCCTCCTTTATCCGGACTAAGTGGTAGGCGTTGCGAAGGTCCAACTTGGTAAAAACCTGAGCCCCTTGGACCTGATCAAAAGCGGTGTTCATTAGAGGAATTGGGTATCGGTTCTTTACCGAAATACTGTTAAGGCCCCTGTAATCAATGCAAGGGCGGAGGGAGCCATCCTTCTTTTCAACAAAGAAAAACCCCGCCCCCGCTGGAGAGGAAGAAGGGCGAATGATGCCTGCCCTTAGGGACTCACTAATATAGTCCTGCATGGCCCGGGACTCTGGGGCAGACAACGAATAAAGGCGACCTCTGGGCGGAGCGGCGCCTGGTAACAGGTCAATCGCACAATCATAAGGGCGATGAGGAGGTAAACTCGTGGCCTTGGCCTTATTAAACACCTCCTTTAAATCATGGTAAACGGACGGAACCCTGGACAGGTCTGGGTAAAATTCATCTCCTCTACCCTCGGAAGAACGGAGAGGCTGAGCGGAGGATAAACAGAACTCTGAACAAGACGAAGCCCAACCTGTTATCTCGTTGCGACGCCAGTCTATCTGGGGGTTGTGCTTGCGGAGCCAGGTAGCGCCCAGGATCACTGGAACCTGCGGGGAGTCAATAACCATAAAGGTGAGTCTCTCCTTATGATTACCTCCCAAGGTCATTTCCACAGGCTCGGAGATGAGGCGTGACTGGTTGAGCTCGTGCCCATCCAGGGCGAGGACACTACGAGCTGCGGAAGCGCTTTGAAGCGGGACGTTAAGTTTCCTGGCCAGGCCTTCATCCAGAAACTCAGTGTCGGCTCCTGAGTCGATGAAAACAGAGATGTTGTGGGATTGTGAGGAAAAAGTCAAGGTAGCAGGAATTAAACGGTTGGGAGGAACAGTAAGTTTGGTGTAGCTCAGAAGGGATGCCCCACCCCCTACTGAGCTGGGACTTTTAACTGGACAGCTCCGGACCTGATGACCTGTCCCTCCACAGTAGAGGCAGAGTCTCTGCTGCAGTCTGCGCTGATACTCGTCCCTGGTGAGGCTCATCTTGCCCAGCTGCATGGGTTCCGGCTCAGATAGTTTTGGTGAACCTGGTGAAGTAACAGGGGAAGGGGCCGATACTGGAGGGGGGATAGATGACGTCGAACGACGTTCCCTTCGCCGTTCCATGAGGCGGAGGTCCACTCTGTTGGCCAGCTCCTCGAGCTGCTTCAGGGATTTAGGGTACTCTCGAGTGGCGAGCTCATCCTTAATCTTATCGTTGAGCCCAAAAATAAAGGCGTCCATAAGGGCAAACTCGTTCCAGAGGCTATCGGCAGACAATAAATGAAAATCAATAACATAATCTGCCACAGATCTATCTCCCTGTCTCAGGGTCAGAAGCCCCCTAGAGGACTCCCGGCAGGGCAGCAAGGGACAGAAAACTCTTACAAGCTCCGTGGAGAAGTCATGATATGAGTGGCAGATGCGTGAGTCATTTTGCCACTCGGAAGTTCCCCACAACCTGGCTTTGCCGGCTAGCAGTGAAATCACGTACGCTACTTTGGACCGGTCTGAAGGGAATGAGGAAGGTTGCAATTCAAAATGTATCTCACACTGTGTGAGAAAAGCCCTGCAATGTTCTGGATCACCGGAGAACATTGCCGGCGGGGAGAGACGGGGCTCTGACGAGGATGACGTCACCGGAAGTGACGGAGGGCTAGAGGAAGCGGCTTGCGGAAGTGAAGGCTGCGTGCTTCCCTGAGTTCGAAGATGGCCTAAAATCTCCGAGACGCCGGCTTGTAATTCAAAAATGGATTTCTCTACCCCCGCGCGCCACTGGGTTTCGGGTACAGGGTCCATGTTTGGCCAGAACGTACTGTGATGAATTTAGGAGGACCCAAGAAATACCCGAAAACAAGTGAGTACAAAATATTATCAGTCTTTATTTTGGCGCTGGCGGCGCGGTCCCCTGGATCGGCTCGCACTCTGCGACTGGCCGCTCCTGAAGGCAGAGTCGCAGGTTAGTGACCAGCAGATATTAACAGGTTGGTTAGAGAGAAGTGGGGTCACTAACCTGGACGTGCTGAGGGCAGAACTCTGACTCCTTATGACGAAGGCGTCTGAGAGGGGGTTATCCAGGGCTCCTTGTCCAGGTCCGGTCCAGGTCTTTGTCAGGGGAAAATCCGTTTAACTCAGGCAGCGGTTTCCAAGGGAGAATCCAACAGGGCGTCCAGGTCCAGGTCCAGGTCAGAATCCAGAAAGCACAGACAGACAGGGGGCAGGCGAACTCGTTTTACTCACGGACAGGCTGGGGTCAGAAACACGGTGAGGCAGTCCAGATCTCTGAGGCTGACAGGCAGGACTCAGGCAGGCAGACAAATCCAAAGGGGCAGGCAGGTTTCCAGAAAACAGAGGCAGAACAGGTCGAGAGGCAGACAGGCAGACAGGAATTCAAAAATGCTGGAAGCGCTCACCGTATGGCTAGAGACGTTCTGGCACTGGAGACTGCGAGGAGCAGAGCTTTTAAGCAACCAGGGCAGAGACAGACACAGGTGTGCTGATTGCAATCAGCAGCTCCAGTGCCAGAAACGTTACAGAAGAACCCAATTAGCCGGATCATGATTAGCCGGATGAAATAATCTTGGATGTCTCATTTGATCTTGGATGTTTTAAGCAACGTACGAAGAACGGACCCCATGTCACCAGGTGACTATGAACCAGTTCAGCCTCTGAGGAAATGCCTAGAAGAAATCAATGCATGGATGTGCCACAATTTTCTTCAGTTGAATAAAAACAAAACAGAAGTAATAATATTTGGACCAATAGAGGAGAGATCAAAGGTTAGCACACAGCTTCAGTCACTTCAACTAAAAACCACTAATCAGGCCTGAAACCTGGGTGTAGTGATGGACTCAGACCTGAACCTTCAAAAGCATCTAAAGACAATTACAAGGTCAGCTTTCTATCACCTGAAGAACATTTCTAGGATTAAAGGACAGATGTCTCAGCAGGATCTGGAAAAACTAATCCATACGTTTATATTTAGTAGAATTGATTACTGCAACGGTGTTTTCACAGGTCTGCCTAAAAAGTGGATCAGACAGCTGCAGCTGATCCAGAACGCTGCTGTCCGCGTCCTCACTAAGACTAAGAAAGTAGAGCACATAACCCCAGTTCTAAAGTCCTTACACTGGCTCCCTGTATCTCAGAGAATAGACTTTAAAATACTTCTGTTAGTCTATAAATCCCTAAATGGCTTAGCACCTAAATACATCACAGACTTGTTATCAGCGTATAAACCCTCCAGACCACTAAGGTCTTCTGGCTCCAGCCTACTCTGCATACCTAGAACCAGAACCAGACACGGAGAAGCAGCATTTAGTTCCTATGCTCCAATTATCTGGAACAAACTTCCAGAAAACTGTAAAAGTGCGGAAAGCCTGAGTTCCTTTAAATCAAGATTAAAAACACATTTGTTTAAAATTGCCTTTGGCTGTTCTAGTTAAACTGTTTTACTGTTTTTCCCTATTTGCTTTTATTCTATTTTCTATCTGCATTTTATTCCTACTTGCTTTTATTTTTGCTCCATTTTAATCATGTAAAGCAATTTGCATTGTCTTTGTACTGAATTGCGCTATATAATTAAATTTGCCTTGCCTTGCCTATCCAGATCTTAACAACTATTGATTCATAATTCTGCCCTATTCATTCCACTTTATATCTTATACCATCTTTCACAAAAGTTACCCCCCCCCCCCTTGTCTTTCCTTTCTATCATTCCTAATTGTTGTATATCCAGGAATTATAAAATATAATTGGGGCTTAAGCCAAGTTTCCTGAATGTAAATCAGAAGAGGCTTAATTATCAGATCAGAAATGTATTTCTTAAACTCTAGACCATCACTAATGAGACTTCTTTCCTTCCACTGGAATATACCTAACATGAAGAAGGACCACCACTGCATGATTGAGGCAGAGAAGATTGCGTCTCATTCAGTTTCTCCTTAATTGATTCCCAGCTAGCATTCTTAAAATCAAGATACTTTTGGGATGCCTTCACAATTATTGGTTTATTTTTCTTTACCTTTGAGCAGAGTAATTTATAACCTCCACCATGAATAAACCAAATGCTCTTTCTTCATGAGTAGAGTGTCATCTTTAATCTTGTTGACTTCAGACAATCAGAACTTCCTTCTTCTAGCCCTGTCACTTTCTTTGGCTGCATCATTGGTGGAACAGGCACTTTTTTAGCTGCTTCTGCATCAGTGATCCCAGCAGTGATTTTAACTTTCTGTACTTCCACAGCTCTTTTACTAGCTACACATCCCCTGAAACCTGAACTATGTCCACCTCCACCATTACAACATCTCAAAGGAGCTCCTTCCTCACATTTCCATAGTCATCATCCCCAGCACATCTCCCACACTTCTGTTTCCCTGCATTCTGCCGCCACATGTCCACATCTTTGACATTTAAAGCACCGCAGTGGTGGACGAATAAATGGTTTAACATCAGAACTCATTTATCCCACAAACACTTTGTCTGCTAGAGTTTTCTCTTCAAACTTTAGCATGATAGAAAAACTATCACTCATTTCTCCATTTTGGTTTCTTTTCAACCGTTTGACTTCAACTACTTTCCCTCCTGATAAATTAGATTTAATGTCATTAACATCAGGAGAAATAACCTGAAATAAAACCACACACTTATTTCCTGTTATCTAACATTCTCCCCTCACATTCTCACCTAGGACTTTTTATATTCAGAACCCTTTCTTTTTGTTTAACATCATTACAAATGATCAGCAAAGATCCATCCCTCAACACTTTAACATTTCTCACTTTTCCACCCAGTGAGTTGATTTCTTTAGTAAGTTTGATCAGATTCCACTTACCAAAGGACACACCCTCTTTGACCATTTAAGACCATTTTAAACTCTGTAATCACAACTGTTTCTCCTTCAGCCTCAGAAACAGACCATTCTGTTTGTTGTCTTGATTTTCTGCCTTTGTGTTTAGCTTATTGAGTTTACCATAGTCCTTCATTTGATCCCCGGTAAGATGGCGATGTGGGCACACGTATTATTCTGAGCTCCATCTACGCAGCCCTCAAGCTGCTACTTAAACTGGCCTTTACACATCATTTCATCCACAAGGTGAAGCCCAACATCCACGCTCTACAGTAAGGGGAAAATAAGAGTTTATAAAAGATGTCGGCTGTTAATAAGAAAGATTTTAGTGGAGGAACTATGAACAAATGGAGATTAATGCAGATATATGAACTATTTTAATGATTCCACAGCCATAAAAACATGATGTGATGGAGAATATTTCATGTAAACTGACTTTAGGAGCTGAAGCTCCCAGAAGCAGAACCTGCTACTGTGACATGTTGTGTCTGAGTGTTTTAGTCAGTAAAATCCTTGCAGAGCTTCTAAAAGTGCTGAAGCATCAATCAGGGATTATAGATTTGTTCCTGTCACACAGATTCCAGGAGCTGAAATTGACTTTTCTAAACTGGCTTGAATCCCCTGTGAGCCGCTTCACATGAGGGGCATTTCTACACACTGGGGGTCCCAATGCTGTCCGCTTCTGACCTGAGATCAGGGCTCAGACTCAGTTACACAGAGAGACAACATTAAAAACTGGCTCCAAGTCCAGGAACAAACTCAGCAAAGATTTATTACAATACAAGATCTGAACTTTGCTTTTCAGCTCAATTACATCCACTTATTCAATTATTTTAACATCATCCTGTAGAAAATGGAGAAAAACTGACCTGATGAAGGTTTAAAGAGATTAAAAACCTTCAAATAAATGAAACATCAGCATTTTATTTCTTCTCTCTTCCTCAGTTCTGGATAAAAGCTGCAACTCTAAACTGAAATTCAGCTCATTGTTTCATGTTTTCTGCTGATTATTGAATAAATGCTGACAGGAAGTTAGAAAAAGAAAGAAACTTTAAGTGGAGCAAAGCAGAGAAGAAGAAAGCAGACTTTACCATGAAGATCCTCAGTGTGGATCAGTAGAATATCAGCCAGATGTCTGCAGTTTAGTGTCAACACAACTTTCACATCACAGATATCAGAACTAAAACATGGAGCCTGACCTCAGTTTCTGTAGTTTGCAGAGGGGAGTCTGGAGGAAACCACAGAGCTCCTTCACTCCACCATCTTTCAGGTTGTTGTTGTTACTCAGGTCCAGTTCTGTCAGATGGGACGGGTTGGACTTCAGGGCAGAGACCAGATGTTTACAGCTGATCTCTGACAAACTGCAGCTCTGCAATCTGAATAAAGAATGAAAGATGTGAGCTGAAGCCACCAGGATGCAGGTTAAAACTGAAACATGAACAAATAAATGATCAAATGTAGGAAATGAATGTCCCTGAATGTAAAAGTGCCAGAAACATGATGAACTGATGTCTGATATGTGATCCAGTAGAACTGATTTAAAGAGTTAAAGCCAGCAGAACCAGTACATGTTATCATGACGTGTGAAGGTCCAGATCAAGGTGTGGTTCTCAGCAGTGGCGGCTGCTGATGAAGATGTTCTGGGCTTAGGGTTGGGGGGGCACTAGAGCTTGGAGATTAGCAGCCAACAATAAACTCTCCTTGAACATAAATCCATCCATGATCACTTGCTGCGGCTGGATATTTAAGTCTGATGGCTCTGGCGTCTGTTTAAAATGCTGCTGTCTTCTAGTCTGGCTCAGGGTTCTGCTAGAACAGTGGTTCTCAGAGCCACAATGTTCTAAACATGGATCATTTAACAGAGTTTCAGCTCACATTGTTCTGGATTCATCTTCAAGCTAAAGCTGTCATGATTTTAGGTTCTGTCTTAGTTTTGAATTATGGAATAGTTTGAGTTTTGTTGTGGTTTGATTTTGTTCTTTGTTTTATTCTATCTGTTAGGGTTCTGTAAGCTTTTAGCTCAGTTCTGTTCACCTGCCAGCTCACATCCCTGTTTTCACCCTATTAGCTTGTCACTCCCCTGTCAGCAGTCACCTACCTATCAGTTCAGTTCTTTGTCAGTCACTTCCCTGCCTCTGATTAGTTCCAGCTGTTTCCCTGTAATTAGTTTTCACTCCATTTCACCTGTGCACTTCACTATATAGTTCTGCCTCAGTCTTTAGTTCTCCGCCAGATCATTAACGAGCCCACGGTGAGTTTTGTTCCAGCGTTCCTTTCTTGATTGACCTGTTGATGCTAACCTGAGAGCCTTTTTTGATTCTGAGCCAGCCTGTTCCCTGATCTGTTTTTCCTGCCCTGTCTGACTGATTTACCGGTTTACCGACCTGATTCTATCCCATGGTTATCCGAGCTTGCTTTTGCCCTGTCTGTACCTCTGCCTATTTTGGACTGCCATTTTGACCATTGAGCCTTGCCTGTCCCTGTTTTATTATTAAATCCTGTTTTTTGCCTTCACCTCGCTTGTTTGGTTTGAATACTGGGTTTGCCTGATTCTAGTTCATAACAAAAGCAGCAGCCTTGGCGCTTTATGCCGCTGCTGTGAGCCTGTTGTGGGTGTGGATCAGAAGCTGCTGGTCCCGCAGCAGAGGAACAAAATGCTGAGTCAGCTTCAGCACCTTTATGTGGAGAGACATGTGGTCTGGCCACTTCTCTGCCACTACCTGGGACAGACACCTTCCTCCCAGCCTGACAGCGTCTGTGAACACCGGGACGTGTGACGTAGGTCTGCTGAGGGCAACTCCCTCTGACACAGTGGGGGGGTTTCCCCAGTGGGCCAGGTGGGCTCCCACTGACGGAGGGACTGCAGTCATCCTCTGCCTCTTCTGGCCACAGGGTCTCTGCGCAGGCGGGTGAAGCATCTCTGCAGGCAGGCGCCTCCTATGAAGCAGAGCCAGCGGAAGCAGCAGGTGGGCCGCTGACGTCATCCCCAGCAGCCGCATGACGGACAGAGCTGTCACTGTGTGGAGGTGTGACCCGGCGGAGCAGCGCTGACAGCGTCTGCTCTGGGCTCTCATGGTGGCCCAGTTTAGCTCCTAGCAGCTGGGACGGAGAACACAACCTTTTAGCACTTTATGGAGAACCCAGTTCTGTCGGCTGTGGAGCCAGAGCTCTGGTCTGCACCGCCGCTTCCTCTCTGGACCGAGCCAGCAAGAGCAGGTGGTCCACATAAAAGAGGATTCTCATCCCTGCAGAGCGCAGCGGCATCTGGAGAACGTGCGTGGAACCAGAGAGGAACCCAACGGCAGGTTGTAGTGACAGGGAATCCCCTGGAAGGAGAAGCGCAGATACTTCCTGTGTTTGGGGATGATGGAACATGGAAGTAGTCCTTCAGATCTATGGAGGAGAACCAGTGGTTCTGGAGAACGTTCTCCAGCAGCTGTCTGACTGTCAGCATGTGGAACCGTCTCTCTGTGATCAGAACCAGTAAATAAAGGCAATAGAACCCCGTGGAGAACCCTGGAAATGACGTCTTTATCCAGGAGTTCCTGCAGTTCTGACATGAGAGCAGCGCTCTGCTCTGGAGACGCTAGAACCGTCTCCATGACTCCTCTGATCCGTGGAGGAGGAGAGAGGAGGTGCAGCGCTCTGCTCTGGAGACGCTAGAACCGTCTCCATGACTCCTCTGATCCGTGGAGGAGGAGAGAGGAGGTGCAGCGCTCTGCTCTGGAGACGCTAGAACTGTCTCCATTACTCCTCTGAACCGTGGAGGAGAGAGGAGGTGCAGCGCTCTGCTCTGGAGACGCTAGAACCGTCTCCATGACTCCTCTGAACCGTGGAGGAGGAGAGAGGAGGTGCAGCGCTCTGCTCTGGAGACGCTAGAACCGTCTCCATGACTCCTCTGAACCGTGGAGGAGGAGAGAGGAGGTGCAGTGCTCTGCTCTGGAGACGCTAGAACCGTCTCCATGACTCCTCTGAACCGTGGAGGAGGAGAGAGGAGGTGCAGCGCTCTGCTCTGGAGACGCTAGAACCGTCTCCATGACTCCTCTGAACCGTGGAGGAGAGAGGAGGTGCAGCGCTCTGCTCTGGAGACGCTAGAAACCGTCTCCATGACTCCTCTGATCCGTGGAGGAGGAGAGAGGAGGTGCAGCGCTCTGCTCTGGAGACGCTAGAACCGTCTCCATTACTCCTCTGAACCGTGGAGGAGAGAGGAGGTGCAGCGCTCTGCTCTGGAGACGCTAGAACCGTCTCCATGACTCCTCTGAACCCTGGAGGAGAGGAGGAGGTGCAGCGTGGAGAGGAGGTGCAGCGCCCTGCTCTGGAGACGCTAGAACCGTCTCCATGACTCCTCTGAACCCTGGAGGAGAGAGGAGGTGCAGCGCTCTGCTCTGGAGACGCTAGAACCGTCTCCATTACTCCTCTGAACCGTGGAGGAGAGAGGAGGTGCAGCGCTCTGCTCTGGAGACGCTAGAACCGTCTCCATGACTCCTCTGAACCGTGGAGGAGGAGAGAGGAGGTGCAGCGCTCTGCTCTGGAGACGCTAGAACCGTCTCCATGACTCCTCTGAACCGTGGAGGAGGAGAGAGGAGGTGCAGCGCTCTGCTCTGGAGACGCTAGAACCGTCTCCATGACTCCTCTGAACTGTGGAGGAGGAGAGAGGAGGTGCAGCGCTCTGCTCTGGAGACGCTAGAACCGTCTCCATGACTCCTCTGAACCGTGGAGGAGGAGAGAGGAGGTGCAGCGCTCTGCTCTGGAGACGCTAGAACCGTCTCCATGACTCCTCTGAACCCTGGAGGAGGAGAGAGGAGGTGCAGCGCACTGCTCTGGAGACGCTAGAACCGTCTCCATGACTCCTCTGAACCGTGGAGGAGAGATGAGGTGCAGCGCTCTGCTCTGGAGACGCTAGAACCGTCTCCATGACTCCTCTGAACCGTGGAGGAGGAGAGAGGAGGTGCAGCGCTCTGCTCTGGAGACGCTAGAACCGTCTCCATGACTCCTCTGAACCGTGGAGGAGAGAGGAGGTGCAGCGCTCTGCTCTGGAGACGCTAGAACCGTCTCCATGACTCCTCTGATCCGTGGAGGAGGAGAGAGGAGGTGCAGCGCTCTGCTCTGGAGACGCTAGAACCGTCTCCATTACTCCTCTGAACCGTGGAGGAGAGAGGAGGTGCAGCGCTCTGCTCTGGAGACGCTATAACCGTCTCCATGACTCCTCTGAACCGTGGAGGAGGAGAGAGGAGGTGCAGCGCTCTGCTCTGGAGACGCTAGAACCGTCTCCATGACTCCTCTGAACCCTGGAGGAGAGGAGGAGGTGCAGCGTGGAGAGGAGGTGCAGCGCCCTGCTCTGGAGACGCTAGAACCGTCTCCATGACTCCTCTGAACCCTGGAGGAGAGAGGAGGTGCAGCGCTCTGCTCTGGAGACACTAGAACCGTCTCCATGACTCCTCTGAACCCTGGAGGAGAGAGGAGGTGCAGCGCTCTGCTCTGGAGACGCTAGAACTGTCTCCATGACTCCTCTGAACCGTGGAGGAGGAGAGAGGAGGTGCAGCGCTCTGCTCTGGAGACGCTAGAACCGTCTCCATGACTCCTCTGAACCGTGGAGGAGGAGAGAGGAGGTGCAGCGCTCTGCTCTGGAGACGCTAGAACCGTCTCCATGACTCCTCTGAACTGTGGAGGAGGAGAGAGGAGGTGCAGCGCTCTGCTCTGGAGACGCTAGAACCGTCTCCATGACTCCTCTGAACCGTGGAGGAGAGAGGAGGTGCAGCGCTCTGCTCTGGAGACGCTAGAACCGTCTCCATGACTCCTCTGAACCGTGGAGGAGGAGAGAGGAGGTGCAGCGCTCTGCTCTGGAGACGCTAGAACCGTCTCCATGACTCCTCTGAACCGTGGAGGAGGAGAGAGGAGGTGCAGCGCTCTGCTCTGGAGACGCTAGAACCGTCTCCATGACTCCTCTGAACCGTGGAGGAGAGATGAGGTGCAGCGCTCTGCTCTGGAGACGCTAGAACCGTCTCCATGACTCCTCTGAACCGTGGAGGAGGAGAGAGGAGGTGCAGCGCTCTGCTCTGGAGACGCTAGAACCGTCTCCATGACTCCTCTGAACCGTGGAGGAGGAGAGAGGAGGTGCAGCGCTCTGCTCTGGAGACGCTAGAACCGTCTCCATGACTCCTCTGAACCGTGGAGGAGAGAGGAGGTGCAGCGCTCTGCTCTGGAGACGCTAGAACCGTCTCCATGACTCCTCTGAACCGTGGAGGAGGAGAGAGGAGGTGCAGCGCTCTGCTCTGGAGACGCTAGAACCGTCTCCATGACTCCTCTGAACCGTGGAGGAGGAGAGAGGAGGTGCAGCGCTCTGCTCTGGAGACGCTAGAACCGTCTCCATGACTCCTCTGAACCGTGGAGGAGAGATGAGGTGCAGCGCTCTGCTCTGGAGATGCTAGAACCGTCTCCATGACTCCTCTGAACCGTGGAGGAGGAGAGAGGAGGTGCAGCGCTCTGCTCTGGAGACGCTAGAACCGTCTCCATGACTCCTCTGAACCGTGGAGGAGGAGAGAGGAGGTGCAGCGTGGAGCCTCTGCTGATCAGTCTGTGAGGAGGAGAGAGGGAGGAGAGGGGGAGAATAGAAGGACGAGTGAAGGAGGAGAGGAGAGAGGAAGGAGAGGAGGAGGAGAGAAGGAGCATAGAAGGACAAGAGGAGGAGGAGAGAGGAAGGAGAGGAGGAGAAGAGAAGGAGAAGATAAGGAGAAGAGGAAGTAGAGGAGAGAGGAGAGAGGGAGGAAAGGAGCAGGAGAGAAGGAGGAGAGAGGGAGGAGAGGAGGAGGAGAAAGGGAGGAGAGAGGGAGGAGAGGAGGAGGAGAGGAGGAGGAGAAGAGAAGGAGATAAGGAGGAGAAGAGAAGGAGAGAAGGACAAGAGAGGGAGGAGAGAAGGGGAGAAAAAGAGGAGAGAAGGGGGAGAGAGGGAGGAGAGGAGGAGGAGAAGAGGAGGAGAGAAGGACAAGAGAGGTAGGAGAGAAGGAGGAGAGGAGGAGCGAGGGAGGATAGAAGAATGAGAGGAGGAGGAGGAGGAGATAAGGAGGAGAGAGGAAGAGAGAGGAAGACAGAAGGGGAAGAGAAGGAGAATATAAGGAGGGGAGGAGGAGAGTAGGATGAGGAGGCTGATGGAGGAAGCTGATGGAGGAGGAAGCTGATGGAGGAGGAGGCTGGTGGAGGAGCATAGGGAGGAGGAGGCTGATGGAGGAGGCTGATGGAGGAGGAGGCTGATGGAGGAGGAGGCTGATGGAGGAGGAGGCTGATGGAGGAGGCTGATGGAGGAGGAGGCTGATGGAGGAGCAGAGGGAGGAGGAGGCTGATGGAGGAGGCTGATGGAGGAGGAGGCTGATGGAGGAGGCTGATGGAGGAGCAGAGGGAGGAGGAGGCTGATGGAGGAGGCTGATGGAGGAGGAGGCTGATGGAGGAGCAGAGGGAGGAGGAGGCTGATGGGGGAGGCTGATGGAGGAGGAGGCTGATGGAGGTGCAGAGGGAGGAGGAGGCTGATGGAGGAGGCTGATGGAGGAGCAGAGGGAGAAGGAGGCTGATGGAGGAGGCTGATGGAGGAGCAGAGGGAGAAGGAGGCTGATGGAGGAGGCTGATGGAGGAGGAGGCTGATGGAGGAGGAGGCTGATGGAGGGTCCTGATGGAGGAGCAGAGGGAGTCTCCAGGAGGCGTGGAGCGCCTGAACTCCTGACGCTGGCCACGGTGCTCCAAGCAGCCGGCAGACCAGCGAGGGACGTCGGCCCGGAGCGAGGCCTCACCAGGTCCTGAAGCGTCTCTGACTCCTTGGCGTTCTTCAGGATCTTCTCCAGCGCCGATTTAAAGTGAGGAGCCAACAGAGCATCCGGGCTGATGGGGCTCCCAGCACCTCCTTTTTCACATCCTGGGAGGAGGAGGATGGAGGAGAACAGCTGGAGCCAGATGTTCCTCTGGATCATGGTCTGCAAGGCAGAAATGGTCTGCAGACTAATAGAAATGATGATTCTTCAGTTTTTCTTTGCTTTCCTTCTTGGTGCTCAAACTTGTTGGCTTGTTGCTGAACGGTAGCGCTGAGTCCAGAGAGCGTCTGCTGCAGTAGAGCTTTTTACTTTTCAATATTGTGCTGTAGTTTTAATAGCCACACTGCTGGCTCCTGGTTCTGGTTCTGTCTGATTGAGCTGTCAGACTGAAGAGGACGGTTCCTCTCTGAGCCGCACCAACAGAACAGCAGCTTCAGGACAAAGCTGAGCTGCTGGAACCTGCTGGTGCCGTCCATCCAACCATTTTCCAACAGGCTTATCCCTGCTGGGGTCCTGAGGGCTGCTGGTGTCTATCTGCAGCTGTCAGTGGCTGAGAGGCGGGCTTCACCTGGACAGGTAAGCAGCCTATCACAGGACAACACAGAGACAGACAGGACAACCAACCATTCACACACACACTCACACCTAAGGAGGATTTAGAGAGGCCAGTTAAGCTAACGGTCATGTTTTAGGACTGTGGGAGGAAGCCGGAGTACCCAGAGAGAACTCACGCATGCACAGGGAGAACATGCAACCTGCTGGTGCCGTCGCTTTGATTTAGTTTACATTTTCTCTCTTTGTTCTTCTCAGACATTCATTTTTTAGATAATGCTGTTTTATTATTTTTATTTTACTGTTTATGTGTATGAATGTGATCCTGGCACTACTCTGGAGGAACAAAGATTAATGTTTCATGTAAAGATGTGACAAAGAAATGAAAAATAAAGCTAAATCATCTGATCTTGTAATCTAAATCTTTCCCAAATCAAATTAAAACATCTCCATCAATAATTCACATCATTTGACTTATTTTCCTCATTTTTGTTCTTCAGTCCAAAGCATTTTAAGTGTTAAATGTTTAATACTGAAAATATCAAAGAAGAAAATAAATAATTAACAAGTCAAAACATTTGGACAGCATGTTGTCTGTAAAGAAAACATGTCAGAACAAAATTATTAATTAAAATAAGTTTTAAAGTAGCAGTGAAGATAAAACCTACATCAGCTTCTTTACTTTACAGAATGGAGTCTCCAGGATCTCACAGAGATGCTTCATCTCAGAGTCTCCAATGGTTCCATAATTATAGATCTGATCTATTTCCAGGTCAGTCAGGGAGGGGTTGGACTTCAGAGCTGAGGCCACAACTTCACATTCAGTCAGTGAAAGCCAACAGCCCACTAGTCTGTGATGAGAGAAAGAATCAGATCAGTTGTAGTTAAATCAGACTAATAAAGACTGATAAACAGACTAAAAGATGATGACTAAACAGTGATGTCATCATCAGATGAACATCTGCTCTTCACATCAATGTCCTGTTTGACCCACACAGAGAATCTCTTCAGTCTCTTCAGGTCTTGGTTCTACTGCAGAGCTGCTGTGTCTCTGCTTTGGTTAAAAGCTTCATTTAACCACAAAGATGAAGAAAGATCATCTAGAGTAAAACAATAGAACTGACTAAATCTATCTGGATGTCCATGGTAGCATTTGGCCGTCTCCTCTATGTAAATTATCACCAGATTATCTCTAGACATATGTGAGTCTAGTGATAATACACTATGGTTGTTTTGGCTTCATCTCACTTCCAAATCATCTCTAACTATACATACAAGTGACGCCTCTTCCTTTTACTGGAAGTGACCAAACTGGGTAAAATTACTGGTAATGTATCAAAAAGAAAACAGGAGGCTCCAGTTTTCATTTAGTAAAGAGAGTCATGACTTAATGTAACAGATAACGGCGTTACGTTACTTCCACTAGAACACAGTGTGTTACTACAACTGCATCAATAAAGCAGCTTTTCTTCACAGCATGCTCTCCGCTGCAGGAGTTTACCAGTGGCTGACTTAGTTTAGCACTTTACTTCTTCAGTGGTATAATAGCTGAAGTACATTCTACCTGCTGCTGTCTGCAGTGGAGGGAGCCCTATTTCATTTACTACAAAGTCTGTTTTAGCTTGATATATTGCTGCAAGAGAAGATTTTGTTACAACCATTTATAGCTGGTTGCAGCTTGTTAATGTCAATAATAATCAAGTTCAAAAACATTTGGTTTATTTATTGTTTTATGATGAACATTGAGTATAATAATAATCATCATATCTACATAATTATATTAAAATTGATAGATGTCTTGACTCTAGACTCACTTGTGCCACCACACACTAAAATGGTAGATTAGTGGACAATGTTTTCAGATTTATGCTCAATTCATTATTTATTCATTATAAAGCCACTCACACCTGCAGATGGAGGCAAAGAAAGAAAAATCATTTCTTTTAGATTTGTTAGTTTAGATCAAACTTATTTAGCCCCATTACATGAAATTACAACATGGATTTTTTTAAAGAGCTGTATAGCATATTTTTATTTCAGAGGAGCAGTCCTGCTATGGAAGAACTGAGAGATGTGCACATCTTTCAGGGTTCTAATTTTATTGCCATTAAATTATTTACATGTTCTGCAGTGAGATTTAGCACCAGCATGTAGTAACCTATGTAGTAACCTGTAGTTATTAAAGTATTTCTGATTCTGATTAAAAAAGGAGTGTAATAATGCTGGCAGAAACTTACAACTACTTTATAACTTTACTAATTATTTGTACATGTGGGGTCTGTTTCATTTGATCCATTCATGGGGGTCTATCTAGTAACAAAATCTATTTTACAAGAATAAAGCAGCAGCTGAATGGACTCAGGAAGGTGGAGTTTTGGTTGCAGCAGACAGAATTTCTGCAGATGAGCCAAAATCAGAGCAAATTGGATTTTCCTCAGAAATCTGGCATGGACCACAGAGCCGTTTACTTGTTGAGAAGGTGCAATATTGAGCATAAATGTTGTGAATAGAGATTAAATAGCAGGACACCTTTGAGCGGGGGGGGGGGGGGGGGGGGGGGGATGGGGAGGGGGGTTGAAATCTCTGTTCCCATGCATAGAGATGTATGTGGCATAGGGCTGGGCAATATAGAAAAAAAGCTTATCGATCAAAAAACAAAAGGCATATTGATCGATATCGATAATTATTGAAAATATTTAAAACCATATTTTATGTGCAGCTCTGCCTGGACATTTTATGATATTGCTAAATGATTTGATTTAAAGAACACAAACACAGAGTTCCAATTACATCTTTATTCAACCACCTTTTTTAACCATAACAGATTTTTTTTTTTAAGAAAAATAACATAACTTTATATCGCGGATCAAGAGTGGCAGGTTATTGTTTGAAGCCAGGTTTTTCAGCTGCAGAGAACAGCAGACATATCCATCACTATGAAGCACGTTACTGCATGCGTTATGTCCTTACGCGGCTTGGACGCTTTGTCATTTTATCACAAAGAAGGGAGCCCAGTTTAGCTGCTATACCTGCTTTGTTTTGGAAGAAGTTAAGCGACGACGACGAGGCGCACAGTTCGCGGGGCCGCGCAGCTCGCGCTGCTGCGGGTGTGAGCGGCTGAGCGGCTACGTGATGAATACTGGTGGGTTGCGTTACCAGACTCTGCTTTTACCGGTTCCTTGCAAGTTTTACAAATCACTGTTGTTTATTTCTATCAGGCTGGCGAACTAGTAAAACCTCGTTTTGGGACCGTTTCCTCCGCCGCTACTTGCTGCAACATATTCACATGCTCTGTGTTGTGGTTTGAGAGGGCGGCGCTTAGTGACGGCGTGCCGACTGTAGCAAGGAAGTAAAACTGTCTATCGAAGTTTTTATCGACCCTATTTTTTCCTATCACGCCCCACGTCTATCGATCGATAGATATTGTTATCCACGCTATCTATCTTCTGATTAAGAACAGGGCTGCCCGCACTGACGCGGCTCAGGGATTACGTCACACGCAGCGCTGTGCGCAGTGCCCTAGTGCACTGCGCATTCATTGGACCATTAGGTCCAATGAATTACCTTCATTGGACCTAATGGTCCAATGAAGGTAATTAAAAAAGCAGGACATTTCCTCACTTTCTAAAAAAAACCTGGGACGCCCGGGACAGGATGTGAAATACGGACATGTCCCAGGAAATACGGACGTTTGGTCACCCTAGATTAAATAGACGTGATTCTGCTCATATCAGGCAGTCTTGGTATGTTGGGACAATCACAGGAGAACAGTTTAGTGTTTTTCTGTTTAACTCACTAACTGGACAGTAAGGTGTTGACACTCCTCTTTCACTTTTTAACCAAAGGAAAACATCTCCACTTCCATGTCTAGTCAGTTAAAATGAGACGCAGTTGACTGGATCCATTCTCCACCGCTCCCCCAGCCCAAAAAATGAACATAATCTCACTCTGAACTTTCCCTAAAAGTTGAGAGGTGTGATGATAGCGGATCTAGTTAGCTGAAATCTTTCTCTTCTATCTCTGTTCCAGCTCCATAACATAGTGGAACAAGCCAAAGGACTCCTGACTGTTTCAGAGAACAATGAAAGCTAACCTATTACTTAGAGGTTAGGAACTGAACAGCAGACAAACCAAGGCTGTTCAACCATGCCGCTCATCTGGGCTGTTTTTCACACAATGTTTCTGATCTTCTCTGATTTATTTAGTTTTTACAAAGATGTCATTTACGGCCCAGATTACCATCACCAGCGGACCAGAAGTGGCCCACAGACCATCAGTTCAATAGCCCTGACCTAAAGAGGGATTTTCTAAAGAGGTGAATTATAGCCGCACATCTTCCTTTCCGACCTCTGTTTTCGTCAGCTCCGATTCCTGGCGCAAAGAACTCCAAGCGACGCAGACGCGTCCCAACTCTGCCTAAGTTCCGGTCAGCTTCGCTTCATAGCGCGCCGGGGTCTTTCTCAAACTGATCCCGTGGGGCTGGCTCTTGGTTCGCGGATCCGCCGACTCATCCGGGACCTCCTCTGGTTTTCATCGGCTTTGCGGCACCACCTTGCCGCTCGTCCCGGCCGCAACTTTTCAGCCGGATCTACTCTCTCATTCACTCGCTAATGCGTTCGGAGCCAGCTCAGGTAATATGTATTCACCCATGTTCGTCCTCTATTCAGGCGAACGTATTTCATTTTACTGTTTGTTTTCCTTTTCTTCTTCTTCTGGTGTTGCCGGTAGCCACCGGGCTTTTGGTGGCATTGCTGCCACCTACTGGTTGGAGTGTGAAGTGCATTTTAAATTCAGCAATTGATACCAATTGTTATTAAACCGCTGCAACTCTGGTGCAATTTGGCATCCGCTTGGACTGGTCTGCATGCGGCCTGCCATGCTCCCTGCCATGCTCCCTGCCATGCTCCCTGCCATGTTCCCTGCCATGTTCTCTGCCATGCTCCCTGCCATGTTCCCTGCCATGTTCCCTGTGTGTTCCCTGTGTGTTCCCTGCGTTCTCTGCCTATTCCCTGCGTTCTCTGCCATATTCCCTGCGTTCTCTGCCTATTCCCTGCGTTCTCTGCCATATTCCCTGCGTTCTCTGCCATATTCCCTGAGTTCTCTGCCATATTCTCTGCGCTCTCTGCCATATTCTCTGCGTTCTCTGCCAAATTCCCTGCGTTCTCTGCCTATTCCCTGCGTTCTCTGCCATGTTCCCTGCGTTCTCTGCCATGTTCCCTGCGTTCTCTGCCATATTCCCTGCGTTCTCTGCCATGTTCCCTGTTTGTTCCCTGCGTTCTCTGCCATGTTCCCTGCTTTCTCTGCCTATTCCCAGCGTTCTCTGCCATGTTCCCTGCGTTCTCTGCCATGTTCCCTGCGTTCTCTGCCTATTCCCTGCATTCTCTACCATGTTCCCTGCGTTCTCTGCCATATTCCCTGCGTTCTCTGCCATGTTCCCTGCGTTCTCTGCCTATTCCCTGCGTTAATTGCCATATTCCCTGCGTTCTCTGCCATGCTCCCTGCGTTCTCTGCCATATTCCCTGAGTTCTCTGCCATGTTCCCTGCGTTCTCTGCCATGTTCCCTGCGTTCTCTGCCAAATCCCTGCGTTCTCTGCCATGTTCAATGCGTTCTCTGCCATATTCCCTGCGTTCTCTGCCTATTCCCTGCGTTCTCTGCCATGCTCCCTGTGTGTTCCCTGTGTTCTCTGCCATATTTCCTGCGTTCTCTGCCATGCTCCATGTGTGTTCCCTGCGTTCTCTGCCATATTCCCTGCGTTCTCTGCCTATTCTCTGCGTTCTCTGCCTATTCCCTGCGTTCTCTGCCATATTCCCTGCATTCTCTGCCATATTCCCTGCATTCTCTGCCATATTCCCTGAATTCTCTGCCATGTTCCCTGCGTTCTCTGCCATATTCCCTTTGTTCTCTGCCTATTCCCTGCGTTCTCTGCCATGTTCCCTGCGTTCTCTGCCTATTCCCTGCGTTATCTGCCATATTCCCTGCGTTCTCTGCCATATTCCCTGCGTTCTCTGCCATGCTCCCTGCATTCTCTGCCATATTCCCTGAGTTCTCTGCCATGTTCCCTGCGTTCTCTGCCATGTTCCCTGCGTTCTCTGCCATGTTCCCTGCGTTCTCTGCCATATTCCCTGAGTTCTCTGCCATGTTCCCTGCGTTCTCTGCCATGTTCCCTGCGTTCTGCCATGTTCCCTGCGTTCTCTGCCTATTCCCTGCGTTCTCTGCCATGTTCCCTGCGTTCTCTGCCATGTTCCCTGCGTTCTCTGCCATGTTCCCTGCGTTCTCTGCCTATTCCCTGCGTTCTCTGCCATGTTCCCTGCGTTCTCTGCCATATTCCCTGCGTTCTCTGCCATGTTCCCTGCGTTCTCTGCCTATTCCCTGCGTTATCTGCCATATTCCCTGCGTTCTCTGCCATATTCCCCGCGTTCTCTGCCATGCTCCCTGCGTTCTCTGCCATATTCCCTGCGTTCTCTGCGATATTTCCTGCGTTCTCTGCCTATTCCCTGCGTTCTCTGCCTATTCCCTGTGTTCTCTGCCATATTCCCTGCGTTCTCTGCCTATTCCCTGTGTTCTCTGCCATGCCCCCTACGTTCTCTGCCTATTCCCTAAGTTCTCTGCCATATTCTCTGCGTTCTCTGCCATATTCCCTGCCATGTTCTCTGCCATGCTCCCTGCGTTCTCGGCCATATTCCCTGCGTTCTCGGCCATATTCCCTGCGTTCTCGGCCATATTCCCTGCGTTCTCTGCCATGTTCCCTGTGTGTTCCCTGCGTTCTCTGCCATATTCTCTGCGTTCTCTGCCATATTCCCTGCTTTCTCTGCCTTATTCCCTGTGTTCTCTGCCATATTCCCTGCGTTCTTGGCCATATTCCCAGCGTTCTCTGCCATGTTCCCTGCGTTCTCTGCCATGTTCCCTGCGTTCTCTGCCATGTTCCCTGCGTTCTCTGCCATATTCCCTGCGTTCTCTGCCATGTTCCCTGCGTTCTCTGCCTATTCCCTGCGTTATCTGCCATATTCCCTGCGTTCTCTGCCATATTCCCCGCGTTCTCTGCCATGCTCCCCGCGTTCTCTGCCATATTCCCTGCGTTCTCTGCCTATTCCCTGTGTTCTCTGCCATATTCCCTGCGTTCTCTGCCTATTCCCTGTGTTCTCTGCCATATTCCCTGCGTTCTCTGCCTATTCCCTGTGTTCTCTGCCATGCCCCCTGCGTTCTCTGCCTATTCCCTGCGTTCTCTGCCATATTCTCTGCGTTCTCTGCCAAATCCCTGCGTTCTCTGCCATGTTCCCTGCGTTCTCTGCCATATTTCCTGCGTTCTCTGCCTATTCCCTGCGTTCTCTGCCATGCTCCCTGTGTGTTCCCTGTGTTCTCTGCCATATTTCCTGCGTTCTCTGCCATGCTCCATGTGTGTTCCCTGCGTTCTCTGCCATATTCCCTGCGTTCTCTGCCATGCTCCCTGCGTTCTCTGCCATATTCCCTGAGTTCTCTGCCATGTTCCCTGCGTTCTCTGCCATGTTCTCTGCGTTCTCTGCCATGTTCCCTGCGTTCTCTGCCTATTCCCTGCGTTATCTGCCATATTCCCTGCGTTCTCTGCCATATTCCCTGCGTTCTCTGCCATGCTCCCTGCGTTCTCTGCCATATTCCCTGAGTTCTCTGCCATGTTCCCTGCGTTCTCTGCCATGTTCCCTGCGTTCTCTGCCATGCTCCATGTGTGTTCCCTGCGTTCTCTGCCATATTCCCTGCGTTCTCTGCCTATTCCCTGCGTTCTCTGCCATGCTCCCTGTGTGTTCCCTGTGTTCTCTGCCATATTTCCTGCGTTCTCTGCCATGCTCCATGTGTGTTCCCTGCGTTCTCTGCCATATTCCCTGCGTTCTCTGCCTATTCCCTGCATTCTCTGCCTATTCCCTGCGTTCTCTGCCATATTCCCTGCATTCTCTGCCATATTCCCTGCATTCTCTGCCATATTCCCTGAGTTCTCTGCCATGTTCCCTGCGTTCTCTGCCATATTCCCTGCGTTCTCTGCCTATTCCCTGCGTTCTCTGCCATGTTCCCTGCGTTCTCTGCCTATTCCCTGCGTTATCTGCCATATTCCCTGCGTTCTCTGCCATATTCCCTGCGTTCTCTGCCATGCTCCCTGCATTCTCTGCCATATTCCCTGAGTTCTCTGCCATGTTCCCTGCGTTCTCTGCCATGTTCCCTGCGTTCTCTGCCATGTTCCCTGCGTTCTCTGCCATATTCCCTGCGTTCTCTGCCATGTTCCCTGCGTTCTCTGCCATGTTCCCTGCGTTCTGCCATGTTCCCTGCGTTCTCTGCCTATTCCCTGCGTTCTCTGCCTATTCCAGCGTTCTCTGCCATGTTCCCTGCGTTCTCTGCCATGTTCCCTGCGTTCTCTGCCTATTCCCTGCGTTCTCTGCCATGTTCCCTGCGTTCTCTGCCATATTCCCTGCGTTCTCTGCCATGTTCCCTGCGTTCTCTGCCTATTCCCTGCGTTATCTGCCATATTCCCCTGCGTTCTCTGCCATATTCCCCGCGTTCTCTGCCATGCTCCCTGCGTTCTCTGCCATATTCCCTGCGTTCTCTGCGATATTTCCTGCGTTCTCTGCCTATTCCCTGCGTTCTCTGCCTATTCCCTGTGTTCTCTGCCATATTCCCTGCGTTCTCTGCCTATTCCCTGTGTTCTCTGCCATGCCCCCTACGTTCTCTGCCTATTCCCTGCGTTCTCTGCCATATTCTCTGCGTTCTCTGCCATATTCCCTGCCATGTTCTCTGCCATGCTCCCTGCATTCTCTGCCATATTCCCTGCGTTCTCTGCCATGCTCCCTGCATTCTCTGACATGTTCCCTGTGTGTTCCCTGCGTTCTCTGCCATATTGCCTGCGTTCTCTGCCATATTGCCTGCGTTCTCTGCCATATTCCCTGCGTTCTCGGCCATATTCCCTGCGTTCTCGGCCATATTCCCTGCGTTCTCGGCCATATTCCCTGCGTTCTCTGCCATGTTCCCTGTGTGTTCCCTGTGTTCTCTGCCATATTCTCTGCGTTCTCTGCCATATTCCCTGCTTTCTCTGCCTTATTCCCTGTGTTCTCTGCCATATTCCCTGCGTTCTTGGCCATATTCCCAGCGTTCTCTGCCATGTTCCCTGCGTTCTCTGCCATGTTCCCTGCGTTCTCTGCCATGTTCCCTGCGTTCTCTGCCATATTCCCTGCGTTCTCTGCCATGTTCCCTGCGTTCTCTGCCTATTCCCTGCGTTATCTGCCATATTCCCTGCGTTCTCTGCCATATTCCCCGCGTTCTCTGCCATGCTCCCCGCGTTCTCTGCCATATTCCCTGCGTTCTCTGCCTATTCCCTGTGTTCTCTGCCATATTCCCTGCTTTCTCTCCCTATTCCCTGTGTTCTCTGCCATATTCCCTGCGTTCTCTGCCTATTCCCTGTGTTCTCTGCCATGCCCCCTGCGTTCTCTGCCTATTCCCTGCGTTCTCTGCCATATTCTCTGCGTTCTCTGCCAAATCCCTGCGTTCTCTGCCATGTTCCCTGCGTTCTCTGCCATATTTCCTGCGTTCTCTGCCTATTCCCTGCGTTCTCTGCCATGCTCCCTGTGTGTTCCCTGTGTTCTCTGCCATATTTCCTGCGTTCTCTGCCATGCTCCATGTGTGTTCCCTGCGTTCTCTGCCATATTCCCTGCGTTCTCTGCCATGCTCCCTGCGTTCTCTGCCATAATTCCCTGAGTTCTCTGCCATGTTCCCTGCGTTCTCTGCCATGTTCTCTGCGTTCTCTGCCATGTTCCCTGCGTTCTCTGCCTATTCCCTGCGTTATCTGCCATATTCCCTGCGTTCTCTGCCATATTCCCTGCGTTCTCTGCCATGCTCCCTGCGTTCTCTGCCATATTCCCTGAGTTCTCTGCCATGTTCCCTGCGTTCTCTGCCATGTTCCCTGCGTTCTCTGCCATGCTCCATGTGTGTTCCCTGCGTTCTCTGCCATATTCCCTGCGTTCTCTGCCTATTCCCTGCGTTCTCTGCCATGCTCCCTGTGTGTTCCCTGTGTTCTCTGCCATATTTCCTGCGTTCTCTGCCATGCTCCATGTGTGTTCCCTGCGTTCTCTGCCATATTCCCTGCGTTCTCTGCCTATTCCCTGCATTCTCTGCCTATTCCCTGCGTTCTCTGCCATATTCCCTGCATTCTCTGCCATATTCCCTGCATTCTCTGCCATATTCCCTGAGTTCTCTGCCATGTTCCCTGCGTTCTCTGCCATATTCCCTGCGTTCTCTGCCTATTCCCTGCGTTCTCTGCCATGTTTCCCTGCGTTCTCTGCCTATTCCCTGCGTTATCTGCCATATTCCCTGCGTTCTCTGCCATATTCCCTGCGTTCTCTGCCATGCTCCCTGCATTCTCTGCCATATTCCCTGAGTTTCTCTGCCATGTTCCCTGCGTTCTCTGCCATGTTCCCTGCGTTCTCTGCCATGTTCCCTGCGTTCTCTGCCATATTCCCTGCGTTCTCTGCCATGTTCCCTGCGTTCTCTGCCATGTTCCCTGCGTTCTGCCATGTTCCCTGCGTTCTCTGCCTATTCCCTGCGTTCTCTGCCTATTCCCAGCGTTCTCTGCCATGTTCCCTGCGTTCTCTGCCATGTTCCCTGCGTTCTCTGCCTATTCCCTGCGTTCTCTGCCATGTTCCCTGCGTTCTCTGCCATATTCCCTGCGTTCTCTGCCATGTTCCCTGCGTTCTCTGCCTATTCCCTGCGTTATCTGCCATATTCCCTGCGTTCTCTGCCATATTCCCCGCGTTCTCTGCCATGCTCCCTGCGTTCTCTGCCATATTCCCTGCGTTCTCTGCGATATTTCCTGCGTTCTCTGCCTATTCCCTGCGTTCTCTGCCTATTCCCTGTGTTCTCTGCCATATTCCCTGCGTTCTCTGCCTATTCCCTGTGTTCTCTGCCATGCCCCCTACGTTCTCTGCCTATTCCCTGCGTTCTCTGCCATATTCTCTGCGTTCTCTGCCATATTCCCTGCCATGTTCTCTGCCATGCTCCCTGCATTCTCTGCCATATTCCCTGCGTTCTCTGCCATGCTCCCTGCATTCTCTGACATGTTCCCTGTGTGTTCCCTGCGTTCTCTGCCATATTGCCTGCGTTCTCTGCCATATTGCCTGCGTTCTCTGCCATATTCCCTGCGTTCTCGGCCATATTCCCTGCGTTCTCGGCCATATTCCCTGCGTTCTCGGCCATATTCCCTGCGTTCTCTGCCATGTTCCCTGTGTGTTCCCTGTGTTCTCTGCCATATTCTCTGCGTTCTCTGCCATATTCCCTGCTTTCTCTGCCTTATTCCCTGTGTTCTCTGCCATATTCCCTGCGTTCTTGGCCATATTCCCAGCGTTCTCTGCCATGTTCCCTGCGTTTCTCTGCCATGTTCCCTGCGTTCTCTGCCATGTTCCCTGCGTTCTCTGCCATATTCCCTGCGTTCTCTGCCATGTTCCCTGCGTTCTCTGCCTATTCCCTGTGTTATCTGCCATATTCCCTGCGTTCTCTGCCATATTCCCCGCGTTCTCTGCCATGCTCCCCGCGTTCTCTGCCATATTCCCTGCGTTCTCTGCCTATTCCCTGTGTTCTCTGCCATATTCCCTGCGTTCTCTGCCTATTCCCTGTGTTCTCTGCCATATTCCCTGCGTTCTCTGCCTATTCCCTGTGTTCTCTGCCATGCCCCCTGCGTTCTCTGCCTATTCCCTGCGTTCTCTGCCATATTCTCTGCGTTCTCTGCCAAATCCCTGCGTTCTCTGCCATGTTCCCTGCGTTCTCTGCCATATTTCCTGCGTTCTCTGCCTATTCCCTGCGTTCTCTGCCATGCTCCCTGTGTGTTCCCTGTGTTCTCTGCCATATTTCCTGCGTTCTCTGCCATGCTCCATGTGTGTTCCCTGCGTTCTCTGCCATATTCCCTGCGTTCTCTGCCATGCTCCCTGCGTTCTCTGCCATATTCCCTGAGTTCTCTGCCATGTTCCCTGCGTTCTCTGCCATGTTCTCTGCGTTCTCTGCCATGTTCCCTGCGTTCTCTGCCTATTCCCTGCGTTATCTGCCATATTCCCTGCGTTCTCTGCCATATTCCCTGCGTTCTCTGCCATGCTCCCTGCATTCTCTGCCATATTCCCTGAGTTCTCTGCCATGTTCCCTGCGTTCTCTGCCATGTTCCCTGCGTTCTCTGCCATGTTCCCTGCGTTCTCTGCCATATTCCCTGCGTTCTCTGCCATGTTCCCTGCGTTCTCTGCCATAATCACAGCGTTCTCTGCCATGCTCCCTGCATTCTCTGCCATATTCCCTGCGTTCTCTGCCTATTCCCTGTGTTCTCTGCCATATTCCCTGCGTTCTCTGCCTATTCCCTGTGTTCTCTGCCATATTCCCTGCGTTCTCCGCCTATTCCCTGCGTTCTCTGCCATATTCTCTGCGTTCTCTGCCATATTCCCTGCGTTCTCTGCCATGTTCCCTGCCATGTTCTCTGCCATGCTCCCTGTGTTCTCTGCCATGCTCCCTGCGTTCTCTGCAATGTTCCCTGTGTGTTCCCTGCGTTCTCTGCCATATTCCCTGCGTTCTCCGCCATGTTCCCTGCGTTCTCTGCCATGTTCCCTGCGTTCTCTGCCATATTGCCTGCGTTCTCTGCCATATTCCCTGCGTTCTCGGCCATATTCCCTGCGTTCTCGGCCATATTCCCTGCGTTCTCTGCCATGTTCCCTGTGTGTTCCCTGCGTTCTCTGCCATATTCTCTGCGTTCTCTGCCATATCCCCTGCTTTCTCTGCCTTATTCCCTGTGTTCTCTGCCATATTCCCTGCGTTCTCGGCCATGTTCCCAGCGTTCTCTGCCATGTTCCCTGCGTTCTCTGCCATGTTCCCTGTGTTCTCTGCCATGTTCCCTGCGTTCTCTGCCATGTTCCCTGCGTTCTCTGCCTATTCCCTGCGTTCTCTGCCATATTCCCTGCGTTCTCTGCCATATTTCCTGCGTTCTCTGCCTATTCCCTGCGTTCTCTGCCATATTCTCTGCGTTCTCTGCCAAATCCCTGCATTCTCTGCCATGTTCCCTGCGTTCTCTGCCATATTTCCTGCGTTCTCTGCCTATTCCCTGCGTTCTATGCCATGCTCCCTGTGTGTTCCCTGTGTTCTCTGCCATATTTCCTGCGTTCTCTGCCATGCACCATGTGTGTTCCCTGCGTTCTCTGCCATATTCCCGGCGTTCTCTGCCTATTCCCTGCGTTCTCTGCCATATTCCCTGCGTTCTCTGCCTATTCCCTGTGTTCTCTGCCATATTCCCTGCGTTCTCTGCCTATTCCCTGTGTTCTCTGCCATATTCCCTGCGTTCTCTGCCTATTCCCTGCGTTCTCTGCCATATTCTCTGCGTTCTCTGCCATATTCCCTGCGTTCTCTGCCATGTTCCCTGCCATGTTCTCTGCCATGCTCCCTGCGTTCTCTGCCATATTCCCTGCATTCTCTGCCATGCTCCCTGCGTTCTCTGCCATGCTCCCTGCGTTCTCTGCAATGTTCCCTGTGTGTTCCCTGCGTTCTCTGCCATATTCCCTGCGTTCTCTGCCATGTTCCCTGCGTTCTCTGCCATGTTCCCTGCGTTCTCTGCCATATTGCCTGCGTTCTCTGCCATATTCCCTGCGTTCTCGGCCATATTCCCTGCGTTCTCGGCCATATTCCCTGCGTTCTCTGCCATGTTCCCTGTGTGTTCCCTGCGTTCTCTGCCATATTCTCTACGTTCTCTGCCATATTCCCTGCTTTCTCTGCCTTATTCCCTGTGTTCTCTGCCATATTCCCTGTGTTCTCGGCCATGTTCCCTGCGTTCTCTGCCATGTTCCCTGCGTTCTCTGCCATGTTCCCTGCGTTCTCTGCCTATTCCCTGCGTTATCTGCCATATTCCCTGCGTTCTCTGCCATATTCCCCGCGTTCTCTGCCATATTCCCTGCGTTCTCTGCCTATTCCCTGCGTTCTCTGCCTATTCCCTGTGTTCTCTGCCATATTCCCTGCGTTCTCTGCCTATTCCCTGTGTTCTCTGCCATGCCCCCTGCGTTCTCTGCCTATTCCCTGCGTTCTTTGCCATATTCTCTGCGTTCGCTGCCATATTCCCTGCGTTCTCTGCCATGTTCCCTGCCATGTTCTCTGCCATGCTCCCTGCGTTCTCTGCCATATTCCCTGCGTTCTCTGCCATGCTCCCTGCGTTCTCTGCCATGCTCCCTGCGTTCTCTGCCATGTTCCCTGTGTGTTCCCTGCGTTCTCTGCCATATTCCCTGCGTTCTCTGCCATGTTCCCTGCGTTCTCTGCCATATTCCCTGCGTTCTCTGCCATATTGCCTGCGTTCTCTGCCATATTCCCTGCGTTCTCGGCCATATTCCCTGCGTTCTCTGCCATGTTCCCTGTGCGTTCCCTGCGTTCTCTGCCATATTCTCTGCGTTCTCTGCCATATTCCCTGCTTTCTCTGCCTATTCCCTGTGTTCTCTGCCATATTCCCTGCGTTCTCGGCCATATTCCCTGCGTTCTCGGCCATATTCCCTGCGTTCTCTGCCATGTTCCCTGTGTGTTCCCTGCGTTCTCTGCCATATTCCCTGCGTTCTCTGCCATGTTCCCTGCGTTCTCTGCCATGTTCCCTGCGTTCTCGGCCATGTTCCCTGCGTTCTCTGCCATGTTCCCTGCGTTCTCTGCCATATTCCCTGCGTTCTCTGCCTATTCCCTGCGTTCTGTGCCTATTCCCTGCGTTCTCTGCCATGTTCCCTGCGTTCTCTGCCATATTCCCTGCGTTCTCTGCCATGTTCCCTGTGTTCTCTGCCATATTCCCTGCGTTCTCGGCCATATTCCCTGCGTTCTCTGCCATATTCTCTGTGTTCTCTGCCATATTCTCTGCGTTCTCTGCCATGTTCCCTGCGTTCTCTGCCATATTCTCTGCGTTCTCTGCCATATTCTCTGCGTTCTCTGCCATATTCCCTGCGTTCTCGGCCATATTCCATGCGTTCTCTGCCTATGCCCTGCGTTCTCTGCCATATTCCCTGCGTTCTCTGCCTGTTCCCTGCGTTCTCTGCCATATTGCCTGCGTTCTCGGCCATATTCTCTGCGTTCTCGGCCATATTCTCTGCGTTCTCGGCCATATTCTCTGCGTTCTCTGCCTATTCCCTGCGTTCTCTGCCTATTCCCTGCGTTCTCTGCCTATTCCCTGCCTTCTCTGCCATATTCTCTGCGTTCTCTGCCTATTCCCTGCGTTCTCTGCCATGTTCACTGCGTTCTCTGCCATGTTCCCTGCGTTCTCTGCCATGCTCCCTGTCATGATTATTCATTAATCACGTGCATCAGCCAGAAACTGACCTTTGACCTGACCTTTCACCTCTCCATCCACCTCACCTCATCTTTCCATTCATCTTGTTTAAATTTTGGAAAGCCTTTGCAGCAATGGCCCTCTTTGCTAAGCTTTCTCATCTTTTCTCCTTCATTGCTCATCCTTCTCTCTGCCTTCTGAACTTGCTGACGCTCTGGCCTGGACCTCAGCATTTTTTGGGGGGGGGGACATCCCTATTCTCATACATCTGTTTATCTACGTTAAAGTATAAATCATGTTTTCTGATTTATGTTTCCTGCTGAGGTCCAAGTATTTCCATTTAGACGTTCCCCTTTGCAAGCCTTTCAGTTCCAAGTATCATCCTGAGACTGACCATCTCTATTCATTCACCTCAACATACACCTCCCCTCATCTCCCCATTCATCTCACTCACCTTTGGTAGGCCTTCAAGGCAACCGGCCTGTTTGATGCACCGGCCTGGACCTCTGTAATTTTTGGGGGGAAATGTCCCCGTTCTCATACGCCTGCTTATGCATATTGAAGTATAATTCAGCGTGAATGTTTCCTGCCGAGGTCTGAGCGCCAAACTCTTAAAATATTGTATCAATAAAATTCTTCTAATTGCCTTTTCTTTCTGTGTGAGTTTTTCAGATTGAAATGGGTAACAGTCCAATGAGTGAAGAGCTGTTTAAAGTTTAAAATGTGTCTCTGGATGATTGAATCTTTCTAAAAGATCAAAATCTCTAAATACCAAAAGCTGCAGCAGAGCTGACCTGAATGAGCTGAAGATTTAGAAATCTGATGGTTGAAATAGTCCAAAGTATGAAGGAAGTAGTTAAAGGTCCAAAAACGTCCAGAACCGACTGAATAATGAAGAATAAACCGGACGGCAATAATGCTGAATCAGCATCAATGAAGACATCTGGACTCACCGAGCCTTTCTGCAGTTCCTCACAGCTGGAACCAGTCTCTGTCGTCCTGATCCTGATGTGTTGTACTTCTCCAGGTCCAACTCATCCAGAACCTCCTCTGACATCTCCAGCATGTAGGCCAGAGCTGAGCACTGGATCTCTGAGAGCTTCTCTGATCTGTTCTCTGATTTCAGGAACTGTTGGATCTCCTGATAAACTGAGAGGTCTTTCATCTCCATCAGACAGTGGAAGATGTTGATGCGTCTGTCAGGAGAGATTCTACCATCAGTGATATCACCAGTGTTCATCTCCTTCAGGTTGGTGATGACTCTCTGGATGGTTCCTGGACTGTTCTCTGTCTGACCCAGCAGGCCTCCTAAGAGTCTCTGGTTGGACTCCACAGAGAGGCCATGAAGGAAGCGAGCAAACAGGTCCAGGTGGCCATTTTTACTTCTGAGGGATTTATCCACGATTCTCCACAGGAACCTATCCAGAGATGTTCCACTGTATTTATCTCCCAGGAAGTTCTCCACCACCTGTGTGTTCCTGCTGGTGAAGCAGTGGAACACGTAGACTGCAGCCAGAAACTCCTGAATGCTCAGATGAACAAAGCAGTAGACTGCTTTCTGGAAGATCACGCTCTCTCTCTTGAAGATCTCTGTACAAACTCCTGAGTACACCGAGGCCTCTGTGACATCCAGACCACACTGCTGCAGGTCTTCTTGGTAGAACATGATGTTTCCTTTCTCCAGATGTTCCAACGCCAGCCTCCCCAGCTTCAGGAGAACTTTCCTGTCAGCCTCCATCAGCTCCTGTGGACTCCTCCCATGTCCTCCATGGTACTTGTTCTTCTTCCTCCTGGTCTGGACCAGCAGGAAGTGAGAGTACATGTCAGTCATGGTCTTGGGCAGCTCTCCTCTCTGCTCAGTGGTCAACATGTTCTCCAGAACCGTAGCAGTGATCCAGCAGAAGACTGGGATTCCACACATGATGTGGAGGCTCCTGGAGGTCTTGATGTGGGAGATGATTCTGCTGGACAGCTCTTCATCACTGAACCTCCTCCTGAAGTACTCCTCCTTCTGGGTGTCGCTGAAGCCTCGTACCTCTGTTACCCTGGCAACACATGAAGGAGGGATCTGATTGGCCGCTGCAGGTCTGGAGGTGATCCAGACCAGAGCCGAGGGAAGCAGGTTCCCCTTGATGAGGTTTGTCAGCAGAACGTCGACTGATGACTTCTGTGTGACGTCAGAAACCAGCCGACTGTGGTTGAAGTTCAGAGAAAGTCTGCTTTCATCCAGGCCGTCAAAGATGAAGAGAAGTTTGTGGCGAGCCAGCTGCTCTGCTGGGAGCTTCTGGAGGGTTGGATGGAAAACATGGAGCAGCGTGAGAAGACTGTGCTGCTCACCTCTGATCAGGTTCAGCTCCCTGAACGACAGCAGAACCACCACACGGATATCTTGGTTCTCCAAGCCCTCGGCCCAGTCCAGAGTGAACTTCTGCACTGAGAAGGTTTTTCCAACACCAGCCACGCCGTTGGTCAGAACCACTCTGATGGCTCCATGTTGGTCAGGTGAGGCTTTAAAGATGTCGTGGCACCTGATTGGAGAGTCATGGAGGTTCTGGATCCTGGAAGCTCTCTCCAGCTGCTTCACCTCATGTTGGGTATTAACCTCTTCACTCTGTCCCTCTGTGATGTAGAGATCAGTGTAGATCCTGTTGAGGAGGGTTCTACTTCCTGCTTCATCACTTCCTTCAGTCACACGTTCACATCTCCTCCTCAGACTGATCTTATGTTCCTCTAGAACCTCCTGCAGACCAACATCTGCTGGAACAGAGAAGAAGAGACAACTGAAGGAAAAACCTGATTTAGTGATGAAGTTGGAGCAGAAATATCTGGAACATCAGGAGGTGTCATCATTAGAAGGTCTCTTAGTTCACATGATGTGATGCTAACCAATGGGATCCATCCTTAGAAGCAGAACCTTGTTAGATGGTCAGACAGCAGAGTTCTGCCTCTGCTTTGTGGCCAGTATCTGTTCACTGTCAGGATCTGATTCACAAAGCAGATCAGATGAAGAAATGCTGACAGAAACATGCAGCAGCTTTCAGCAACATCAACTCTTTAGCATCAGGTCACCATTGTCCTCATTTCTCTGCTTCTATCTGACCTTCTCCCACAAACACAGCAGCTACAGAAGAGGCAGAGAGACAGAAAATGGTTCCTGGCAGCATTTTCAGCCTTAATGAAGGAAATCTGGAGGAAATGCTCTAATCTGCCAGAGAAACAGCTCCTTGGATCAGCTAGTGTTCACATTTCAGATGCTTTTCTCCCTCACAGACTGGATTGGATGTTTTTAGAGAATAATTACAGATTAGAAATGACATGGGACTGATTTGGTCCTTTAGAAGTAAACAGCAGATAGAAATATTCCATGTTTCTTCAAATATATCTGCTGTAATCTGGGATCTATTGTCAGAGGAAATAAAGCTTTCTGTCTCTCAGACTTTCCTTCCCTCTTTCTGTAAAGCAGCAGTGCAGCAGGTTGTTTTCTCCACCTTTTTGTTTCCATCAAAATGAGCTGCAGCTTTAAGGAGATCTTCAGTTTTAATGCATTTAGCACAAAGGGCTGAAAACAGAAGCACTTCAAAGCAAACCCAATAGGTTGTTGGGTTGAACACAGACGTTACATTTACAGCAGCTGGAAATCCAGAGATTCAGGGCAAATAATCGATCCCAGAAAGACTTTAAACACTTAGATTCCCAAATGCCAACTAAAGACGAGGAATTAGTCCAACAGAGACGATAGAAGGAAGTTCTGATTGGAGATGTTCAGTCTCACCTGGAGCACAGCTGCTCTGATTGGCTGCCAGCAGTCCAGGTCCTGGTCTGAAGAAGTAAAACAAAAGTAATCACACCCCTTCTCCTTCCTTTAGATCTTAACATAAATGCTCTTCCTAATTCATGCTTTACTTACCAGTTTATAAAACTCTAAGGTCCATTTTAAACAAATGAATGAATATGCTTCTAAACATATATTTACACATTTCCATGCCAACAATTCTCCCTACAGCCAATGTGACTAAGACCATTGTACATGTGTGTATAACCAGGCCCAATGTTTCTGCAGTGAATACTACTGGTTTATTGACTAACAGCTGATGATTATGGAGCTTTAAGTCAAGTTAAAGTTCTAAACTAATTTACTTTCACTTTATAAACTGAAGACTGAGTAAATATTATGTTTTATATCTCTGTGGAATCACAAGGATCAGTTAGAAACTGGGTTCTTACTCTGAGTCTGAGGGTCCAGGTTCAGAACTGAAGTCTGGATTCATTCCTTTGGACCAGTCACTCCTCATAGACGGACAGGTGGATCCTGGAGGTTCTGCTCTGTTCTCCATCTCCTGGACTTCAGTCAGCCTGAGAGAGGAACCAGAACCAGTCAGTTCCCAGTGGTTCAGGTCCAGTCAGTGTTCTGTAGAGCAGAAAGCTGGTTCCCATCATGTGTGTAGAGGACCAGAGGAACCTGAGTTCAGCAGGTACCATCTGGGTCTGGATTGTCCTCTCCTTCACTACTTCATGCACCTCCTGATGTCTGCTGGCTGATCTCCTCAGAACCATCTGGAGAAGTTCTGCTTTCTTCAGAGAATGAAGCTAAAACTGAGGCTGAAACCTTTTCAGGTCTGAACTGGAATCCTGTTCCAGGTCTGTAGAAACATCCAGAGTGAATGAAGGAGAGAACATTTCCTCTGAAGTTCTGATGTGTTGGTTCTGAACACAACGGCCCACAAAGATGAACAAAGATGCTGCAGCTTCACTGCTAAAAGGAACTAAAAGGAAGTAAAACTGGATTGAAATGAGTGTTTTTGCCCCTGATCTGAGCAGCTAAATAGGATTATCTGCCAACTGAATACGATTTAGCACTTAATATAGGATCAACTCATCTCCATCATCTTATTTCAAGGTCAGTATATCTAATTATCTTATTTTAGGGATCAAAATACTCATTCCATTGGCAGATAATCTGATTTAGCTGCTCAAATCAAGGACAAATACACTCATTTCCAGAAAGTTTTACTTTCTTTTAGTTCTCTTTTGCAGCTTGTAACTCTTCTCTTGGACCATCCTGCAGGTCATTCTCCAGAAGAACAGCAGAGATGGATTTATCTGATTGAAGATTTTACCATGATGAGCTCAATCAGAACCAAGATGTTCCTCTGAAAAAGATTTTATTTAGGAGGAACATCTTGGTGTTTCAGCTCCTTTATGACCAAAGTTATTTTCAGGTGACCTGAAGTTTTTCTCTATTTATTTCTTTGGCTGTAGAATCCAAAACTGTGCAGGGAGTGTCCTTCTGCCGTTTTGTCCAAGACTTCTTCAACTTTCACTATCTGACAGTTATTCAGTATTAATTGTGTTTCTGACTGAGCAATAACTGTTTAAAGGGCAAAGCAACAAACTTCAGGCAAGTCCTGTCTGCTGAATAAACGGCAATGAGAGGGTTAAAAGTGACGCTGTTACAAACTAGTCTGCATGATCTGCTGAAAAACATTTCTGGCTCGTTTTCATTCAATAGAAACTTTGATATTTGTCAATTAGGGCAGCGATTTAAAAGTATTAATAAACTATATGAAGCCTAGACGGAAATTCAACTGAAGAAAATGAATTACTTTCATTCATCCAATCAGAGGCTCATCAGGCTCTGACGTAAGCCAATCAGCTTTGAACCAGACCTCCACGAAGCCCAATCAGCATCCAGAGTTCATCTTAAAGGTCTTTAAATCACGTCTCAGCCTGCTACCCAGCCAAAGCTCAAGCAGTGGTTGCCCAATGTCTGATATGGACTCAGATGACCCTGATTCAACCCACCTCCATCCCTTCTCCACCATGGTGGCCAAGCTCCATCTGGCTTTCCCATGGTGCTCCTTCAACCTCGTCCCTATCAGAGTGGAATTCCTCCTGGACTCTGAATGCATTCCCTGTCACATCTCAATGGGTCCGGCAGAAGACCGCCATGTTGAGCCTGGTTCTGCCAGAGGTTTCTTCCCAAAGGGGAGTTTTTCCTCTCCACTGTCGCCTCATGCTTGCTCATCATGGACAGTTCATGCAAACCTGTGTTTATCCAAGCTGGACATCTATCTTTGTGGGTCCCTGAGTGAAGCACTGGTACCAGCTCTCCCAGTCTCACCAATACAGCTCAAGCAGATCGTCTCACCAACCAGCGTCTATGGACTGGACCAACTTGGTCTATCTCCACTCCACCACCAGTTTCAGGCCTGGGGGGAAACCTCCCTGTTCTCATACACCTGCTTATGCATATTAAAGTAAAATTCAGCGCTAATGTTTCCTGCCGAAGTCTGAGCGCCAAAGTCTTAAAATAATGTAGCAATAAAATTCTTCTGATTGTCTTTTTTCTTTCTGTGTGAGTTTTTCAAATTGAATTAAATAGAATTTATGTGAACAAAGACTACAGGCGATAATAAACCAGATACTGGACAACTGAACACATCTGGATCAAACATGGTGGAGCAATAAAGAAATAAGGAAACCAGGAAATACAAGGAAACGCCTCTGAAGGAGCAACTGGATCCACAACCAGGAGAAAAAGGAGAGAAAAACTCCAAATGGCCGTATTCTAAAGGACTCTGATTGGTGGCCTGCTGTGATGTCATCAGAGGCTGGTTGTAAAAGAACTAAATAGCAACCATGACATGTTGTTCTGCAGGAGACAAACTGTCTCTAGAGAGATTTTACAGAAAGGTGCGGCTGCTGCTGCAAAGAATCAGAGATCAACTGAGAACAAAGTTTGATTTTCAGCTTTTATTCAGCAGCTAAATCACAATCTGCAGACTTCAGAGTTTTCAAAGCAGTTTTCCTGATTCAGCTCAATCATTCATCTAGAACAGAATCTGAGTCTCTGACGTCAGCATTAGCTAAGATCATGAGGAAGAAGCAGCAGAGAACCGGTACCGGTTCTACTGAACAACTGGAGCTGCTACATGTGGAGAATGGAAAGTTCCATTTAGTAAAACATCTTTTGGTAAAAATGTTTTTTTTTCTGTCAAAGGAACCAACCTGTGGGATGGTCTTCCCACAAATATGAGTCTGACTAGACTTTCCACTCAGAAAGCAAACCATGCTAAAGACGCTTTTACATCATTATTCAGTTTTTGTCTGAAGAAAAGAGACAAAGGAAGGAAACTGAGCGTTTGTTGGTGCTGATAAGCAGCAAATCAGAGCCTGACCAGCACCACGGTTACATGAAGCAGCAGCTTGGTTCTGAAGGAGAACCAGACTGAGTTCTGTTCCTGGTTCTGTTCACAGTCCACAGAGAGAAAACCAGAACAAGTTCACACTCACCCTGATCCAGAGTCTTCTCTTTGTTCTGTTCTGCTGCTAAATGGAGTCAGAACCTGTTTCTCCTGATCTGATACCTGACTGTAACCGACTCACCTGAGGCTCCGCCCCCTGTCAAGGTGAGTTTACCTGAGTTTAAACACCTTTCCTTTCAGTGCTTCTTCTCTTTCTACCAGCAGTGAACTGAGCTGTAAAACTCTGAGGTCAGGTTGTAATTTGTCTGTTCTTCAGGTTTCTTCTCAGTCTTCAGCTCATTTCCAGTCATCATTTTATTTCATTCAGTAGTTTTGTTGTCTGGAAACATTTTATAGGGTCCTCACCCTTATAGACTGGTGGTAAGGGTCTTTTTGAGAGACAAGAACAAAAACCTCCCCCCCCCCCCCCCCCCCCAAAGCAAAAAGCCTAGCCTCCTCCACTGGAGGCTGGTTAATTAGTTTCAGCAGCCTGATGGGTTAAAGGTGCAGCTCTAGTAATGTCATTTACTGAGGATCAATAAACAGGAAAATAATGAATAATCCTGAATAACAAGTGGAAACATTCACAAAGAATATATATACATGTACATCTCCTTGTTTCTGATTGCTACACGGAGCACTTCTCACCAGGCTGGTGGTAAAAATAGAGAAAAAGAGAAATTAATCTGCAGCAAAAAGCTTTAAAGTGCTTGTATTTGCTCTGTGATCCAGGGACCAATTGACTTTTCAGAAGTCCTCTATTCACCTTCCAGAGCTGTGCCCTGGGCAGAGCTGCTGTCCTTCTCCTTTTTGTTCTCACCTTCTTTTTCCTCCATTCTCTGTTGGTCGTTTTACAAAATCCAACAGCTTTCCTCCCAGAAGGCAAAGCCAGTAAGATGCTGACAGGTGAGAGCGCATTAATATCAGATAGATAAAGTAGTAAAATGACTGGAGAGTAAACAGAAGCACATCTAAATAATGATGAGGATGAAATAAGGTGCATTCAAACATTTTGATGCTACGGGTCGGTCCAAGATTCCCACTGAGGGAACAAAGGTTTAACCTCCTAGTTCAACTGTCAGAGAATAAAAACATCTTCTGTTTCCTGAGAAGATGTGAAGAATTAAAGCTGAAGCAGAACCAGATGGGTTCTGGTACTGGTACTGTTTACAGAGAGAAAACCAGGAGAAGTTAACCCACCCTGATCCAGGTTCTTCTCTTTGCTCTGATCTAAACTGACTGCAGTCTGAACCTGACTAGACCTGCTTCTCCTGATCTCATCACACCTGACTCCTCTGAGGCTCCGCCCCTTCTCACAGGACAGGTGAGTCTACCTGTGTGGAACAAGGTTTAGATTCCTTTCTGCTCATCTTGGCATTGACAGGAAACTGGCCCTAAACGGCTGCCCAGTGCTGCAGTCAGTAGCTCTGTTAGCTTGCAGCAAGAAGATCCTGGCTTCAACACCTGCTTTACCTGAAAGAACCCAGGTAAACCCAGGTGTTCTCTCTGGGTACTCTGGCTTCCTGCCACAGTCCAGAACCATGATTGTTAGGTTAAATGGTGACTCTAAGTTACCCTTAGGTGTGTGAGGAGGAGACAGGATCTGAGTGTCTGATTACAGGGACATAATTGACTGGTTTTATTTTCTGGAAGCAGCTCTATAATAGATCAAAGCATATGCCTGTAATAAAAATAATAATTTTATTGGTGCCACAGTGGTTAGCACACACAACCCATGTACAGAGGCCTTAGTCCTCTAGGCGTTTGATGCAGGCTGGACTCTGACCTGTGGTCCTTTGCTGCATGTCTCTGCCCTCTCTGGTAGCCCCTTTCCTGTCAGCCCACTGTCTGAGAAACCAGCCACTAGTGCCGTAAAAACCTCAATAATAATATATCCATTCTTATATATGTGGCAACCTGAGGGTGGATTTTCTTTTACTTTGAAACACACATGTTAAAGTTTACAATACGGGAAACCAACAACGCCACCTGGAATAACTCCAGGAAAATGGTAATAAGGGCCCAGGTAAGTTCTGCAGGAAATGAGACACGATATAGAAACGTGTACAAAACTTTATTAAACTTCAACAGGTTTAATTCAACAATAACCTGGACTTGAATGTTGCAATGCATTTGGAACCAAATTAAGCACATTTTTTATTTTAAATGAAACCAAGGCTTACCAATGGGGGAAAGTGGTGTGGAGAAAAGGGACCACCCTACAAAAACACAGCAAACACAAGCAAAGGGTGCTCCAACACAACACAACCGAAAACACCGCCACCAAGGCTCACCACTGCCACCACAGTAGCCTCAGTCCCTAAATGACAGACAAAACTAAATCAATATGAGTAAAACAGTGATACAATGGCACTACAATATTGCACTGCATCCCATAAATCGTGCCACCAATGAAAGTTCAGGAAAGTCTTTAAAACATGTCTTTATAGGCAAAACAGCAGCGAGTGTCAATCCACGTTGAATGCTGATCAGAGGCTGGTCAGGTGGCTGTAACTGGTAAATTCCCAGCATGCCAGGTAAACAAGTCCACAATTCCTCCTCACAGTGTAGCTTCCTGCCAGCAAACAACAGGACAGATCGGTCCAGAGGTCTGAGGAGCAACAAAGAAGCCCAGCACAGTTTGACAAACAAAGAGAAGCAGCTGAGTTCAACACCAGCAGCCTTGTGGAGACCTGCTGATATACAGCAGCCATAATTGGCCTTAAAGTGGCAGCGTACCATTTGTACTGCTACATATAGATAGATATATTCTTATTATTTATTCTTTATATATTTCTGTAACAATGTCGATTTTTGTCACCTGGCATGAACCTGAGTCTCTGTGTTTATGTCACACGTGACTCTACAAGCTCCAAAATCCTTTTACACAAACCACCAGGAAATAATGATATTATTATACTATTTAAACGTTATTGAACAGTTCTCCACATCCATAATGTAGCAGTGTGATGTTATTACACTAGATTGTCCAGTGAGAAGCTATTCCGGTAAGAAACTATATGAGCAATGGAGGCTTTTATTTTGAAAAGACGACAGATCCATTGACAAACAGCTGGTAACTTCCTGTTTCTAAATTATTATTTCTATTCAAATTTAAGGTGTTGCGAATGAAAATGTAAATAATTATCTTTGCTGGTGAACCTATTGAGTTGATGGATTGTTGTTCTGAGTGTTAGTTCTGAGTTTAAAAAGACAAATTAACGGATCATACCATTATAGTCTGTGAAGGGTTTCCCGCGCTCTCCATCGCTCTTTCTGTTGGCATTCCGTGGGAGAAGGTATGAAGTTTGGTTTTCTGTCTTCAATAAGTGTATTTGAAGCATAATAAGTGACAGTTTGATGATTGTTGTTGTAAAATAATCTGCTTTGGAGCATTTAAAGGTTGTTAAAGAGTGATAGAAGTGTGTTAGCAGTTGTTTAGCTGCTCTTATGCTAGGTGAAAGATTGCTAATGAAAAGGCTCCATCCATGTTTAGCTGGACTCTAATCTTTCTTTCTTTCTACGCTGTAAAACATTCAGTCCTGGTTCTACGGGGATCATTTTCTCCCTGAAATCATCTGCAAGTGTTCAGCAAATGTTGCCACAGTCAGCTTCACTTTCTCCCAGCTTGGAGTCCCAGAAAAGATTGATTTCATGTGTGATTTCTGGGAATCTTCTGCTGATGTTTGTGCTGAAAGCCAAAGTGGAAGAAGATCCCAGTCAGAGCTGCAGGTCCAGTAAAGTTCTGCTCAGCAGACTGGTCAGCAGCTCAGCTCAGTCTGCTGAGGATCTGGAGATGTTGAGGCTCTCAGCAGCTTTAGGTGAGTCTGATTCCAGGAGATCTCCTCTCCAAAGTGTCTCCAAGTGTCCTGTCCTCCTGAGATGTTTCAGAGCAGCATCCTAACAGCACAGCTGAGGAAACGTGTTGCTTGGAGATGTTCAGCAAGGAAGCAGAGCCTGTGTGGAGGTGACTGCTGCTGCTGCTGCTGCTCTCACTTCTTCTTCTTCTTCTTCTTGCATCCACCTTGATGCTGCCAAGCCTCCTGTGGAGCTTGTGGCCCAGAAAGCAAAGCAACATGTTGGTTTTGCTGAATCTCCTCCAGCTGCAGCAGTTTTCCACCTTAAAGCTGCTTCAGGCCAGATGTGAGGAAAAGAGGAGCTGAAGAGTTCAGCAGATGTTAAAGCTTCATGTCTCCCTGCTCAGCTTCAGGCTGCTCTTCATGTGTCCCTGCAGGTGGCGCTGCTGCTCTCCCTCTGTGGGCCATGCAGCAGCGCCACCTGCTGTCCACAGCAACTAACTGCAGCCAGCAATCCTTCCTGTCTGCATCTGCCTCTTCAGTTTGGCTTTAAAGCATCATGTGTGTTGCTGCTCTGCTGGAATCAGACAGGAATCATGGTGGAACGTTCACATCTCTGCAGGAAGCAACTAAAAGATCATCTGAACTGAACGCAGGCAGAAAAAGAAAAAGATGGAAAAGCTGCAAAGATTCAGCAACTTGGCCATCAGGATTTCCCTGCTGGCACCTAGCTGACCTTTGACCTCCCAGAGCCCAGCATGACTGTGACTATTTAAAGGAGCAAATCAATCATGTGTTGCTCAGATAGAAAAGTTCAAAAAGTTTCTGTGCTGCCAGCCTGACAAAAGTCTTCAATCCCTCCTGATTGTGTTTAGTCTGAGAGAGAGAGCCAAGGCTGAGGAGCACAGAGAGCGCTAGGCAGAAAGGAAAGCTGCAGGCTTCAGTCGGGGAGTGGCTCTTGAAGGCTGCCTCTAGTCAGCCACATCTAGAAGAGAACATTTCTCTGTCTGCTTAGAGCACATTGAACATCTTCCACAGACTGCTGCTGTTCTCCCTGCAAGGATCCAAGAAATGCTGAGTCATCAAGACCAGCCATCTCCTCCTCCTTCATTCACAATAGTCCTTGATTTCCATCAACATGTCCATAAAGTCACGTCTTCACCTTCAAACGTCCTTCATCCTCTGAGCTGGGAGCAAGCAGAGCTAAGCTTCTGGTCTGAGCATCAAGTGTTGGAGGACAGAAAGCTGCTAAAAGCAGCAAAGTTCCAGCAGAAAATAAAGCCCCCATAGTGAGAAAGTTTCCTTTAGAGCTGCTCTCCACAAGCTGCTGAAGCCAAAGTGTCTGCAGATATTTAGCAGCTAGAAGCTGCAGCCGTAGAACAGGATCCTAAAGAAGCACTTTGCAGATTTTCCTGCTTTCATTTCTAATCATCAGAGGATGGAACAAGTGGCTGCTTTGCCTCTTTTTTCTGCCTTTTTCCCTCTGCAAGGTGTGCAGCTGCAAAGTTAGTGAGAAGTGCTTTTCTAACTATTGCAGAGTCTGTTTTCTCTTCTGCTGGGGAGTCCAGAGTGCAGCGTGTGAGCAGCAGAAGCAGAAGCTTCCCCTCGTCTCTCATGGTGGCGCATTAATGCACATGAGCAGCAAGAGTGGAAAAAAGTAGATGAAAACTCTTCTTTCTCCCAGAATGCCGTCTACAAAGTAGCTAAAAGTAGCTGAGCTCCTGCTTCTGCTTCTGCTTTGATTCTGATGGCTTGTGGAGCCCTTCAAAGCTAAACATGATATCTGGCTTTAAAGTTCATGGCTTGAGATGGAAAATTGTGGCTGTGCTGCTCTGCTGGCCACCCGGACTCCTGCTGCTGCTGCTCTTTTCTTCTTTTCACTTTCTTTGAGCCCTTTTTGCAGCTGCTCTTCTGCACTCATTGTCTTTGTGTGTTTTTGCTCCACTACGGCTTTCTGGGAACAAAGACTGATTCTTCAAACTTCTGCATGCTAAAGGCTCCAACTTTTCCACATGCAGAAGGTGACGTTCTACTTCTTGCAGAGATCACTTCTGTCCCTTGGCCCTGCAGAGCTGCCTGAAGCGCTGGAAGGACAATCATCAGGACGGCTTGGACCAAGGACAGGTAGAAGGGGAGGAGTACGGCAGCCCACAGGGACCCCCCCACCATGTAGGTCAAGTTCAGCACTGAGCAGCAAATCTTGTCCCTGGGTCCAGAAAAGAGCCAAAGTTGTGCTTTCAGCGCAGCATTTGCAGCGTTCTCAGTCAAGATGTGAGTCCAGACTCAGCGCACATCTGATCCTTGTTCAGCTTTGCAGATGAAAAAGTTAAAGGCCAAGCCAGCAGCAGCACAGAAGTCACTGCTAGAAAGTGGCTTCTAGTCACCAAGCTGCAGTGGGCTTCCTGAGCCCACCCGCTCCAGGGTGCCACTCCTCCAGAAAGAAGCGCCTGGAAGCCAAAGGTCTTTAAAGGAAACTCTGCTAGGACTGTAAACTTGTAAAGTGCAGTAGTGGCCCATTGTCTGCTTGTGAAGCTTCTGCTTTAATGAGCCAAACATGGAGCACGCTACCTTGATCCACAACACAAGCATGGCTGCTGCGTCTTCTCTGGCTTCTGCTGCTTTCTGCTGGGCTCTGATGACTGCAGCTCTGTCATGTCCTCACAGTCTGATCTCTAAATGATCAACAATGACAAGCGCTCGGCTCTTTGGCCAAATCTCCATCTGGCTTCATGTTGAGCTGCTGGAAGTGGGCTAGAAAAGCTGAAGGATGGAAACATTTCTCAGAGCCTCCCTCCATGTTGCTTTGCTGGCCATTCTACAAGCTGCCAGCTTGCAGCTTCCTCTGACTCCCACCAGCAGAGATTTCTAGTTGCTGCATTAAAGATGGACTTTTCTCTGACATTAGGGCTGCTAGAGCTGCAGCTCTTCTCTTCCTAAAATACAGCAGCTTCTGCTGCTAGCAAAGTTTTCACAGCCTCAAAGCTGAGCACATTCATTTTCTCTGGCTTTTCATCCACACATCAGCTGCTCAACATCCATCAGCTGCTGCAGAGTCCTGCTAGCAAACTGACTTCCACTACAGGCCCCTACAGGCTAAAGTATTCACACCCCATTAAAGTCCTTTTAGCAGCTGACCACCACAAACTCTGCTGATTTTACTGCCATTTGATTTGGCAGATCAACACAAAGCAGCACATCCAGGCTCATTAGTGGAAACTTTTCTCCCCTGAATAACTCCAGATAATAAAAGTGAAGATGAAATGTGCTGCAGATTTCTTTGAAGACTCATTAGTTTGAAACAGTCCAAGAAGAAAAGCTTGGATTTTCTCCATTGCTGCATCAGAGCAAATGTTCTTCAGCTTTAACAGCTTTGAATCAACTTTAAAGCTGAAAACTAAAGAGATCACCAAGAAGTTAGTTGATGTGTTTGTGGACTGAAAGCCAGCAGATCAGATTCCTCCTGTAAAGCCTTTAGAACGGCAGCAGAAAGAGATTCTCCAAAACTTTCCCACCTAGAAACAAACAACTAGTTTCCTTTTGCTCCACTTCACCATGATGAGCTACTTTGTCTCCATGTGTCTCCTAAAATGGCCAGAAAAGCCACTAAGGCCACGGTTAGGGCTGCAGTTAGATGTGGGGGAGCATCAGGGAGAAAAGGCTCAGAAGGTCATAAATTAGGCTCAGAAATGATGGATTTGATCTGGGGCAGATTTTGAATCCATCAAGCTGTCAATTCAAAGTTGACAGAAAGGACTTGCTGTATTTTGTTGCCTCCAGGTTAGGGATGAGTCTCTGCCTCCAGCCAAGGAGTTCACATGATCTTTGGTGTCTTGCTCCTGTGTGATGGCAGCATGGAGCAGGATGAAGGGCAGACAGCTGGAGGCTTCATCCGCACTAATCAGAATCATCTGCTTTACTGCCAACCTTTGAGCAACAAACCAGCAATCTGACTTTGCTTCCACTTTGCTCTCAGTCTTCAGACGTTTTCAACAGAAATCTAAAGAATTTGTTGGATTTCTTCTAGTTTTTGTCACATGGAAACTTTTCAGATCATCAAATGAATTTTAATGTCAGACAAACAGAACCTGAGTAGATACAGAAAGTAGTTTTAAAGTCATTCTTGTATTTCTTCTGCTTCAAGCCTTGGCGGCAGCAGCTGCCATCAAGTGGTTCTGATAACTGCTAATCAGTCTTTTCCATCAGCTGGACCAGTTTGGACCCGCTCTGCTTTGCAGAACTTTTTCATTCAGACACATTGGAGGCTTTTCCAGCATGAACAGCCTGTTTAAGGTCAGACCACAGCATCTCAGTCAGCCTTAGCTCCAGACTTTGACTAGGCCACTCCACAACCTTCATCAACAATATATAAATATATATTCATCAACAATATATATAAGAACAATATATAAATTAAAGCAAAGAGGCAACATTGACATAATTATCTTTCGTTTTACAAACAAGTTTATGAGAGAATCCGCCTCTGGCATCCCGGTGCTGTTTGCAGGATGACCGCACCAAGATGGCGGCCGAGTTTTATGCGCCTCTTTCCCAACGCGCAGCCACGTTGATCACTTCCGGGTTCTTTGTCCTTTGTGTTGCTGTGAGGCCAGAATCGGGAGTGTTAGTGAATCTGGAAGAGAGCAGCAGCTGCTGCAGGTGATGAAGTCTGGAAAGAAGTCCAGCAGCTGGAGGCACAGCGGAGAAACTGGAGGGAAGCAGGAGCTCAAAGAGCGACAGGACGCAGCAGAGGAGACACCAATGATGGGGGATGTTTTCCAGCCCAGAGTTCTGCTGCACCCATCAGGTTTGGAGATTTCCTTCTTCATGCTAACTGTGTGGATGGAGCTAAAGTTTAGGAGCCGTTTTCAGCTGCTGATGGATTCCTCCTCTTCATCACAACTCGTTGCAGGGTTTCCCCCAGAAAACTGGCTAAGCCTGCAGCTCTGCACAGGAGGTGCTAATGCTAGCTTAGCATGTAGCTTAGGAAAGCTAATGCTAGCTCAGCATGTAGCACCGTTCAGTATCAAGTTTTTCTTTGTGCTTGGAAAAGTTCCCCCGAAAAACGCTTTTTGGTTTATCTTGTGTAGAAAGAGGGTTGCAGGTTTTCTTCTGGCCGTATGGAGGACCAATCCTCCATACGGTTTTGTATGGAGGATTGGCCATTAAATGCAACAAAACAATAAAAAGACAATTATTTAATAACTGATCAAATAATCAGCTACAAATATATATATTCAAATAACAAATATATACTTTTAAATCAATGTTTAACTGTCATATTTTATCTCTCGTATTTATTTAACTGTCATAATCTATCCAATTTAGCCTATCAACAGTAAGGATTGCTTTACTTTGTTTCTGTGTCCTGTGTTGTAGCCATTATTAAATGTTTTAAAAGGAATAATTACATTAAATTCCAAACAACAGAATGACAGTAAAGTTACCGGTGAAAATTTTTAGGGTGAAACTCAGTTCTTCAGATTCAATTTTCTCTACACTGCTGATCAAATCTTTTTCTCTAACTTTGGAGGACCAATCCTGCCAACATTTAGAATATATAAAGAAATAAATCAGTGACTCACTTAAATAAATACCAGGCTAAAAAGTAGCTAATAATATAAAACTGTGCCATTAAATGCAACAAAATAATAAAAAGAAATATATATATTTATTAGGGCTGTCAAACGATTAAAATTTTTAATCTAATTAATCACAAGGTTTCTTGAATTAATTTCGATTAATCACAAGCCTAAATATTATTGAAAAATTCACATTTTCTGTGTACTGTTTTCAAAACAGAAAGATAAGCAAGAAGGGGGTATTACATTTAGTTTTTATTAATGACAAATCCAAAAAAAGAATTTCATTCAACAATTTTGGCAACTTAGCCATTGCTCTTTTTTTTTTAGCACGTACAGGATGGGTGAATGGAACGTTTTTCGTTTTGAACAAACAACTCCCCTTTTAAACTATTACATGAGGTCCTTTTACCTTTATTTATTCATCTTTTAGCCAGTTGCTAAGGCAAACTAACTGGTTAACATTTTCTGAATGTAAAGCGGACCGTTTCTTCTGAACAATATGGCGAGCGACTGAAAAGAGTCGTTCGCAAGGAACTGTGGATGCAGGAGTTGCTAGATATTTGCGGGCAAGCCGCGCCAGCTTGTCATGTGCTCCTGAATGAGCAGCCCACCACTGCATGGGGCAGTCCTCCATATTTATGCTTGGCTCTGCCCTGTACCTGTGTCTGTCTCTGTCAGGTTGCGCCTCTTCATCTGACTCTGAATCTGAGCGCATCTGTAGAAGGTGAATTTTCTTCTTGGGTGGTCCATCTTGAGAAGTCAGCAGAGACCTTCTGGGTGAATGTTCATGAAGCATGCTTCCAAGCGAGGTCCACACCTCTTCCCTTTCACTCTTGGGCAGACTCTTCAAGTCTTTAAAACGTGGATCCAGAGCCGTTGCAAGCTTGAGCCATGCATTGTTAGAATTCTCTTGGCGGGAGGCAAGGTCTTCCATGAAGCTTGTCTTAAAGCTCGCCACATATGCAGGGTCTTCTTCAGAGACCTTCATCACTTGACGCAGGTGGCGGAGGGCAGGCAGTACTACTGAGCAGGAGATATAGGCCTCTCCACCCAGAATCTCAGTTACATACCTGCAGTAAAATAACACACAAACACACACACATAAGATATTTGAACACCAGTTGGTATGCTGGTAAATCAGTTAAACATTTAATAGGAGCTTGATCAGTTCAATTTCATTTTCAATTTGCACATTATATGTGCATTCCTTACCTGCAGGGCTCTAGAAGAGTGCTCAGTCTCTGCAGTTTGTCCCATTCTGGTGGCGTCAGCATAACCAGTTTGTGGCGTTGTTGGTCCAGGGTTGCTCTAATGGGGAACCGCGAGCGAGCTATTTTTAGAAACGTAACGTCACGATAACGTCACATCACGTGGTACGCAGTGGGGCAAACTCCGGAAACCCGCCGCTGTTTTGCTGTAAAAGAGACGTGCGCTAGCCTAGGTTTTACTCGGTAAAAGACTGCTTTTTCCAAATCTAAGACCATGGTTTTTAAACATTGTTGCTATGGAACGTGCAACAGCGACTCGAGTTACGCTGATCGGCCGCATATGAAGGATGTTTTCTTCATTACTTTCCCGAAATTCAAGAGTGCCAAGGAGAAATGTGTGCGCTTGGTACACCGATGCGGTCGGCCTATATATGTAGCAAGCATTTTGTCGGAGGAAAGGGCACAACCGAAGAACATCCTGACCCAATTCCAGCGACATCAAGTCAAGGTAAGAGTATTTTGGTGGCCGACATGTTAATAAAGAAGCGCCTGCTACCATGATCGCATATAGACTGTCATGGTAGCAGGCGCTAACATGATACCCTGCTACCAGGATAGCCTACTAAAAAACATTTAAAATGAGACAAACATTAAACATATACCCATTCCTGGACGGTGATTAAAAACAAACAAACAAAAAAAACGGCCGACGCCGCCATGATCGCCGCGCAGGAAAAAAAAAAACAAAGCTTACCGTTCAATCGACTCGGCCCGTTTTCCGGTGTTTTTAAGCCCTCATCGTTTGAGCTGAAGGTTGGTGTGTTCTTCGACAGTGCGACCAGTAAACCGTGTGCCTGGGACACCGTCTTGGGAAAGTTTAATGGCTGCAAAGTCTGTCATATCGCTGGTTCTGTTGCGCGTGTAATAACTGGCTGCTACGGGCGTTCTGTAACTGTCTGCCCTACCTAAGCGGCAAAAGGGGCGTTGCTCTTGAGACGGTGACGTCACGTGCGCGGTACCCCATTGCTGCATGATTGCGGTTCAGGCGCTTGATCATTTCCAGCGTGGAATTCCACGGCGTTGGCACGTCTTGGATCAGTGGCTCCTGCTGCTGTCCCAGGGCCGCTTGCTGTGCTTTAAGCTCCATGCTGTTGGCTGCGCTGTGTCTGAAGTGACCCACAATTTTGCGACACTTGGCCAATACATTTGTAAATCCACTATCGGAGAGGCTCACGTTGATGCTTCTCTGCAGCATGTGAGCGATGCAGGGCATGTGCTCATATGGCAGCAGTTTAGCCGCAGCTGTCATATTACGTGCACTGTCCGTCCCTATTGTTGTGATTTTTCCTTCTATTTTCCACTTGTGTGCCACGGTTTGAAACTGTTGAGCACATGCCTCTGCGAAGTGACGCTCTTCTGATTTAATTACGGTTAAAGCAAACGACTTCAGTTCCCAGGTTTCAGTGATGTGATGCGCCGTCACACCCAGATAATTATTGTTATTCACGGAGGTCCAGTGGTCTCCTGTCAAAGCAACATGTTCCGCTGAAGCCAAATCCTCTTCCTTCGTTTTCATTTTAGCCTCATAAAGTTCGTTGATTTTAGTCATCACTGTGCCTCTCGACGGTGGCTTGTAGAATGCGTCTAAAGTTGCCACTTTCAAAACTTCTGCGAGGCCCGTGTCCTCGACAGTATTAATCGGTCTACAGTCCTTGGCTATCCATCTGGCAATTTTGTCGGTCAGCTTCTCAGACGTTGACTTACTTAATGCCCTGCGCTCGGTGAGGGTGACGCATGCCAGGCGTAACACCTGAAGTCGAAGCCCCAACAAATGTATGCTTGGCGTTAAGATGATATTTAAGGCTCGAGGTGCTTAGGTGATATACCCTCAGCAGGATTCTTGAGGGGGCATGGGAGTTTGCCCAACCAGTCTACATGTGTTTTGTGGATCTGGAGAAGGCATTCGACCGTGTCCCCCGGGGGATCCTGTGGGGGGTACTCCGGGAGTATGGAGTACCGGACCCTTTAATAAGGGCTGTCAGGTCTCTGTACGACCGGTGTCAGAGTCTGGTCCGCATTGCCGGCAGTAAGTCGGACTCGTTTCCGGTGAGAGTTGGACTCCGCCAAGGTTGCCCTTTGTCACCGATTCTGTTCATAACTTTTATGGACAGAATTTCTAGGCGCAGCCAAGGTGTTGAGGGGATCCGTTTTGGTGGCCTTAGGATTGCGTCTCTGCTATTCGCGGATGACGTGGTCCTATTGGCTTCATCAGGGCGTGATCTACAGCTCTCACTGGAGCGGTTCGCAGCCGAGTGCGAAGCGGCCGGGATGAAAATCAGTGCCTCCAAATCCGAGACCATGGTCTTGAACCGGAAAAGGGTAGAGTGCCTTCTCCGGGTTGGGGAGGATGTCCTGCCCCTAGTGGAGGAGTTCAAGTATCTTGGGGTCTTGTTCACGAATGAGGGGAAGATGGAGCGGGAGATCGACAGGCGGATTGGTGCAGCGTCTGCTGTGAAGCGGGCGCTGTACCGATCCGTTGTGGTGAAGAGAGAGCTGAGCCAAAAGGCGAAGCTCTCGATTTACCGGTCGATCTACGTTCCTACCCTCATCTATGGTCACGAGCTTTGGGTCGTGACCGAAAGAACGAGATCCCGGATACAAGCGGCTGAAATGAGTTTTCTCCGTAGTGTGTCTGGGCTCTCCCTTAGAGATAGGGTGAGGAGCTCAGTCATCCGGGGAGGACTCAGAGTAGAGCCGCTGCTCCTCCACGTCGAGAGGAGCCAGTTGAGGTGGCTCGGGCATCTGGTCAGGATGCCTCCTGGACGCCTCCCTGGTGAGGTGTTCCGGGCACGTCCCACCGGGAGGAGACCCAGGGGAAGACCCAGGACACGCTGGAGGGACTATGTCTCCCGGCTGGCCTGGGAACGCCTTGAGATTCCTCCTGAGGAGCTGGCCCAAGTGGCTGGGGAGAGGGACGTCTGGGCCTCCCTACTGAAGCTGCTACCCCCGCGACCCGACCCCGGATAAGCGGAAGAAGACGGACGGACGGACGGACGGTGCTTAGGTGAAACGAAAAGTCCTTCTTGCAGTGTGAGCAAACCACAACATGTTTATTTATTGTTCCGTCTTTGTTTTTATACTCTAATTGTCCATCCAGCGGTCCAACGGGTTCTTCTGATTTCTCCATCTCGCTCATGTCGGACAATTGAATTGTGGGTAAAAAAGGGCGGGACTGCGTTAATGCGTTAAAAATTTTTTTGTTAATTCCGGAAATTAATCATCTCGCGTTAACGCGTTAATTTTGACAGCCCTAATATTTATACATCAATCTTTAAATAATGTAGTCATTATTAAACATTTTAACTGAATAATTAAATTAAATTTCCACAACAGAATGACACTAAAGTTACCGGTGATCATTTCTAGGGTGAAACTGTCAGTTCCTGAGGATCAGTTTTCTCTTCACTGCTGATCAAATCTTTTTCTCTAAACTGAATCTTTCCCATGGTTGTAACATTGTAAAGATCTAGTTGTTCATAAAGCATGTAATGTGTTTCAGTGTTGGCTGCAGATGTTAAAGAAGAGGCTCCTGAAGAACAGAGTCCTGAGGGGGAGCAGCAGGAGTCAGAGCCCCTCCACATAAAGGAGGAACAGGAGGAACCCGGGGCCCGTCAGGAAGGAGAGCAGCTCCTTGTGAAGGAAGAGACTGATAGCAGCTTTCCATTAACTGCTGCTCCTATCAACAGTAAGGATTGCTTTACTTTGTTTCTGTGTCCTGTGTTGCAGCTAAAGGCCAAAACTCTCTGGATTGAGTGGCATCCAATCAGACAAAACTATAAAGATTAACCTGTGTCACTGTTATTAAAATGTTATTTAAATGCAAAACACAATAGGATTAATTTATGTCGTAATGTAGGAAATTTTATACATTGCCCGAATCCACACTGCATACATCTAATTCTACCAGAAAGATAGTAATTAGAGGCACACACATTGAAGAGGTGAATAAGTGATTCAAGCTGTGTGGTAATCAGGTAATTATTTTAGTGCCACAGTGTCAGAAAAATATGAGAATGTTAAAACCTATATTTACACTATCTTTATATCCCCTTTGTAATCCAGGGAGGAAACACCATCAGCTTTGCACGTTATACATCTGCATTGTGAAAATGGAGCAGGTCTCCTCTCTGCTCTCTTTGCTCTGACTGCATGCAGGTATTTCAAGGCAAGGCAAATTTATTTTTATAGCACATTTCAGTACAGAGACAATGGAAAGTGCTTTACATGATTAAAATACAGGTAAATAAAACAGAATAAAAGCAAGTAGGAATAAAATGGAGAAACAGAATGGAATAGAAACTAAAACCAAACATTAAAAACAGTTTGACTACAAAGTTGAACTAATAATGTTTCACTAAAACAGTTTAACTAGAACAATCGAAGGCAATCCTGAACAAATATGTTTTTAATCTTGATTTAAAGGAACTCAGGCTTTCAGCACTTTTACAGTTTTCTGGAAGTTTGTTCCAGATCAGTGGAGCATAGGAACTAAATGCAAACTAAATGAACTAAATTCTCCATGTCTGGTTCTGGTTCTGGTTCTGGTTCTGCAGAGCAGGCTGGAGCCAGAAGACCTGAGTGGTCTGGAGGGTTGATGCCCTGATAACAAGTCTGTGATGTATTTAGGAGCTAATTCAGGGATTTATAGACTAACAGAAGTATTTTAAAGTCTATTCTCTGAGATACAGCGAGCCCGTGTAATGACTTCAGAACCGGGTCCATGTTCTCTACTTTCTCGGTCTTAGTGAGGACGCAGGCAGCAGCGTCCTCACTAAGACCGAGATAAACGCATGGATTATTTTTTCCAGATCCTGCTGAGATATCAGTCCTTTAATCCTGGAAATGTTCTTCAGGTGATAGAAAGCCGACCTTGTAATTGTCTTTAGATGCTTTTGGAGGTTCAGATCTGAGTCCATCACTACTCCCAGACTTCAGGCCTGATTAGTGGTTTCTAGCTGAAGCAGCTGAATCTGTGTGCTAACTTTTGATCTCTATTGGTCCAAATATTATTACTTCAGTTTTTTTATTCAATTGAAGAAAATGATGGGATTTTTACAAGATGAGGCAGCTGCCTGTGCCTGTGAGGCAACGCTGAGGGAAGAAGGGAGGGACTCACTGCAGCTCTAGCTGCTGTTCTGAGAGAATGACAATAGACCCACTCAGTTTTTGGTGGTCCTTAATATTAATGACATCACTCTAAATGTAACTTTTCCTTTGAGTTCTACATTGAAAACCTTCTTTATCCTTGGCCATTCAGTGAAAAAGGTCTGTTCATGTGACATTATAAGACAGTAGAGATGAACAAGTCACACTGCTACTGAAAAAACTATAATCTAAATGCTCAGAAAGGCGGTGGATCCGAGTAGAGCCGGGCAAATGGAACCGTTTTTTTCAATCATCCTTTGTTCTTGAGCTTCTTATTTTATCTTTAATCTCAATTAAATCCACAAATAAAACAAATTGAAAATCGGTCTTATTTTGAACACGATGGGCTAGGCTGAACAGTTGCTCTGTGACCACTCCTACAGTGCTGCAAAACGATCTGTATAAAATCCCAAAATCAAAAAAAATGTTGCCAATCTGTCTTTTTTTAACTAGAAAAATAGCTGTGGGTGGGTTAACAGTTTCACGTCATTTGGTGAGTTTTTAGAAGGAATTAATCAGAAGATTATATCAAAACACTGTAGTTGTCATGTTGTGGCAGAATAGTCAAAACTTCTACATTTAAATAAAAAGACGTCTTCTTGCACTCATTTTATTACTGTATTTTTCGGACTATAAAGGACACTGAAAGTCCCTTAAATTTTCTCAAAAATGGATAGTGCGCCTTATAATCCGGTGCGCCTTATATGTGATTAAAGTTGTGCTTATTGACTGATCTTATGTACAATTGACTCAAAAATCTGTTAAAATGTGTAAGTAAGACCTTGGTTTGCAACAAAGCCGCTCCACTCAATAGATATTCAGAGCATTACGGTACACTTTGTCACTACCTGATCCAACCCCTGAGCTGTCTGCAAGCAGGGTCCGAACTTAAAGGCATACTATGCAACATTTTTCAGTTAATTAATGTGTTCCATACCGTTTTGGATGATTAAATGAGTCATTTCAGGTCGAACAAAGGTTTTCTCGGCCGCCCTGGGGGTCTGTGGGGGAAATACCGCACTTGCAATTGCAAGAGCTCACGGCCCGCACACACAGAAGTCTCGCTTTAAGGCGAGAACTCCATGTGTGTTTGCTCTGCCATTCACTATATGCACGCGCGAAAGCAACAACAAAGAACCGCGTGTTAACGTCAAATTAACATGCAATCATATCGAGTTTTATTATTATTATTTTTTTTTTTTTTCTTTTATGTTGGCGAGACGCTACCGTGGCCGCAGCTTGGCGAGGCGGCCGCCGCCTCACCAAGATAGCGCTGCGGGAAGCTTGATGTTCATACCTTCACTGTGTTAGTCATTGTTTGTAGTGCCGTTTTTTCCACTTTTCGTTGCGTTCGCCTGTCTGCTAAGCTCAAAACAACCGCGCCTGGCTTGACGGGGAAACCAGAACAGCTGAGCATCTTTACAACAGTGCACTTTTACTTTCGCCCTCTGGGGGGAGCCTCGCTGGAAAATCAACCCCGGTTGCATAGTATACCTTTAACACTCGCCAGACACCAAATGTGAGTAAATTTCCCGTTTGGCGAGCGAATTTCAGAGGGCTAGCTGCCACATGGCGAGTAAATAATTGTACTAAATAAATTGTGTTTTTCAGTCATTGGGTAGATTCTTCTGTATTTTTCAATTCATATGACAACAAACACACGTACGCAAACACTCACATGTGACGTGAGAACGACAGGATCTGGGCTGCAGATGATCCGTTCACAGCTCTGTCCATCCAGAGCTCAGTCTAGACGTGCCTTCTGCGGAGCTGGTTCTGCTTCTTTCACTGCTTCTTTCTGCTGCAGTTAACAGAGCAGCAGGAAGAGCGATCAGAGTCATGATTTTTTGGTCTCAACCAGCGGTGAAAGTGCGAAGCAGGAGGCGAAGGGGGAGAGTGGCTCCCAGATAAAGCCTTCATTCAGAACCAGTCATGGCTGCACACTGGATCAGAAAACAGATCTGCTAACCAGATGCAGTCTCAAACGCCAATTAGTCTGTTTATAAGTTTCGTTTTTATTTATTCTTCATTTTTTAACTACGTGCGCCGTGTTTCTGTGCCTCAACCGTCTAACTGCTCCTCTCCCCTCCCTTTCCTCAGAACCAGGTGCTTTTATCAGCGGCCAGCCTTTAAAATGTGAATCACTACGTTTAATGTCCTTCCACTAGTGACAAAATGTCCCAATTAAAATCAATAGGAGAGTCAGTAGCTGTGTTTCATGCTCTTTTGTTTTTAACGACACAGAACCAGTGGTGCTTCATTGAGCGGCTGCCTTGAGCTTGAAGTCAGGTGCGCAAAATTGCGTTACATGTAATTTAGGTAAAATCTAGCAGCTGGATCATGCATAAAGACGCAGCGTGAACCCGTGTGTGCTTTAAGTGATGCAGCTGAGGGGGAAATGTTGGACCGTATAGGCTTGATGAAACTCTGCCTCATTCACCAATGAGACCAACATTGATAAAGAAACCCGTAGAATAATGATAATCTGTAGTGTTTTCATTGCCTGGATGTGAATATGATAATTCACATTGTGCCTTTTATAATCGACTACAATATTTTCTTATAATAATTGGACTGAACTTAAATAGAGCTTTTCCAGTCATGCTGACCACTCCAAGCCCTGTACACTATAGCCACTGTTGTGCCAGTTCAGACGTGACGAAAAAAAAACTGCATTAATTCGGGACGTGACGGACTGCGTTACCCATGATGCAATGTGGTCAAAATGGCCGCCAACTCCCATCATGCAACGCAGCCCAAAAATGGCCGCCGCCCTAACAACAGAGCAGAGAGATAACGTTACTAGGAAAAATGTATTTATTGCGGCCACACACGAAAATCTGCCTTCTTCCCTGGCAAACAGCCAACCTGAGAAAACAACAGCTGTAAGCTCCGTTGGGGCAAATCCCACGCCACGTGCTCGAGTTTCTCGCTGGACCGAGATTTCTCGGAGCAACTTATTCCCTGCTTACTTAGCAGGAGGTCAACTCAAAAAGGTACCCTTTTTAATTCCCTCTGATCAAATACTGGAAGCCGCCTTATCTCCCAGTGATCGAAGAGGACTACGCTTCTGCTTGGCCGAGCAAAGCGCCGTGAGCCCGTCCCTGCTGCCTGCTTTCAGGACGCCGCGTGATCCGGAGCTCTCACGGACTCACCGGGACTTTCAACCGGATCCACCTCAAAGTAACGAGGTTCTCCCTTTTTATTTCTTTTTCACCCACACCACAGGGTGTTTAGAAGTGCCTGGGCAGGCGTTAGAACTTTGTAGGTGTTGATTAATGCTTTTATTCCACGGCGAAGTTGGAATTATTTTGCTGAATATATTCTCTTTGTATGTGCATGCATTTTACAATTGATTTTGCTGTGTTGATCTGTGATTTATTAATAACCCCGCCGTGGGTCACTGTTTCAGTTCTTTTCCCATCTTCTTCCATGCTTTCCCCCACTCTCTCTTTTCACTTCTCCTTATCAGTTTAATCTCTTTGTTCGAGCCAATTCGCGGTCTTCGCCAAACTCCCAGTTAGCCGCGCCTTCTCGAAGCGAGGCATTATCCCATCAGCGTAAGCGTGGTTACGTCATTAGGACCTCCCCCCCACGCATCAAGCGAATTGGTAGACCATACGTCATCGTAGCAGCTATCTTGGGAGGGTGTTGTACAACTGAACTGTAGGGAGCTTAGCTGAATTAGCTGTTGTAAGACATCAAGGCGTCCAGTGGGACTCTCGAAGCTGTTCTGTCTGTCAATGCTGCTACTTTAAATGCCGATGTCTCTGAGTGTGGTTTAAACAACTGTGAGTTGAACTAAGATTTGCCACTCGCTCATTTTAATCCATTGCTTATTCTTGTTTTGTTCTTTTATTTCCACCTATATTTTTGCATGTGTAGTTTTAGTAATGAATAAGATTTCCAAAGTCGTTGAATCAGAGAATTACTGTAACAGGGAATTTCTTTTGGTTTAATAAACAACCACTGCGGAATAGACATTGTTTTGTGTTCAGTCCAATGGGGTACCGCGCACGTGACGTCACCGTCTCAAGAGCAACGCCCCTTTTGCCGCTTAGGTAGGGCACACAGATAAACAACAGATAAAGAACGCACGAGTACCCAGTTATTACAAGCGCAACAGAACCAGGATATGACCGACTTTGCAGCCATTAAACTTTCCCAAGACGATGTCCCAGGCACACGGTTTACTGGTCGCACTGTCGAAGAACACACCAACCTTCAGCTCAAACGATGGCTTGAGTGTCTAGGGCTTAAAAAGACTGGAAAAATGATGAACGGTAAGCTTTGTTTTTTTTTTTCCTGCGCGGCGATCATATCAGGTGTGGGGGATGCGCGGCGGTCAGGGTATCATGTTAGCGCCTGCTACCATGACAGCCTATATGCGATCATGGTAGCAGGCGCTTCTTTATTAACATGTCGGCCACCAAAATACTCTTACCTTGACTTGATGTGGCTGGAATTGGGTCAGGATGTTCTTCGGTTGTGCCCTTTCCTCCGACAAAATGCTTGCTACATATGTAGGCCGACCGGACCGGTGTGCCGAGCGCACACATTTCTCCTTGGCAGTCTTGAAGAAAACATCCTTCATATGCGGCCGATCAGCGTACCTCGAGTCGCTGTTGCACGTTCCATAGCAACAATGTTTAAAACCATAGTCTTAGATTTGGAAAAAGCAGTCGTTTTAACGAGTAAAACCTAGGCTAACGCACGTCTCTTTTAAAGCAAAACAGCGGCGGCTTTCCGGAGTTTGCCCCACTGCGTACCACGTGATGTGACGTCATCGTGACGTTACGTTTCTAAAAATAGCTCGTTGGCGGTACCCCATTCACAGTTGCCTGGGTATTCAGAATTCAGAGCTAACCTCCTTTGGAGTTAACATCTGATATTAATACAGAGACAATATCATTGGATGGTGATAAGGAATAAGGATTTAAACTCTAATTGCAGTTACATTGGGGTTCTCACAGTCTGCCGGATAAACCTCGTCGGTTAACAGTCCGACCTGATCATTTATTCCAGCATAAATGAGTTCATAACAGCAAATTAACAAATGCATTAGTGGTATAAATACTTACAAGCTTATAGCTAACATCACCACCATTTGAACTATATTTGTTATAGCGGAATTTTGAGTTGAATGACTTATTACTTAAATTATAATACCAAATTATAATTAATAATAATAATAAGCATATTCAACCAGCTTCTGGCATAACACCACATTCACCCAGTAGCTCTCACTAACGCGCGAACATTCATACACCGAGACACAGCTCGGTGGGCAATTTGGGGTTAAGTGCCTTGCCCAGGGTGGCAAGGGGAAGCTGGAATCGAACCCACAACCTTCTGATTGCCAGACGACTACTCAAGCCACAGTCGCCCTTTATCAAAGTGAGGAAAAAAAGATTTCTCTTCCAGGGTCCAGTCAGCCACGCCCCCCGGAAATTAACATAACATAAAAACAACATTGAGAGGTCTGGTCAGGATTAATATTTTGGTCGGTAAAAAATATGCCTGGCTGGTTGATTTTTACATCTACCGGCCAACTTGGCCGTCGAATCAGGAAGTTAATTTCGGACACTGCCTACAAGACTGCCTGACTGAAATGTCTAAACTAGAAGTGCATTCATGTAAGGCGATCCGTGCCCGGAGTCCGAGCTAGCAACAATAAACCAAGTAAGTAAATTCAGTATAAAAGTTACGTTTATTTTGGCCTTTTGTTAGAAACAGGGCAGTGTAGTCCAACTACGCTGTCCTCCCAACAGAGACGGATAGAGAACTGTGGACGGGAAGAGACGGAGTGATATTACACACTTGGGAAGAATATTTAATGCGCCTTATAATCCGTATATGTGAACGTAGATGCATTAAGCACATTGGACAAAGCCTAACATTTTGTTTGAAAAGCATGGCTGAAAAGGTCAATATTGTCTCATCATTACTTTAAGGTAAAAAAGGTAGCTGTACAAAGGGGTTATAACAGTCATGCCATTTTATTCTATGTTTTACTGTTCTGCATGTTCTGTCAAAGAATTTAATCTAGCAAAATTTCCTAAATATATCAGAATTAAAATGTGCCTCAGTTCAGGATGAAATCCAAATACTATCTAATGTGCATAATGTGTTTCAATGTTTCCTGCAGATGTTAAGCAGAAGCTGGTTGTTAAAGGAGAAGCTTCTTTAGACCACAGACCTCGTGCCGACCTGCATGACCCAAAGCCCCCTCACATAACGGAGGAGCAGAAGGGAGTCTACATCAGTCTGCCAGGAGAGCAGCTCAATGGGAAGGAGGTGATTAATGCCATCAGGTTTCCAGTCTCTGCTCCTCCCATAAAGAGTCTGGATGATGAACAGACTCTGCTGCTCTCACAGCTTTATCCAGACCAGATTAAAGGCAGAGAGCTTCCAGAAGAGAACGATGGAGACACCAGGATACAAGATCATGGAGATGCTTCAATTTTTTTAGAGACAGAAGACACTGAGGAAGATAAAGAGGACAGTGATGTAGAGCACCCTCTGTCTGAGCTGAAACAATTGTCAGACTCTGGATATAATAAATGTCCTACAGAGAAGAAAAAATGTAGGAAAGGCCACACAGGAGTGAAGCTTAGCTGTGAAGACTGTGGCATAACATTTATGGGAAAATCAGCTTTAAACAGACACATGAGAATCCATACAGGACAGAAGCCTTTCTGTTGTGATCTATGTGGACAAAAATTTAGCCATAAATCAAGTTTAAACAGACACATGATGATCCATACAGGACAGAAGCCTTTCTGTTGTGATCTATGTGGACAAAAATTTAGCCATAAATCAAGTTTAAACAGACACATGATGATCCATACAGGACAGAAGCCTTTCTGTTGTGATCTATGTGGACAAAGATTTAGTGAAAAAGGAAATTTAACAATACACATGAGAATCCACACAGGAGATAAGCCTTTCTGTTGTGATCTATGTGGACAAAGCTTTAGCCTCAAACATAATTTAAACACACACATGAGAATCCATTCAGGACAAAAGTCTTTCTTTTGTGATCTATGTGGACAAAGCTTTAGCCTCAAACATAATTTAAACACACACATGGGAATCCATTCAGGACAGAAGCCTTTCTGTTGTGATCTATGTGGGCAAAGATTTAGCCGCAAAGGAACTTTAAACACACACACGAGAATCCATACAGGACAGAAGCCTTTCTGTTGTGATCTATGTGGGCAAAGATTTAATCAAAAAGTAAATTTAAACACACACATGAGAATTCATACAGGACAGAAGCCTTTCTGTTGTGATCTATGTGGAAGAAGCTTTAGCCACCAATCAGCTTTAAACACACACACAAAAATCCATACAGGACAGAAGCCTTTTTGTTGTGATCTATGTGGACAAAGATTTAGCGACAAATCTAATTTAAAGACACACACGAGAATTCACACAGGAAAGAAGCCTTTCTGTTGTGATCTATGTGGACAAAGATTTAGCGACAAATCTAATTTAAAGACACACATAAGAATCCATACAGTACAGAAGCCTTTCTGTTGTGATCTATGTGGACAAAGGTTTAGTCACAAATCTAGCTTAAACAAGCACAGAAGAAACCATACAATGCAAGAAATGGCAAGTTTTTTTGTATAGCACATTTCAGTACAAGGACACGTCAAAGGGCTTTACATAAATAAAATAAAAACAGAAACAAATTGGACTACAAATTTAAATGTTTCAGTTGACGGTTTAACTAGAACAGTCAATCCTAAATAAATGTGGTTATAATCTTGATTTAAAATAACTCAGGCTTTTAAGCACTTTTTACAGTCTTCTGGATGTTTGTTTCAGTTGGTAGAATATAGGAAGTCAACTTTTTACAGGTTGTAAAGCGCTTTGGGGTCGTCTGACTATTTAATGTGCTATACAAGTACAAGCCATTTACCAGATTAGGCTTGAATCAGAAGACGTCTGGAGGGTTGATACACTGATAACAAGTTTGTGATTTATTTAGATGCTAAGCCATTCAGGGATTTTATAGACTAAAACAAGTATTTTAAAGTCTATTTTCTGAGATACAGGGAGTTAGTGTAAGGTCTTAAGGACCAGGTCGATGTTCTCTATTTTCTTAGTCTTAGTGAGGATGCAGGCAGCAGCATTCTGGATTAACTGCAGTTATCTGATTGACTTTGTTGGTGGACCTGTGAAAACAGTTTCAGTTTTTGATTTGACTAAAATTAAATGCATGGATTAGTTTTTCCATAACCTATTGAGACATCCATCCTTTAATCCTGGAAATGTTCTATAGGTGATAGAAGGCAGACTTTGTAATTGTGTTTAGATGGCTTTGGAGGCTCTAGTGCAACGGCGCTCAAACTGGGGTCCCCGGACCATGGGTCGGGGGTCCGAGAAACTGTTACGTCGGGCCTGAGGAGGCACTGCTGAGGATGTGTCATGGTTGAGCTAAGTATCACAATGGACACATATTTAATGTCTACCTCATTAATTAAGGTTAAAGCCAAATCAGCTAAAATTAGGAAGTATGACAACAATTATATCAAGTTTGGCTTTATGGACAATGGGGTTGGGAGACCAAAATGTGCTGACTATTTTTTTGGGCCTATTCTTGAAAACAATATTTCTTTTTATTTCTTTACATAATAAAAATGTTAGTTTTGTCAAATATTGCACAACTAAAAAAACAAAAAATCAAACAAAACGTTAACAATTGATATCAAGTGGAGGGAGCAGCAATTTTAGTTTATTTTTAACAACATACATAATTTCTGATTTGTTTAATAATAAAAAAGGCTGTATCAGCATAGGGAATCTAAAGGGGTCCTTGGAAAACCTTTCCCGTTGCTAAAGGGTACCTGGCCACGAAAACTTTGAGAACCCGTGCATTAGTGTACCCAGATTTTGGGCCTGATCTGTGGTTAGCTGAAGCAACAAGCTGTGTGCAAAAATGTTTTACTTATGTTTTGTTTTTATTCAATTGAAGGAAATGTTGGCACATCCATGCATTGATTTCAACATGACCTTGTCAACATATAGCAAGGTCATGTAGAGCTGAAATTCTTCTGCATAGTTATGGTAAGTGATGGTTTTTATGATCTGAAGTAAAGGAACCATGTAGATATTGAATAGGAGGGGACCCAGGATGGACCCTTGTGGAACCCCACATGTGATTTTTTTATTTTCTTCTCTGATGTAAAGTTACATACTGAAACAAAAAAGTCCCATCCTTTAAATAGGATTTAAACCAGTTGAGTGCTGTACCAGAAAGGTTGACCCAGTTTTTAGGTGCTCTAACAGAATGGAGTGATCGACAGTATCGAATGGTGCACTGAGGTCCAATAATACCAGCACTGTGGTTCTTCCACATTTATGTGGATAAAGGTGGTCTTTGTACTGTGGGGAGCACAGAAGCCTAACTGGAAAACACCAAATTGGCTGGTCATTGTTGAGAAGGTGTTTAACTGTTGAAACAGCTTTTTCAATAATCTTACTGATAAAGGGGAGCTTTATTTGGCTGAATTGGGACATTTACCTGTTACAATGGCAGTACTTTCATCATTTAAGTGCTTTTAGTGTTGACTGTCTCTGATGTTTCTCCCTGCGTCTTTCCCTCGCAAGGCAGCATGGATAGAAATAGCCGGCACGGCAGCTGGTTTTAGCTTGCGAGGTTAACGACCCCTGTTATCAATTTTGTTGGAAAAATGACTCCACGTCTTCTGGAGAGAAGTATTGAGCACAAAAGTGGGTCATTTTGTTCTTCTCTTCTTTATTTCATGTGGGAAGCTACAAAGAATCACCAAATTTTTTCAGTTTTTTGTTTTGAAGTTGCAGTCAACAGTGGAACCGTGCGGTGCTGTCTAAATAGACCCCAGTCAGCCACAAAATGATAAAAACAACTTAGGTAATGTTAACCTTCCTGTGTTAACGCTGTAGGTTACAGTCCAGTAGGACCTAACTACGTCATCAACCCAGCATGCATTGCACATGTTGTGCCGTCAAGCCATGAGGAAAAATCTGATTGAGTTGTAAGAAAAGAACTTTGACTCTTTTACAGGCACTGAGGAACTGCCCACTCAGCAGGGTGCCGTTGCTATAAACCCAAGTTTCCACAGACGTTCTCAGCCAGGCCAAGCTGAGAGCAAAAGCTGATCTGAAATTGCCTGCTGTAACAGGCTCAAAGACCCGTGAGAGCAGCTATGCCTAGGAAGCCAAGTAGAGGCCTGCTTTCCCTATGCTGCAACCCCCTTTCATAGCCTTGGAACCTGGGCCGCCTTCTAATGGCTGCATGCTGCTGATCAGACAGCGTTCATCCTCCCTGCTTCCACAATTTCCAACTAATTTGAGTTTGTTTTTATGGTTAAAACGAACGGGTTTTACACAGGGGTTTAATACATTAATGGGATATTGATGTTTGTTTTCCGGGCTGCTTATTATAACCAAAATACGATTTGAAGCCTTTTAAAAATGGAGCTGAAAGTCTGCTACCCTAATCGTATTAGCTTCCGGATAACATTTGTTCTTCCCAGATACACAAATATGGTTCGTTTCAAACATAAGTTTGTTTATAGTGGAAAAGAAAGTCTAAAAACACATGATAATTCATACTGGACAGAACCCTTTCTGTTGTGTTCTGTGTGGACAAATGTTTAGCCTCAAACATCATTTAAACACACATGGAAATCCTTAGGACAGAAACCTTTCTGTTGTGATCTGTGTGGACAAAGCTTTAGCCAAAAATCTAATGGGGTACCGCGCACGTGACGTCACCGTCTCAAGAGCAACGCCCCTTTTGCCGCTTAGGTAGGGCAGACAGTTACAGAACGCCCGTAGCAGCCAGTTATTACAAGCGCAACAGAACCAGCGATATGACCGACTTTGCAGCCATTAAACTTTCCCAAGACGGTGTCCCAGACGCACGGTTTACTGGTCGCACTGTCGAAGAACACACCAACCTTCAGCTCAAACGATGGCTTGAGTGTCGAGGGCTTAAAAAGACTGGAAAACTGGGCGAGTTAATGAAAGGTAAGCTTTGGTTTTTTTTTCCTGTGCGGCGATCATGGCGGCGTCGGCCGTTTTTTTTTTTTTTGTTTGCAGTCACCGTCCAGGGATCGGTATATGTTTAATGTTTGTCTCATTTGAAACGTTTTTTAGTAGGCTATCCTGGTAGCAGGGTATCATGTTGGTGCCATCTACCATGATAGCCTATATGCTATCATGGTAGCAGGCGCTTCATTATTAACATTTCGGCCACCAAAATACCTTACCTGTTCACTACTTGATGTCGCTGGAATTGGGTCAGGATGTTCTTCGGTTGTGCCCTTTCCTCCGACAAAATGCTTGCTACATATGTAGGCCGACAGCACCGGTGTACCCAGCGCACACATTTCTCCTTGGCACTCTTGAATTTCGGGAAAGTAATGAACAAAACATCCTTCACATGCGGCCGATCAGCGTACCTCGAGTCGCTGTTGCACGTTCCATAGCAAAAATGTTTAGAAACCATGGTCTTAGATTTGGAAAAAGCAGTCGTTTTAACGAGTAAAACCTAGGCTACCGCACGTCTCTTTTAAAGCAAAACAGCGGCGGGTTTCCAGAGTTTGCCCAACTGCGTACCACGTGATGTGATGTCATCGTGACGTTACGTTTCTAAAAATAGCTCGCTCGCGGTACCCCATTTAAAGTCACACATGAGAAACCATAAAACGCAAGACAAGGAAAGTTTTTGAATTTCACATTTCAATGTCTATTTGATATCTCTCTTATGTATTATTGTGTTAGTGTTTATTATTATTGTCATTTATTTACTGGAACATATACCATGCTTCATCTTACGTCATACTATGTTTTTCAACTGTCTCTCTTATCATTGCAGAAGGCCTGCAGAGATATAACTCTTTTTCCAAGACCTGAACTGAAATGTGTGAATGGTGTATTATCTTGAATGTCACATCATAAATGGTTTCTAATTAGGGACCTCCCTGAACACAATAAAGAGAGAGGAAGCACAGGGTGTGTTTTCAGAGCAGTAAGGAGTTGTAACTGAGCGCATCTCTGCTGTCCTCCTCTCAAATAAAACCAAACTAATGCTTGTTGTCTTTCTTCCCTTGTGTTGTTTAATGAATGTTTAGGGTATTTGAACCTGACACGGTTCCAACCACTTACCTCTGTGAATCAACATTTTCAACTCTGACTGTAATGAAGAACAAATGCAGAGCTTGTTTACAAGTGGAAGATGATCTTAGAGTTTGTTTGTCATCCATGCCTCCAAGAATAAACTGTGTGGGGAGAGACAGGCTCATCCTTCTCACTAATTGTCAAGAGGTTATTGATGTCATTGATGAATGGCTTGACTGTGTAACAAAGCCTAAAGCAGATATTGATAACTGGGAGTTGGTTCCACAGGAGAGGAGCCTGATAGCTAAAGGATCTGCCTCCCATTCTGGTTTTAGAGACTCTAGGAACCACCAGCAGACCTGCAGTCTGAGAGCGAAGTGCTCTGTTAGGAACATACGGGGTAATCAGAGCTCTGATGTATGATGGAGCTTGATTATTATAGAATCAGCTTCACCTGTTAAAAAAATCTAAACTCTCCTGAGTTCCCTAATGTGTTTTTTGTCTGCTTTGACTCTAGATTGAGAGAAGTAGCAATTTTAATCCACAAAAACGTTAGTTTTACGTTATTAGACAAAATTATAGATCCTAAAGGTAGATTCATTATAATAACATCTATTCACAAACAAAAGTTATGTATTGTCAGTTTATATGGTCCAAATGTTGATGATTCCTCATTCTTTTACAAACTTTTATGCACTTTTAAAGCAATTGGATTGTTCTCCTTTTATTGGGGGTGACCTCAACTTTGGTCTGATTGAGGAAATAGGTTGATTACAACAGGGACTCAGCTTGGTTGGCTGTCAATAAATGTAGTCAAACAATACATGAGTGATTTTGGTCTTTGTGATATATGGCGATCTCTTCATCCTAACAGTAAGGAATATACTTTCTTTTTAAATGTCCATCATTCCTACTCTCGTTAGGACTACTTCTTAATCAAAAACTCGCTGCTGTCTGACATTTCAGATGCTGTAATACATCTTATTGCTGTTAGTGATCATTCTCCTGTTACCTTAACCCTAATAAATAAAAAAGTAACCACATGAAACAAAAACTGGAGATTTAATACATCATTGCTTAAGGATGAAAGAATTTAACAAATATTTTAAAGCAGAGTGGGCTTCATATTTGGAATACAATGATCGACCAGGGACCTCAGCATCTATCATCTGGGAGGCAGGGAAATCATTGATGAGGTAAAAATAATTCCATTTTAATCTCATAAAAAGAAGATAGAAAACAAAAAGATTCAGCAAATAGAAGAACATCTAAGTTACTAGAAGCCTCCCAGGAACAGGATAAGCTGGGTAAAATCTGTAAAGTAGATTAGAATTAAACCAATATATTAAACCAATAGGTAAAGAATGAACCAAGTTGAATAATAGCTTTATTTTGTTGTTTTACAAATTTGACAGTCTGATAAAACCAGTGAATGCAGTTATTTCCTGTTTAACTTTGAAGCAGAGCTGGTGGAAGTATCAGTGCTCCCTCTAGTGGACGGGGTAGTTGTTGCAGACAGTAACTGAGTTGGGACCCTGCACAGACTTTAAGCACCTTCTTTATTTTCCTCCACAGGCTGCAGAGTCTCTTTAGATTAACATGTATTATTCATTCATGTTTCTCCTGATAAAATGTGTAAAATAATGTGCACTAAATGTGAGACCTCCTGCAACTTTACACTTGTTTAGCTCAGATTACTTAAACTAACGCTGTGAAGTGACTTAGTGAAAACAAAGACTGGTCATAGAGGGAAAGTGTTTCAGCTGTGTGATCAAACAGCTCAGTCTGTAGAAAGTATTCTGTGTGGTCTGTAGGCTCATTTCTCTGAAGGCTCCTGAAGACTAACAAGCTAACAAGGAAAAGCAACGATAAAAAGCTTGAAACAAGTGTTGACCTGTTGGATGGTCACTACAACATGAAACCAAAGTTAAGCTGAAATGTTTCTTGTAAGTTCTGGTTGCTGATAAATTGTTGGACATGATGGTTTCAAAGTGTAAAGTTCTCAGACAACCAAATAAAGAACAAAAGCCAACATTTCTTGATCTCCATTCAGAGTAAAACCATCAGAGACAGGTTTCTCCTGAGACCCTGGTCTAAAGAGCAGCTGCTCCACTGTAAAGGTTCTGATGACAAAGCTGTGATTCTGGTGTCCCCTGATGTCAGCTTCAGTTTCTTCATGGATCAGTTGGACAGACAGACTGTAGAGACGTGTTCTGGCCTCAGTTACCCAGAAATCCAGCCCTGCTACTAGAGCCTGCTTTGCCCCGCCCTATAAAAGGAAGTGGAGGCCTTTACTTCCTGTTTGACAGTCTGACCTTTGACCTGACCGGTCTGGATGGAGGAAGCACATGGAGCAACCCTTTGATTTGATCCAGTAGTCAGAATTAAAACTTCCTCTTTCAGGGCTTTAAGTGGACCAGCAGGTGAATGTCCAAACACTAAGTCAGCAGGACTAAAACCTGGGGACTCTTTAGTTGCTTCACTGGGAAACGAGGACACCAGCAGAGAATCAGTGAGATGTCTGCATGTTTTGGTGACTGGGACCCAGTAACCACACAGGCTGGATACAGTGTGGGGGGGCTGGTTCCTCTCAGGACCCCGAGACTCAGATAGTTTTTACCTTGGGTTGTTTCTGAAGAGCCCTGCAGACGTTCTCCTGTGTTCCTCTTTGTCTGGGTTCCCAAAGCCAGCAGAACAAGCTGTGCAGCGTTCCAGTCCTCGGGTCAGAACCAGCCTCTCCATGGGTTGGTGGTGATAAAGCACAGCGCTGCAGCAGGAGGCAACGGACGATGAGAGCGGCTCTGAGCTGCAGCTCCTTGAGTCGTGTGACGTTCTGTTTGTGTTGCTGCAGCTTTCTGAATGGACCGTGTTTGTTCTGCTTCTTCTTCTTCATGTGTATTTATGGAGCCACGCCTCAGTGAGATATATTTATGTACACTTGAGAAAAATCTAATAAAACAATTTCATTATTATTATTACAACTACTACTATTATTATTTTTCTGGCTTCCAGGACTTTATTTTATATTTGCATTATGTTGATGCAAATGTATCAGAAACTGGACCTGTTGTATATTTCAATGCAGGTTTTCCAAAGTGGGGGATATGAGATGATTTTCTGCTGATGTGCTAAAAAGATTAAATATTTCCCTATTTGTGAAACCGACTTATAAATTTTATTTAAATTTTATGACTTTAATCTCTTACTATTATAACGTGATTCTCCTATCTATCTATCTATCTATCTATCTATCTATCTATCTGTTGTTATCTGAAAAGTTTCAGAACCCTTGTTTTAGAGCTAATTCAAAGTTTAACTTTTTTTAAAATGCATAACTATTGTAACTTGATTTAAATTGGACTTTTATTCCTCTTCAACACGTCTGTTTCCTCACCAGGTGAATAGTTCTTCAATATTTAGCAAATATCCACCTATTTTATCTGTATTTCATGAACTGGACCAGAATCAGAGCTCCAGACGGTGTTGGACCTTCTCAGGCTTCAAACTCAATGTACTGGATGGAACGATTTTAAGAGTTTAAACTGATCATTTTAAAACATGGATCATTTCCAGCACGTGAGGACAGACTGGGAGAAATGATCTCCCAGTCTTTCATGTTCTGAGAAGAAACTGTCTTCTGAAGAGAAGCCAGAGCAGAAGCTGTGGAGCAGAACCCAGCTGCTCAGAGTTCTGGTTGGACCTGCTGGACTGTTTTCCAGGAGGAGACGAAGGTTTGGGATGTCAACGCCCCTTTTTGGGATGTCGACGCCCCTTTTTGCAGAAACACCCCGAAATTTAAGTCAAATACGAGAAACGTGGATATTTTGGTAGATGAGTGAGTAGCTCAGGGAGTAGGAAGACATGCTGGTTGGCTTACTGTTATCTAAAGGTTGCAGGTTCAACTCCAGAGAGCATCTTGCTGCTTTTTGCTTCCAATAGAGGGAAACTGGAGGTAAAAGTGGTCTAGTCCAGGAGGTGAACCTGCAACCTGTGACTCTGTAGCTCACTTCTTACTCCTCTGAGCCACTGCTCATCACACCATCACATCACACCAGAAAAAAAATCCAGGAACGAGCCAGAAGCTGAAGCTCCAGCTGAGGAAGAGGGCTGATCAGGAGGTGGTTTGTTGGTCTGAAGGCTCTTGGTTCTGCTCCACAGATCATCACCTGCAGAGTCTCCTCACACAGCTCTGCTTCATGAAGCCACTGAAGCTCTTCAAACCACCAGGAGCCCGGTTCTTACAGAAAAAGCCTTTATTTTTCCTCAGTATATTACTTCATGTTTACATAAATAGAAACAGGTTTTCTTTTTGGACTAGTCCAGAACCTCAGAATGAAACATTCAAAGGCCAGCACGGCATGCAGAGTCACATTTCATCATAGAAAATAAAACAGTAAAAACTGAGTTTTGTTAGTCTTCAGCAGAGTGAAGGAGGTTAGTTGACCCAACTAGAGGAACCTGAACATGATGAGGGAACACAGAGCGTACGGGCAGAACCAGCAGCAGGAAGTGGGCTTGGAGCCTTAAAGACGGATGCAGGAACAGCAGCAGAGGGAGACATCTTCAGCTTTCATCCTGAAAGTCTGAACTCATCTGTGGAGACGACAAAAACCCCTTAGTTTGACTTTTCTTCACAGAGGAGATAACCGGTGTTAAATGTGGTTTGGCTGAATCTCACCTTTGTGCACCTTGGACAAATAATTGGTCCTAACAATGAAAGCAGAGCAAAAGCACCACTTCTGAATATTAAATAAACCAGCAGTCCATTTATAGACTGTTTCAGCACAAGCTGCATTTATGTAAATACTACATGCTACATTTGTCCTTCTGCATATTTTAGAACATTTATTCTGTAAGTTTTTAAAATTTTTCTTTGAAGAGTCAAAAAAGGTTTTAGATATCTAATAGTTTTTATTTTATCGAAGAGTTTTAACATTTTTGAGAGTGTCCTTTAGGGATGCTCATGTGCTTTTAATTTAGGTCTGCCTCTTATCATATCAGTGTCTCACCAATATTTCATTTTGGTTACATAAAAACAATAAAGACTTGATTCTTGAAAAGTTAGTTTAAGGCCTTCCTAACTCAAAATTAAACCATAATCAACAAATTATGACCATCCGAATGAAATTGAGAAGGCTGGTTTATGATCCATAATCTGATCAGCGTCCATCTAAACTCATGAACTTATAGCGCCTGCATGTGGAGGATGGAGCTGCAGCACAGAACATTTTGGGATGATCATCATTTCCTCTCCACAGCAACAGCAGGAGTTCTCTACCATCTCAGAACCAGCTGCAGGTCCATTGTGTGCGCTCAGAACAGTCAGAACCAACACACCTCTGCCTTTATTGTTGGTTTTTCCTGCATGAAGAAGTATAGAACTTCTGCGGTTGTTTTATGGAAATTCAACCACTCTGCTAACGTCAGAGAGTTTCTACTATGAATAAATCTTGGTGCAATAAACACGTCATGATGAAATTATGATTTTAAGCCCATATAAACGGTGCTTTCAGAATACTTTCTTTCCTTTTAATCCGAACACGTTTTAATCCGATCAGGGAAAGTTGGGCATGTAAACAAGCTCCTGTCATTAACCAGCTAACAAACTAAGAGCCGCCTTACGAGCTACCAGACTGATGTTTACGCAGCAGCTGGAAGAATGACTTCAGCCGCTCAGGACTCTGCTCACAGCCCTGAGACAAGCCCTGTCCTCGTTTCCTCACTTTGAAACGGAACAAACTTAAAATATTGTAACGACTTAACCTGTTGTTGAGCTTCCATCGCCCTCAACAATGACTCCATGTTGTTTCAGCTCCTGCATCATCACGTTCCCATGCCATGTCAAATCTCACGTGTTACTTTTATTCTTTTTCTTTGGAAACGCAACATGCTCCCCATCTTTTAAGGACTTAGTCTGAGTCGTGTTCTGTGACTTAATTTAATAGAATATACTACAAAAAATCTGTATCTAAAAATACTACATCTGCCTTGCTGAGTCATCTGTAAATAAAATGGGTAGCACTGCTGCCTTGCAGCAAGAAGGTCCTGGATTCGAGTCCGACCCTGGGTCTTTCTGCAAGGAGTCTGCATGTTCTCCCTGTGCATGTGTGGATTTTATCTGGGCACTCCGGCTTCCTCTCACAGTCCAAAAACATGACTGTTAGGTTAACTGGTCTCTCTAAATTGTGTGTGTGTGAATTGTTGTTTGTCCTGTCTGTCTCTGTGTTGCCCTGTGATAGACTGGCGACCTGTTCAGGGTGTAAACCGCCTCCATCCACAGCTGGAGAAAGGCACGGGTCAGAAAATGGAAAGAAGATGTCTATTTTCCAGGTGGAAACAACATGATCAGATATTTACTGCCTTTAAACAGGGATTCATATATTTCCAAATCAAGATGTTATCTGGGTAAATCAGATCACAACCTTGTTTTTCTCTGCTCAGATTATAAACCCCTTGTCAAGAGACTACCTGCAACAAAAAGGGCTGTGAGAAAGTGGTCATAGGAAGCTGATCGAGCCCTACAGGGTTGTTTTGAAACTACCAATTGGGTTTTTCTTTATAAGCCACATGGAGAGGACATAAATGCCATATCTGAGTGTGTGACTGACTATATGAACTTCTGTATGGACAGCATCAGCCCCACCAGAACAGTGATATGCTTCCCTAATAACAAATCCTGGATCACCAGTGATCTGAAAGAACTGTTTAACAAGAAAAAAAAAGAGCCTTTAGGGAGAGAGTCAGGGAGTTATTTAGGAGTATACAGAAGCATGGTGGAGCGAAGCGAAAAACAAACCTTACATTTGAAATGAATTGTAGTCATACACCCGGGAAGAGGAAGTTACCGGAAGCTAATAGCATAGGCTAGCAGACATTCAGCGCTAACTTTAAAAAGCTTCGCTTTATTTTAGTCGCAACTTTGCAGACATGCAACTTTGAGCTAGCCAAAACGCGGTCGGAGCAGGCCCCGGGTCGTAGTCGAGTCCCCGGCATGCAGGAAGCGATTTCAGTCCAGATTTTGTTCTCAGCTAGGGAACATGGGTCCTCTGCTGACTGCTCCGGCTGGAGTCCCGAGGAAGCAAAACAAAGCAGGTTTTGGCCATAATATTATGGCCTGAAATGTGAACACCAAGCAAAGAACAAAAGCAAGAGACCTTGTGAAGATGTGGCGGAAGCTAGTCAGAGTGTCTCATTATCCACAGTAAAACAAGTACTGTACTGACATGGGCTGAAAGGCGAAAAATGTTTCCCCTGCTGATATTATTTAATTTTTTTTTACCGTTAAAGGCACCAGCAATTATGTATGTTTTCAAAAAAAATAAATACACCCAATATTAGAGATTCACTGCTCCCTCCCTCTATTTGCTATCCGTTGTTAATGTTCTGTTTTATTATATTGTTAATGTTTTTAGTTAAAACTAGTTGAGTTGTGCGATATTGGTTGTAATTGTGTCAGCCGCCTCGCCAACATTCCAAAAAAAAAAAAAAAAAAAAAAAAAAAAAACTCGATATGCTTGAATGATTATTTGTTGTTAACACGCGTTTTTTTGTTGTTGCTTTCGTGCGTGCATATAGTGAATGGCAGGGAAAAAGCACATGGATACGCCCCCACCCCCACGCGCAAAAGTTGTCGTCAGCCCCCCCCCGGCTCTGCGAGTCGGTCCGCGCAAAACTTGTCGTCTACCCCCCCTCCAACTCACCGCCTCGCCTAAGCAAATTCCTGTGGGAAACACTGTAAAGAAATAAAAGGCAATATCGTCTTCAGGAATTGGCCCAAAAAATGCAGCACATAGAGGATAGACTGATGTCACAATAATCGGCATCTGCCTTCAAAAACCACTATCGCTCCATCACTAACTAATATGCTAAAGGAATAAACATAAAGATTTTAACACTTTAATTACAGAAGACATTTATTTTTAGTTATATCTTCACAGGATATTTTATTCAAATATAACATTTTAAAGCTTACAAAAAATATAAAGCTGTGAAAATAAAAGAAAGAAATTTTAGTGAACCCCATTTGGTCCATTTATAAGATTAAAGACTTCATTGGTTACATGTTAGCACAAAAAAATTATTCAAACTATTGGCAGACAACCAAAAAACATTCTTATATCTGCTTCAGGCTTTGTTACACACAGTCAAGCCATTCATCAGTGAGAATTAGTGAGAAGGATGAGCCTGTCTCTCCCCACAGTTCATTCTTGGAGGCATGGATGACAAACAAACTCTAAGATCATCTTCCACTTGTAAACCAGCTAAAAAACTCTCTGCAACACTTTCCACGAGACATCCATTACACCTCAGTGATAAAGCAGTGCGTCATGTTCAACATCCAGATTTGGGCAAAGTTGACTATAATGCATGGATTGATTTGATTGATTTTATCCACGCTTCAACTCCACTCTTTGGGCCGGTCATCACTGCTGAGCCATCCGTACAAACAGAGAGACATTTTTCCAGCTCAGTCTCGCTTCAGTCAGAAAAGCATCAACTAGCTTAAATATTTCCTCATCAGTTGTCCTGCCCAAGACCTCCTTGCAGAAACAAAATCTTCCAAAATGTTTCCCTCCCAGGGATAGAGCACCAGAGCTATCAGCTGAGCAGCAGTGGAAATGTCTGTAGGTTCATCCAGCTGTATAGAAAACTGATCACATTAACACAGTCTATCCAATAACTGTTCCTGAATGTCAGCCGACAGTTCTTTAATTCTTCTCCTCACCATGTTGTCTGAAAGTGGGACAGTTTTCAACTTGTTAGCTGCATCTGTACCAAGTAGAACCTCACACATGTCCACCTCAGCAGGAAGCACAAGGTCCATTCGTCTTGAGTGTGGCTTCTTACTGTTTGCATTGCTCTACACCACCAGATACAAAGCTTGTTTGCTAGCACTTGAAGACAAACACATTTTGGTCTCCCATCCTCTTTCTCCATAAAGCCAAACTCGATGTAACTGTTTTCATACTTCCTAATTTTAGCTGATTTGGCTTTTACCTTACATAAGTTGGACAGAGTTAAATATTTGTCCATTGTGATACTTGACTCAACCACAACACATCCTCAGCAGTGCCACCTCAGGTCTAACAACATAGTTTCACAGACCCCCAACCCATAGTCTGGTGACCCTGGTTTGAGACCGTTGCACTAATGGACTCAGGCATGAACCTCCAAAGGCATCTAAACACAATTACAAAGTCTGCCTTCCATCACCTCAAGAACATTTCCAAGATTAAAGGAATGATGTCTCAGCCGGTTACAGAAAAACTAATCCATGCATTTAATTTTACTCAAATCAAAAACTGAAATGGGGTTTTCACAGGTCCACCCAAAAAAATCAGACAGCTGCAGTTAATCCAGAACGCTGCTGCTCACATCCTCAATAAGACAAAGAAAGCAGAGAACATCGACCTGGTCCTTAACTCCCTATATCTCAGAAAATAGAGTTTAAAATAAATATGTTAGTCTATAAAATCCCTGAATGGCTTAGCACTTAAAAACATGTCTGACTTGTTATCAGCGCATCAACCCTCCAGACCACTAAGGTCTTCTGATTCAAGCCTAATCTGGTAAATGGCTTGTACTTGTATAGCACATTAAATAGTCCGACAACCCCAAAGCGCTTTACAACTTGTAAAAAGCCAACTTCCTATATTCTACCAACTAAAACAAACATCCAGATGACTGTAAAAAGTGCTTGAAAGCCTGAGTTATTTTAAATCAAGATTATAAACACATTTGTTTAGGATTGCCTTTGACTGTTCTAGTTAAACTGTTAACTGAAACATTTAAATTGGTAGTGCAATTTGTTTCTGTTTTTATTTTCCTACATTTTAATAATGTAAAGCCCTTTAGCATTGTCCTTGTACTGAAATGTGCTATACAAAAAAACTTGCCTTGTCTTGCATTGTATGGTTTCTTCTGTGCTTGTTGAAATCAGATTTGTCGCCAAATCTTTTTCCACATGGAGCACAACAGAAAGGCTTCTGTGCTGTATGGCTTCTCATGTGAGTGTTTAAATGATGTTTGAGGCTAAATCTTTTTTCACATAGATCACAACAGAAAGGCTTCTCTCCTGTATGGATTCTCATGTGTGTGTTAACATGTGATTTTCGACTGAAGCTTTGTCCACATAGATCACAACAGAAAGGCTTCTCTCCTGTATGGATTCTCATGTGTGTGATTACATGTGATTTTCGACTAAAGCTTTGTCCACATAGATCACAACAGAAAGGCTTCTCTCCTGTATGGATTCTCATGTGTGTGATTACATGTGATTTTCGACTGAAGCTTTGTCCACATAGATCACAAGAGAAAGGCTTCTGTCCTGTATGGATTCTCATGTGTGTGTTTAAATTTACTTTTTGACTAAATCTTTGTTCACATAGATCACAGCAGAAAGGCTTCTCTCCTTTGTGGATTCTCATGTGTGTGTTTAGAGCTGAATTTCTCATAAATGTTTTACCACAGTCTTTGCAGCTAAGCTTAACTCCTGTGTGGCCTTTCCTACACTTTTTCTTCTCTGTAAAATATTTCTTATATCCAGAGTCTGACAAGTGTTTCAGCTCAGACAGAGGGTGATCTACATCACTGTCTTCTTCATCCTCCTCAGTGTCTTCAGTCTCTAAAAAAATTGAAGCATCTCCATGATCTTGTATTCTGGTGTCTCCATCATTCTCTTCTGGAAGCTCTCTGCCTTTAATGTGGTCTGGATAAACCTGTGAGAGCAGCAGCAACTGTTCATCAACCAGAGTCTTTATGGGAGGAGCAGCCACTGGAAACCTGATGGCATTAATCACCTCCTTCCCATTGAGCTGCTCTCCTGGCAGACTGATGTAGACTCCCTTCTGTTCCTCCTTGATGTGGGGGGGCTTTTGGTCATGCAGGTCAGCAGGAGGTCTGTGGTCTAAAGAAGCTTCTTCTTTAACAATCAGCTTCTGCTGAACATCTGCAGGAAACATTGAAACACATTATGCAAGCTAGAAATAATTTTTTATCTCAGCCTAAACTGAGGCTCGTTTTAATTAAGATATATTTAGGAAATTTTGTTAGATTAAATTCTTTGACAGAACATGCAGAACAGTAAAACACAGAATAAAATGACATGACTGTTATAACCCCTTTGTACAGCTACCTTTTTTACCATAAAGTGCTGATGACACAACATTGACCTTTTCAGCCATGTTTTTCAAACAAAATGTTAGGCCTTGTCCAATGTGCTTAATGTGTCTACGTTCACATATATGGATGATAAGGCGCATTAAATATTCTTCCCAAGTGTGTAATATCGCTCTGTCTCTTCATGTCCACAGTTCTCTATCCGTCTCTGTTGGGAGGACAGCGTAGTTGGACTACACTGCCCTGTTTCTAACATAAGGGGAAGATAAACGTAACATCAACCAGCCAGGCATATTTTTTACCTCTCAATGTTGTTTTTATATGTTATGTTAATCTTTGGAGGGCGTGGGTGATTGGACCCTGGAAGAGAAATCTTTTTTTCCTGACTTTGATAAGGCTGTGGCTTGATGGGTTGAGTAGTCGTCTGGCAATCAGAAGGTTGTGGGTTCGATTCCAGCTTCCCCTTGTCGATGTGCCCTTGGGCATGGCGCTTCACCCCAAGTTGCCTACCGAGCTGTGTCTCAGTGTATGAATGTGTGCGCGTTAGTGAGAGCTACTGGATGAATGTGGCTATAGTGTACAGCGCTTTGGGTGTTCAGCATGACTGGAAAAGCTCTATACAAGTTCAGTCCATTTACCATAACAAAATATTGTAGTTGATTATAAAAGGCACAATGTGAATTATCATATTCACATCCAGGCAATGAAAACACTACAGATTATTATTATTCTACGGGTTTCTTTATCCATGTTGGTCTCATTGGTGAATGAGGCAGAGTTTCATCAAGCCTATACGGTCCAACATTTCCTCCTCAGCTGCATCACTTAAAGCACACATGGGTTCACGCTGCATCTTTATACATGATCCAGCTGCTAGATTTTACCTAAATTACATGTAACGCAATTTTGCGCACCTGACTTCAACCACAAGGCAGCAACTCACTGAAGCACTACTGGTTCTGTGTCGTTAAAAAACAAAAGAGCATGAAACACAGCTACTGACTCTCCAATGATTTTACTTGGGACATTTTGTTACGAGTGGAAGGACATTAAAAGTAGTGATTCGCGTTTTAAAGGCTGGCCATTGATAAAAGCACCTGGCTCCGAGGGAAGGGAGGGGAGAGAAGCAGTAAGACGGTTTAGGCACAGAAACACGGTGCACGTAGTTAAAAAATGCAGAATAAATAAGAACGAAACTTATAAACAGACTAATTGTTCTGATCCAGCGTGCAGCCATGACTGTTTCTGAATGAAGGCTTTATCTGGGAGCCGCTCTCCCCCCTTGCCTGCTGCTTCGCACTTTCACCGCTGGTTAAGACCAAAAAATCATGACTCTGATCGCTCTTCCTGCTGCTCTGTTAACTGCAGCAGAAATAAGCTGTGAAAGAAGCTGAACCAGCTCCGCAGAAGGCGGGTCTAGACTGAGCTCTGGATGGACAGAGCTGTGAACGGATCATCAGCAGCCCAGATCCTGTCGTTCTCACGTCACGTGTGTTTGCATACCTGTGTTTGTTGTCATATGAGTTGTAAAATACAGAAGAATCTACCCAAATGATGACTGAAAAACACAATTTATTTGGTACAATTATTTACACGCCATGTGGCAGCAAGCCCTCTGAAATTCACTCGCCAAACGGGTAATTTACTCGCATTTGGCGTAGGCGATATAATCGAGTATACGCAATGTATCTCAAGTTTTCCTCTGCGCGATGGTTAAAATGGCTTTATCGCGACCATCGAGTGTAAATTTTCATGGCAAGATTGAGATGTGCAGCTGTGGTTAAAAAAGGGCTAAAATAAAACATTTTAAATAAATTTTTATTTTGCAATAAATTTTTCAAACAAAAAAAATTGACACGTTAATATGAGATATAACAATGCAACTTTAGTCACTATGTGGCTAAAAACATTTGTTACTCAAGGTTATTTGAACATATCGCTATATATATCGTATATCATTATATAGCCCAAAGATATCGTGATAATAGATTTTCTTCATATCGCCCACCCCTAATTTGGTGTCTGGCGAGTGGTAACAGCTCAGGGGGTTTGATCAGGCAGTGAGTGTACCGTAATGCTCTGAATATCTATTGAGTGGAGCAGCTTTGTTGCAAACCAAGGTCTTACTTACACATTTTAACAGATTTTTCAGTCAACTGTATATGGGATCAGTCAATGAGCACAACTTTAATCACATACGAGGCGCATCGGATTATCAGGCGCATTATCCATTTTTGAGAAAATTTAAGGACTTTAAGTGTCTTTTATAGTCCGAAAAATACAGTAATTAAATGAGTGCAAGGAGACGTCATTTTATTTAAATGTGGAAGTTTTGACTATTCTGCCACAACATGACAACTACAGTGTTTTGATATAATCTTCTGATTAATTCCTTCTAAAAACTCACCAAATGACGTGAAAATGTTAACCCACCCACAGCTATTTTTCTAGTTAAAAGCCAGATTGGAAAAAAAAAAATTTCATTTTGGGATTTTATACAGATCGTTTTGCAGCACTGTAGGAGTGGTCACAGAGCAACTGTTCAGCCTAGCCCATCGTGTTCAAAATAAGCCCGATTGGCAATTTATTTTATTTTGGGATTTAATTGAGATTAAAGATAAAAAAAGAAGCTCAAGAACAAATGATGATGGTTTAAATAAAAAAAAACATTAAAAAAATAAAATCTGAGGTCAATTATTGAATAAATGTCTGTATTTTCATACACGTTTGTTGCTCCATGTTTAAGGTTTGCAACAAAACAATCCTGTGAAAATCCATTAAGGTTTTTGCCAACTTTTGCTTGAATAAAAATGCTGAAAGTTCCTGCTGCTAAATATTACACTGAAAAGCGCTGCCGACCGCCCCAAGATGGCGACCCAAAGGTTGTCAGCGCCCATACTCGATTTGTGTATAACCCCTTTTCTTTACCTTAGTGCAGTTGTGCGCTCTTTATTGGGTGGTTACAGTCCTACACTTTTAACATGAGTCCAAGAAAGGTTGAGATTTGGGCTTTTTTCTTTTGTCCCTTTTAAACCGGTTCCATTTGCCCGGCTCTACTCGGATCCACCAGCTTTCTGAGCATTTAGATTATAGTTTTTTCAGTAGCAGTTCATCTCTACTCAAGAGTAGGACCAATCAGAGAGAAGGGACACAATGTCACATGAACAGACTTTTTCACTGATTGGCCAAGGACAAAGAAGGTTTTCAATGTAGAGTGACGTCATTAATATTAAGGACCACCAAAAACTGACTGGTTCTATTGTCATTCTCTCAGAACAGCAGCTAGAGCTGCAGTGAGTCCCTCCCTTCTTCCCTCAGCGCTGCCTCACAGGCACAGGCAGCTGCCTCATTCTGAAAAAATCCCAAATTTTTCTTCAATTGAATAAAAAAACTGAAGTAATAATCTTTGGACCAATAGAGATCAAAAGTTAGCTCACAGCTTCAGCTGCTTCAGCTAGAAACCACTAATCAGGCCCGAAATCTGGGAGTAGTGATACACTCAGACCTGAACCTCCAAAAGCACCTAAAGACAATTACAAGGTCGGCTTTCTATCACCTGAGGAACATTTCCAGGATTATAGGACTAATGTCTCAGCAGGATCTGGAAAAACTAATCCATGCGTTTATTTTTAGTCAAATTGATTACTACAAGGGTGTTTTCACAGGTCTGCCTAAAAAGTGGATCAGACAGCTGCAGCTGATCCAGAACGCTGCTGCCTGCGTCCTCACTAAGACTAAGAAAGTAGAGAACATAACCCCAGTTCTAAAGTCCTTACACTGGCTCCCTGTATCTCAGAGAATAGACTTTAAAATCCTTCTGTTAGTCTATAAATCCCTGAATGGCTTAGCTCCTAATTACATCACAGACTTGTTATCAGTGCATCAACCCTCCAGACCACTCAGGTCTTCTGGCTCCAGCCTACTCTGCATACCTAGAACCAGAATTAAACAAGGAGAAGCAGCAATTAGTTCTTATTCTCCACTTATCTGGAACAAACTTCCAGAAAACTTTAAAAGTGCAGAAAGCCTGAGTTCCTTTAAATCAAGATTAAAAACGTATTTGTTCACGATTGCCTTCGACTGTTCTAGTTAAACTGTTTTAGTGAAACATCATTAGTTCAACTTTGTAGTCCAACTGTTTTTAATGTTTGATTTTAGTTTCTATTTCATTTTGTTTCTACATTTTATTCCTACTTGCTTTTATTCTGTTTTTTCCCATGTACTTTAATCATGTAAAGCACTTTGCATCGTCTCTGTACTGAAATGTGCTATACCAGGGGTTCCCAAACCTTTTTAGCCGTGCACCCCCTTCCATGTCCCAGCCGGGTTGACGCACCCCCAAGATTAATTAATTAATTAATATATATATATATATATATATATATATATATATATATATATATATATATATATATATATATATATATATATACAGTTTTCGCCTCGCGCACCCCCTAGTGGCAGCTCACGCCACCACACTTTGGGAAACCCTGTGCTATACAAATAAATTTGCCTTGCCTTGAACGACCTGCCTACAGTCAGAGACCATTTTTACACTGCAGATGTATAACACATTGCCAAAGCTGCCAGTGATTCCTCCCTGGATTACAAAGGGGATATAAAGATTAGGGCTGAACGATTAATTGCATTTGCAATAACATCGCGATAGGATAAAACCGCAATGGACACGATTTGACGGGTCACATGATCGGGGGTGACTCGCTAGCCAAATAACACGGAGGGAAAGTCGATATCGTCTGCGACTTACCTGCCAAACAGTGTCCTCAGGCTGGACAAAAACCGACACAACTGAAGGTATGTTACCAAAGAGGAGCAGTATGTCACTTGTGTGGAATTATTTTGGGTTTAAAAAAGATGGCCCGCATCATTGTGTCCCTGCCACATGTGCTCCTTCAGAGCGTCTTTTCATTGCTGGAGGGAAACCAGTAAAAGTTGACATGCTGATTTTTCTGGCAAAAAAATCTGTGAGCTTCTAAAAAAATACAGAGACAAATCTTTATGGCTGACAGTGACATACGTTTTTTGCACTTTACAATAGTTGTTTGCTGCTCTTACTTAGTGAATATATAATTTATATAATTGTTAAAAAAGTTTTTCTTAGGATTTAAAAAGGTCATACACTCATTTATTTTCTGTTTAGTTGAGTTTGATTTACCTATAAAAACGTCAACAAGACATTTTTCGCTATACTATCCTGCACTTTAGTATGTTTGATGCCACTGACTGGAGATCAGTCATTAATTTCGTATCTTATTTTATTTATTTATTTATAGACTGTCCTGTTAAAATCTGACAGTGTTTAAGGAGTGGAGTCCATATGTTTATATATCATGTTTCATGAAACATGAAAAGATGTTAAGGTAAAGCCACAAATTTGTTTATTGTTGTAATTTGTGCTTTAAATAAATCTGATTTGTTATGAAGCAGATTTGTTTGTATATGTTTAAAAAGACATGAGAAATAAACTGGGAGAAAAAAAATTGCATTAAATCGCAACATTAAGATAAAAAAAAAATCGCAATTAGATTATTTTCCAAAATCGTTCAGCCCTAATAAATATAATGTAAATATAGGTTTTAACATTCTCATAATTTTCTGACACTGTTGCACCAAAATAATTACCTGATTACCACACAGTTAAAATCACTTATTCACCTCTTCAATGTGTGCGGCTCTAATTACTATCTTTCTGGTAGAATTAGATGTGTGCAGTGTGGATTCGGGCAATGTATAAAATTTCCTACATTATGACATAAATTAATCTTATTGTGTTTTGCATTTAAATAACATTTTAAGAACAGTTACACACGTCAATCTTTATAGTTTTGTCTGATAGGAAGCTGATGAATCCAGAGAGTTTTGGCCTTTAGCTGCAACACAGGACACAGAAACAAAGTAAAGCAATCCTTACTGTTGATAGGAGCAGCAGTTAATGGAAACCTGCTATCAGTCTCCTCCTTCACAAGGAGCTGCTCTCCTTCCTGACGGGCCCCGGGTTCCTCCTGTTCCTCCTTTATGTGGAGGGGCTCTGACTCCTGCTGCTCCCTCTCAGGACTCTGTTCTTCAGGAGCCTCTTCTTTAACATCTGCAGCCAACACTGAAACACATTACATGCTTTATCAACAACTAGATCTTTACAATGTTACAACCATGGGAAGGATTCAGTTTAGAGAAAAAGATTTGATCAGCAGTGTAGAGAAAACTGAACCTCAGGAACTGACAGTTTCACCCTAGAAATGATCACCGGTAACTTTAGGGTCATTCTGTTGTGGGAATTTAATTTAATTATTTAGGTTAAAACATTTAATAATGACTAAATTGGATAGATTATGACAGTTAAACATTTATATATAAATATATATTTCTTATATGATTATATATTTGTAGCTGATTAATTAATCAGTTATTGAATAAATGTATTTTTATTGTTTTGTTGCATTTAATGGCACACAGTTTTATATTATTAGCTACTTTTGGCCCAGTATTTATTTAAGTGAGTCATTGATTTATTTCTTTATATATACTAAATTTTGGCAGGATTAGTCTTCCACACAGCCAAAGGAAAACAAGATAAACCAAAAAGCGTTTTTCGGAGGAATTTTTCGAAGCACAAAGAAAAACTTGATACTGAACGGTGCTACATGCTAAGCTAGCATTAGCACCTCCTAAGCTACAAGCTAAGCTAGCATTAGCACCTCCTATGCTACATGCTAAGCTAGCATTAGCACCTCCTATGCTACATGCTAAGCTAGCATTAGCACCTCCTATGCTACATGCTAAGCTAGCATTAGCACCTCCTAAGCAGAGCTGCAGACTTAGCCAGTTTTCTGGGGGAAACCCTGCAACGAGTTGTGATGAAGAGGAGGAATCCATCAGCTGCTGAAAACGGCTCCTAAACTTTAGCTCCATCCACACAGTGAGCATGAAGAAGGAAATCTCCAAACCTGATGGGTGCAGCAGAACTCTGGGCTGGAAAACATCCCCCATCATTGGTGTCTCCTCTGCTGCGTCCTGCCGCTCTTTGAGCTCCTGCTTCCCTCCAGTTTCTCCGCTGTGCCTCCAGCTGCTGGACTTCTTTCCAGACTTCATCACCTGCAGCAGCTGCTGCTCTCTTTCAGCCTCACCAACACTCCCGATTCTGGCCTCACAGCAAAACAAGGACAAAGAACCAGGAAGAGACCAACGCGGCTGCGCTGCCTGGAAGAGGAAAAATGCAAAATGATCGAAAGGAGCGGAAAATGTCTTCTCCTAATTTAATGGTGGTTAGCAAACAATTTAAACCCGCTTTACCGCCACCTACTGGTGTGGAGTATTTCTTGACTATCGCTCAAAAACAAACCTGATGCTATTAAACAAGCCTGGTAGCTTTTACTTCTTTACTCTTGAGTTTTTTTAAATAACTCAATAAGATTTAGTTTGATTTTCATTGAATTAGTTGATTTATCTTAACCTGATAATTCTGACAATGAAAAAAAAAAAAAAAAAACTGTTCTATTGTCTTTTCTCCCCCAAACTCACTTTAACCTGTCTGCTGTTTCCCTGCTATGAATTAAGTCCTGTTTAGTCCAGGATGTCCAAGTGGTAAAATAATTCTCTCCTCCCTCCTGTTCCTTTCTGTTCTTCTTTTTTCTCTTATTTTCTTTTGGATATTTTAAAACCATCATCCCTTCATTCCTTTCTCACATTATTTTTCGTCTTGTCTCTTTCATTTACTTTCTTATTATGTCCTTTACTTCTGTTCTCCCAAACATAAAAACAGTATCAACTAATAAACCTTTTGGGTACTCCTTTGCTCTAATATCTGCCATTTCATTCCCCTTAACCCCACAGTGGGCTGGTACCCATAGAAAGTTAACTGTGAGCCCCATCATGTTGATTCTATAAAGTGTTTGTTGTCTCTAAATTAATACATCTGGTCTACTATCTGACTGGCTGTACTGTAAACTGGCCAAAGATGAATTAGAGTGTGGATAAATGAGTGATCTTAATGGTCTCACCTCTTCAACCACTGAACAGCTAACAGTATCGACAGCATTTCTCCTGTAGAAACTGAAACTCCATCCTGAACCCTTTTCCCTACTTTGATGGAAAATAGTGGGACGATGAACGCTATCTCAACATGATTAACTGCATTTTCTGAAGCATCTGTGTATATATGTACATCATGATAATCCTGGATGATATATTTCTGCACTGCTTATGCATTCAACATAAAGATCTATCCTTGTTCTTTTCTAATCATGTAAAACCAACTGCAGCCTCAGGAAGCCTCCATGGTGGTATTGTACACACGTGGACAAAGATGTTGTCTCTGTTAATGAAGGAAAGACAATAGTAACAATAGGTACTGAAATAACTTGAAACTGATAATAATTATTCTCCTGGTGAGCAAAGTGCTCCAGTTGTCTCAGGACTGAAGGCTGCCTTCTCCAGATGGCCGTTTCAGCTCCTTCCATCCATGTTCAACAGGATTTAGATCAGGACTCATAGAAGGCCACTTCACAATAGTCCAATATTTCACTCTTAGCCGTTCTTGGCTGCTTCTAGCTGTGTTTGGGTCATGATCCTGCTGGCTGGAAGTCAGGCTGATAGATAGATGTGTCTGTGTTTATTTGGATTTATTTTAAAGCTTTATAAACCCTCTCCACACTCTTTATAATCCTTTCTCACTTTGTTTTTACCTAGATTCTTTCTTCAACCATTTTTATTTAAAATCCAAATGATTTTACCTGTTAACTCTTACATTTTACAGAAATGGGATGCTTAGTTGTTTTGTTCCTCATTAATAACACATAAATGCAACAAAAAATGAACAATAACAGCAAAACAAGAACTAAAGCAGACGACTAAAACTGAGGGACCCCTGTAGACTTTACTGTAGTCTCCTCAACTGGTGAAATAGAAATAAACTCCCTCCAAACAGTCCTTTAATGAAGTGAATATTGGACACAAAGGACTGTGGAGAGAGTGTGATATTGTGATAGTGATATAGTGGTGATTTAATGTTCAGTCCCCGTAAAGACTCACTCTTTTGTCCTTTTAGCCAACAGAAGATCCAGCTGTGTACCTTCAGAGGAGATCTCTGCCCTGTCTTGCTCTTGGATGAGCCTCACTGTCTCCTGGCAGGTGGAATCTCTCCCATTCCAACATTTGCCAAAGACAACCTTGGTGAAGCTTTGCTGTATCTGATGACATACTACTACAGCCTACATTTCACCTCTACAAAGTGTGTCCCAACCCTTTTGTCTGTCATTCAGACTGAAGTGTTAAAGGACAATATCCAGGAGAAAGACAGCACAGGCTCATCCAAAAACATCATGGCAGATTGGAACAGTTTTATTGAGAAGTAGAGTTGTTCCAGCTAAGTGTTATTGACATTCAGCTTTGTGTTGAAAGGTTTAGACCTGAGGGCTGGAAAGCTGACATTTACATTTAAATCCTTTACTTTCTGATATACACATCAGTTTTTTCTTTCATCAACACATTATGTGCCTCAAATGTTCTGCTTAATATGAGGATTTGTTGCTTTAGGTGTTGGTTTACCAGTTCTGACAGAAACACTAAATAAGTTACAAAGACAATTTGTCTTGTCATTCATGTGTATAGTGATTGAAAAACATGTTTTGTTTAGGAGAAACTATTTAAATAAAGTTCTACACACACGTGGACAAAATTGGTCACAATGGTCACAGAAATAACTTGAATCTGACAAAAGTAATAATAAATAAACATTCTATGACAATAAATGAAAATCAGTCATTGCTTTAGCATCAAAAGAATGATTTAAAAATAAACTCATGAAACATGCCTGGATAAAAATGATGGTACCTTTAATATTTTGTTCATCACTGCAATCAAACGATTCCTGTAACTGATTAGTCCACAAATTAGTCCAACAAATTAGTCCATGTGTGAATGTACTCAGTATACTGTGTCTGATGTTCTTGTGTGTAAATACCTTGTCCTGTTTTAAGATAAATAACCTAATAATGATTCTTGAATGCAGCAGATTCATCTTATTTAGTTACCCTGGTTTTAAGATCCTCTCCATAAAAGTGATTGAGAATGAAAACTGAAAGAAGCATTAACAGGCTAGTCGTGAGTTTAATTGACTTAATGTACTTGGAATAAATATTTCACAACTTTTAGGATATTTCTCACTTGTCTAAAGCCTGGATATTTTTCCTTTTTCCAAGAATCTTTTCTAGTACAATTGTTTTACTGAACTAGCAGATTATTTCACTTAATTTGAGGAGATTCAGACTAATATCTAGATTTTTTACCTGTTTTTAGATGACAAGTTTTTGCAGTGTTCTAACAGTAACCAGTCTTCTTAAACAGAGTTGACATACAGATGATGATTTTGTTTCATTTTATTTGTTTTAATTATATGAATAGGTTTTGTTTTTAACAGAAGATGGTGTAAACACATGTGCATAATAAACAATGTGTACAACAATGACAATTAATCTGTTTAATATCCAAGACTAACATGTTGTGAGGGACCGAGCCGGACAAGCATGAGGACACAGTGGTGATTTTCAAGAAAAATAGGTTTTATTTCCCCAAAGTAACAAAAGTCCACACAATAATTACAGGGCCCTTAAAAGAGGTCAAATGAATTAACTAACTCAAGGCAAAAAATATCAAAATTAAACAAAACCTCAAAGTAACAAACTGAGCTGACACACAACAAACAAAGGGGTCTTAAACACTGGCTGATCAGACCAGACTGACCCACTGAGGAAGAGGGAAAGGGAACATCTACACACATTTAAAGGAGAAGTCACGGTCATATTCAGAATTCAAACTTCTGAAAGTACTTTAAATATAAAATCATTACATACTGTTCAATAAATGATATGTTTTTTTTAATTAAGAGTAATTTTCATTTGAATGTGCTTTACTGGAGGCATCCATGTTGGTCAAGATCAGTACTGCCACCTCCCAGTTTGTGACGTCATGTTGCAGGAATCGGCTGTTGAGCAAGTCCCAACGCTCTATTTGTTGTTTGTCACTGCGCTATTATCCAAGATGGCGACGACCAGTGCTCAATGCGAAGACAGTGATGGATTAATTAGCCACAGCGATGGGAGTGCCGTGGATTTATCGTCATCATCTGATAGCGATTTGGAATATATAGAAGACTTTCTTGATAGCAACCTGACTTTTGACGAAATCCAGCCGTACCAGTTTGAGCCGAGGAGACCAAAAAGGGACGATGTGAGTTAAATCTGTCTGCTGCGGCTTTGGTGTTTAGGCCCCACAGACGCCTCCTTATTTTTCTGTTATTCTTCTCAGTTGGTTCTTCTTGCAGATGAAATATCTCAATGTAAACATCAATTAAAATTAGTGCTGTCAGTTTTAACGCGTTAACTTTGTTAAACCATAACGGCGTCTTTTTTTAACCACATTGATGCTTTTTTCCCCCACAACATCCTCCAGACTGTGTTTTTTTACCCTTGGCGCCTTCCGTTTCAAAGATGCTAGAGACTAGCATAACAGACCCGTGCTCACTGTTGTGAAGCCCACTTATTTTATGCCACTTTGGTCTTCCGTTTTCTAAAGTCGCTTGTAAATTTCATGAGTTGCGGGTTGTAGTTTTTTGGGCTTGTTTCTGAAAGTGAAGTTGCTTGTTTGGGCTCTAAACTACGTGAACCTGAAATATCCCTCCGCCTCATAACGCGCTGGAGCTCATCCTGACAGGAGCAGAGTGAGTCAAGGCAGAAGGAGCAGCTCTGCCCGTATTTTCTGCAGTTTACGGCTGCAATAACTGATAACTGCTGAAAGTAGATGACATGGTGCAGATCACCATTTGGAGCAGAGATTGGTTCTAAAGATGAGTTTTTACTCCCTGATAACATTGCAGAACCCAACCCGTGGTGGATCATGAATCGGAAAGGAGAAAATAACTTTTTTTCACTTTTACCTGATGTATTGCAACATCCAACTGCCATGAACATGGGCATTGTCACTTCAACAATAGCTCTCACGAATTTCAATGGTGAAGTCCTCTGGAAATCTGAAATAATTGTTGTTGATCTCAGCTGTGTAGAACAGTTCCTATTGAATTAGCTGGTAGAGCGCAGAGAATGGCCCTCGGCTTACTGCAACGTGACGTCACTGGATGTGATGTCAGCAGTGAGGTGTTACCATATTAGGGCAATAATGGCCGCTCCCAGACTCTGTGATCTCAATGACAATTTACATTTTTATATTTTTACTGATTAACGCTAAATTCATTAAATCACCACGAACATATTAGTTTTAGGTATAAATAATGATCATTGATTCTTCCTTGCTGACCAAACTTCTCCTTTAACAAAAATAACTAAACAGTTATCTTAAGGATTAAACTTAAATGACTAATAACTAAACAAAATTAACAAAAGAGTTAGAATAAGGACTCCATGGTCTCCCACCCTCTAGAGGAACTCCAGATGGTACCACCCAGTCAGTCAATCTGGGACTGGAGTGTACCAGCCAGAGTCCTCTGCTTCAGCCCAGTTCAAGATACTCCCCACAACACCAGAACAGGAAGCACAGACCGATGTTAAGTATGTGACAAAATTAAATGTACAAAAGGTAACCAAATGTGTGCGCTACAGTTGGAACTAAATCTTTCAATAATGTTACAATAAAAATAAACAAACCAATGTATTTATACTGCAGTGTATGTATTTGAATTCAGCCATTTCTCTGTGTAGCTCAACAACTCTCTGCAACATTTTCCCACGAGACAACCATCACACTTCAGTGATAAAGCAGTGTGTCATGTTCAGCATCCAGATTTGGGCAAAGTTGACCAAACAGCTGTGATTTCAGAGCTCTAGATTTCACAAAGTTAACTGCAGTGATAGCTGTGTTCAGATCAGAAGATCTGGGTCCATGTCTCTGGAAGCTAGTGCCTGCTGATGCAGGACACAGTGGGTAGCAATAACGCATGGATTGATGGATGTTATCCACACTTCAACTCCACTCTTTGGGCGGTCATCACTGCTGAGCCATCCGTACAAACAGAGACATTTTCCCAGCTCAGTCTCACTTCAGTCAGAAAAGCATCAACTAGCTTAAATATTTCCTCACCAGTTGTCCTGCCCAAGACCTCGTTGCAGAAACAAAAATCCTCCAAAATGTTTCCCTCCCAGGGATAGAGCACCAGAGCTATCAGTTGACCAGCAATGGAAACGTCTGTAAATTCATCCAGCTGTATAGAAAACTTTCCAAAGACGTCTGAATCAAATTACAAAGTCTGCCTTCCATCACCTATAGAACAATTTCAGGATTAAAGGACTGATGTCTCAGCAGGATCTGGAAAAACTAATCCATGCGTTTATCTTCAGTAGAACTGATCACTGAAACGGTGTTTTCACAGGTCTGCCTAAAAAGTGGATCAGACAGCTGCAGCTGATCCAAAACTCTGCTGCCTGCGTCCTCACTAAGACTAAGAAAGTAGAAAACATGGACCTGTTTCTATAGTCCTTCCACTGGCTCCCTGGATCTCAGAGAATAGACTTTAAAATCCTTCTGTTAGTCTATAAAACCCTGAATGGCTTAGCACCTAAATACATCAGAGACTTGTTATCAGCGTATCAACCCTCCAGACCACTGATTAAAACCAAATATGGTAAGTGGCTTGTACTTGTACAGCAGTTTAACTAGTCCGACGACCCCAAAGCGCTTCACAACTTGCAAGTTAACTTCCTATATTCTACCCATCTGGAAAAAAAACTTCCTGAACACATTTGTTTAGGAATGCTTTTGACTGTTTTAAACTGTTAACAGTAATATCATTTGTTGAAAATTTTAGACCAATTGTTTATAAAATCATTAATATTTGCTCTTAATTTCCATTTTGTTTTATTTTGTTTCTCTTTTCCTACATTTATTCCAACTGTGTTTCTGTTTTTATTTTACTTCATTTTAATCATGTAAAGACTGTTGTGTTGTCCTTGTACTGAAATGTGCTATCCAAAAAAACTTGCCTTGTCTTGCTTTGTATGGTTTCTCATGTGTATGTTTAAATGTATTTTTTGAGTAAAGCTTTTTCCACATTGATCACAACAGAAAGGCTTCTCTCCTGTATGGATTCTCATGTGGGTATTAAAAGTTTTTTTAACCCTAAATCTTTTTTCACATAGATCACAAAAGAATGGCATCTGCCCTGTATGTATTCTCATGTGGTCGTTTAAAGTACTTTTTACACTAAATCTTTTTCCACACTGATCACAACAGAAAGGCTTCTGTCCTGTATGGATTCTCATGTGGCTGTTTAAAGTGCTTTTTACACTAAATCTTTTTCCACACTGATCACAACAGAAAGGCTTCTGTCCTGTATGGATTCTCATGTGGCTGTTTAAAGTGCTTTTTTCACTAAATCTTTTTCCACATAGAGGACAACAGAAAGGCTTATCTCCTGTATGGATTCTCATGTGATTGTTTAAATTTACTTTTTGGCAAAATCTTTGTCCACATAGATCACAGCAGAAAGGCTTCTGTCCTGTGTGGATTCTCATGTGTCTGTTTAAACCTGATTTATCAATAAATCTTTGTCCACATAGATCACAGCAGAAAGGCTTCTGTCCTGTATGGATTGTCATGTGTGTGTTTAAATGTGATTTTTGGCTAAATCTTTTTTCACATAGATCACAACAGAAAGGCTTCTCTCCTGTGTGGATTCTCATGTGTCTGTTTAAAGCGGATTTTCTAATAAATGTTTTGCCACAGTCTTCACAGCTAAGCTTCCCTCTTCTCTGGACTTTCCTTCGTGAATCCACATTTTTCTTCGTTGTAGAACATTTCTTATATCCAGAGTCTGACAAGTGTTTCAGCTCAGACAGAGGGTGTTCTACATCACTGTCCTCTTTATTCTTCTCAGTGTCTTCAGTCTCTAAAGAAATAGAAGAATCTCCATGATCTTGTATCCTGGTGGATTCTTCATCATTCTCTTCTGGAAGCTCTCTGCCTTTAATCTGGTCTGGATAAAGCTGTGAGAGCAGCAGAGACTGTTCATCATCCAGACTCTTTATGGGAGGAGCAGAGACTGGAAACCTTATGGCATTAATCACCTCCTTCCCATTGAGCTGCTCTCCTGGCAGACTGATGTAGACTCCCTCCTGTTCCTCCTTGATGTGGGGGGGCTTTGGGTCATGCAGGTCGGCACGAGGTCTGTGGTCTAAAGAAGCTTCTTCTTTAACAATCAGCTTCTGCTGAACATCTGCAGGAAACATTGAAACACATTATGCACATAAGAAAATATATTGATTGCAGCCTGATCTGACACACGATGTAAAGATATATTTGGCGAAGCAACATGGAAAGAATACGAGGCAGCTGCAACAGCAGCCGGCGGTGCTACGGCTAAAACAGCAACACCACAGAGGGTTAGATGTCTGCATTCAGTAGGTATTTGAAAGCTGTAAAAATTTTCAAGCGAAAACGAAAAAGCTAAAGCTTTTAATGACAATGTGATGGAATTTATAGCGCTCGACAACCAGCTTTTTTCTGTCATCGAGAACCCAGGTTTTCGTGACTTAATAGCACTTTTGGAGCGACGTTACACCATCCCTAGCCTAAAATGTTTATGAGCGACAGGAGAAGAAACCCAAGGCAGATGATAATGTTTTCCAGCTGACGATGTATGATGAAATCCTGCAAGAAGGCAACTAAAAAGACTTGAACCAAATATAGTAATGTTAAATTTGTTTTCTTTGTTTTGATCTATTCCTTTAGATTCAAGTCTATCTGTCAGAGCTCACAATTCCACGGTCAGAGAGCCCCATCGTATACTGGAGAAACAACAAAACCCGGTTCCCAGAGCTTGGCTCACTTATATACCCATCCTCTCCTTGCACCAGCAGAGACAGTGATCGTTGTTTTCTGCTGCTGCAAATGTTATTGACAAAAAAGAAACCGACTGGATGTGAGAAAGCAGAGATTCTTCTTTTTGTTAAGAAACATCTACCATTGATGCCCTCACCTAAAATACAGAAAAGACAATGGGGTCAAAGACAGTGGGGGTTGTAAATGAATAGAAAGTGGTTATTTAAGTTTTTTTTACTCTTTATTATCTCTTATACGATTTTCAAAAAAACATCTCCACAATGCCTCATGCCATCAGACAACCTTTTGTTGATTTTTCACCTCATTTTTGAGGACGCACTTTTATTGACTTTATTGAATCTTTGGAACCAAGGCTGACCTGCATGTTAGTACGTATAATTTCATGTTTGAAAATTATTTGACTTGACTCCACAAATACCTTTACAAATAGTCTTCTGAACATTTAAGAGGTTTCACGTTTTTCTTTTACCTTTGCTGTGGTTATTTTTGAGGGTGCACTTTATACTTTTATCATATTTTTGTAAATGAGTTTGACTATGTGAATGCATATAATTTTAGACTTAAAAAATGTTTGAGTTAACTTAAAAAATTGCTTTGCAGTTAAAACTATGATCTGTTAAATAATTTTCAAGTATTGTTATATGAATGCAATTGTCTTTTGCTGCTGTTAATTGCGGTAAAGGAAACAGTTTTTGTGATGGTTCTATTTGTTGTGAAAAAGTCCCCACTGATGCACTCACCTCGAAATTAGAAAACAATGTAGAAATTAGAGTGACAAGTGAAAATAGTTTTGAGGGTTAAATTTAAGGTAGAAAGTGACAATTCTTAAATATTTTTCATTTTATTTTGAGCTATAAGTTTAAAAAAAAATCTCTACAATGCCTCATGCAGTCAGGCAACCTTTTGTTGATTTTTCGCCTCATTTTTGAAGATGCACTTTAATTTACTTCATTGATTTTTTTTAACTGATCAGACATGCATATGTGCGTCAGAACATTTTTAAGAAGTTGCACTTTTTTCTTTGACCTTGGCTGTGGCTATTTTTGTGGGTTGTCAGGTTCAAACACCTAAAACATTCATTAACAACACAAGAATGAGAGACAACAATGAGGTTAGTTTTCAAAAATCTTGCAAGCAGATCGAACGGAGATGCTTAATACAGATCTCCAAATTTGATCTGAAGCAAATCTGTCGCCTCCTCTCTATTTATTAGTAAAAGGAATCCCTGGTTCCATTGTCAAGCTAAGGGGTAGGGATAAGCAAAACAACTGTGACCTTCGAGATAAAACCAAGCAGTTCACACAGTACAGTTATGCATAAGCACTCCAGATGTCTGAATAGAGTTCATAAAAACACTTATTATAGTCACAACATATTTCTCTGCTTTCTGCAGGCCTTCTGCAACGATAAGAGAGAGATCTAAAACCTTTAAACTTCTTAGTAGTAAAGATTAAATATATATGATAAATGCAATGAACATAGTAAATAACAAAATATGTAGAAAATAGTAAGAATAATTCTATCATTCCCCCCTGTTATCATTTAATATACTCTTTTTCTCATCTCACTTCAATCGTTCATGATGTCTTCTTTCTCTTAAAAAGTAGCAGCTTATTAATAGAGTCATTTGGTGCAACCGCGATCTTTCGTACAGCTGCACTTCATTTTTTGATTACATTTTTGTAACTGAGGCTATGTAAATGCATATAATTTTATATTTGATATAAATATTTGACCTCACAAATACCTTTGCCGTTAAGCCATAGATCGGTTGAGTAATTTTCAAGGGATGCTCTTTGTATTTTGAAGTGATTTGTCTCTTGTGTTATGTAAAGCATATTACCACTTTTGTGTGTGATGGCATAAAAAAAACTTTTCAATAGCCAAAACCTTTTGTTTGCTGTTATAGATAAGCCAGAGCTACTAAATTATTTGTTTTTCATAGCTGCATCCAGCACAAGGTGCAAATTCAGCTAAAACTATGTTTAGTATGAACTTATCGGTATCGGCCATGAAAAGCAGATTTATCGGTTATCGGTTGAAATTTCTAATGTCTTGCATCACTATTATTAAGATATCAACTGAGTCAAGTGGAACAAACTGTTTAACCCAGAACTGCCTGCCACACTTGGATAGCACCGGACACAAGGAAATTACTCATATCTGTCAGATAGCGTCCTGGAGGTGACACAGTTTCTCTACTGATGACACAGTTAGGATGTGCACTGCCCCTCTATGGGTGTTAACCTAAACTCCTATATAATGTTTGTGTGATGAGCAATCAGGGCTTCTCGCCGATCAAGAGCCCATCAGCGCTGATGTGTCTGTAACAGTTTCTCTGTCTTTAGTAGATAAATTATAACTTGAAGTATACTTTTCTGTTTCATGCGTCTTGCATCCAAAGTAATATGTAAGTGGGGGTCGCCTGACAGGTAAAAAGAGCTGGGTCCACTTAGGGTGCTTCTAGGGTGCGTAGTGTAGCCTTTAAAACTATCCTAGATTCAATTGGTTTTGCTCAAAATGTGCATAAACTAGGGCTGGATGATATAGAAAAAATGCTTATCGATAAAAAAAAAATGTATATTGATCGATATCGATAATTATCAAAAAGATTTAAAACCTGGCTCTAATGATATTGCTAAATGACTTACTTTTAATAAAGAACACACAAACACTAAATCTCAATTAAATCCTTATTTAACCAACATTTTTACCCATAACTTAGGAGACCTGGGTGATGTTATTAAATACTGACAAAGAATAAACTAAAGTGACCAGTAAAATGACCAAAATAAATCTAACAAATAAATAAATAGAATAGCCTATTTAGGTGGGAATAGTACACTAGTTACTCCCCAGGTTACATTTTCTGTCTATATAGTCAATTGAGAGGCTGATGCAGGGCTGAGGTCCGAGGTTGTGGCGTGGGGAGACGCAGATTGCAGCTTATTTTGCACTGATTCCCTGCACTCGTTGCGCAATTTAGGGAGCGCTGTTAGAGAAAAACTTCCGGCCCAGAACTTTATATCGCGGATCAATAGTGGTGAGTAGTTGCTGAAGCCAGGTTTTTCAACTGCAGACAACAGCAGCATAACCATCACTATGAAGCATGTTACTGCATGCGTGATGTCCTTATGCCGCTTGGACCCTTTGTCATTTTATCACACAGAAGGGAGCCCAGTTTAGCTGCTATACCTGCTTTGTTTTGGAAGAACTTCCATAAGATTCCGACGACGACGCGGAGCCACGGCGGGGCTGACACAGCTCTCGCTACTGCGGGTGTGAGCGGCTTACGTGATGAAACAAGTTGGTTGCGTTACCAGATTTTGTTTTTACCGGTTCCTTGCAAGTTTTACAAATCACTGGTTTATTTCTGTCAGACTTGCTATAACCCAAATATTGCCAAACTAGTGAACTAGTAAAACCCCATTTTGGGACAGTTTCCTCCGCCGCTCCTTGCTGCTACATATTCACATGCTCTGTGTTGTGGTTTGAGTGGGCGGCGCTTTGTGACGGCGTGCCTGGGTCCGCGATTACGATTGGTTGAGAGGAAGTAGTGACTGCAGCATCAACCAATATGATAGGCTAAAAGGAAGGAAGAAAAACTGTCTATATCGAACTTTTATCAACCCTTTTCTTTCCTATTGCGCCACACATCTATCGATCGATATATATTGTTATTGAATTATCGTCCAGCCCTAGCATAAACCGACGCACTCTTGGCTCCATACTTTAGAACTTGTGCTGACATATGGCATTGACTGTGAGGAATTAACAGTATTCTCTCACAACCCTGTCCTGTCTGATCATTTTTTAAGAACATTTGAGTTTAATCTAACTGAGTTCTCCACCCCCAAAAGAGGGTTCCATTATAGTAGATCTTTATCGGATAATGCTGTATCAAAACTTAAAGAGTCTGTCCCCCTCTTAATATCCTCAGTATTGCAGAAATGCCCTGTAGATGGCAGCAATGCTGTTTCTTTCCATTCACAAATCAATACCTTTGGTAACAGTGTGATTTCCTCATTGCGTTCTGCATTAGACAATGTAGCTCCCTTGAAAAAGACACTCCCTGGTTAAATTCAGAGCTGCGTTCCTTGAAGCACAATGTTAGGAAATTGGAGAGAAATGGCGCTCTACACACCAAGAGGAATCCTACTTAATCTGGAGGGACAGACTATTGTTGTATAACAAGACCCTCCGCAGAGTTAGAGCAGCATATTTTTCATCATTAATTGAAGAGAATAAAAATAATCCTAGATTTCTCTTCAGTACAGTTGCCAATCTTACATAGAGTCACAGTTCTGTTGATCCATCCATTCCCTTAGTTCTTAACAGTAATGATTTTATGGGATTCTTCATGGATAAAATTGATTCTATTAAAAATAAAAGAATTGCTATCCTGCCAAACATGATTAGCTCCTCCTCAGTAAGTAAGGCAGCGTTGGAGGAATCTTTAGAACCTGCGCAGTGTTTGAACTGTTTAGAAGCAGTAGAGCTTTCTGAATTTTCATGGCCTCAGATAATGGACTTGTGTCTATACTTGTCCTGTTAGATCTCAGTGCTGCATTTGACACAGTTGATCACAATATTCTCCTACAAAGACTTGAACATACTGTAGGGATTAAGGGGAAAGCATTAGGCTGGTTTAGATCTTATCTGCTGGACAGATTTCAGTTTGTTCATGTTAATAATAAATCTTCCTCAAACTCTAGGGTCACCTGTGGAGTACCACAGGGTTCAGTCCTTGGACCAATTCTCTTTACAATATATATGCTTCCGATCGGCAAAATTATCAGACAGCATGGGATTAATTTCCACTGTTGTGCTGATGACACTCTGTTATATTTGTCCATGGAGAGTTTGCACGGTGTGCAGTACAACCATGTCTGAAGCTCCCTTTAATATTTCTCCTAAACTAAGTAGTCACTCATTTACTCTCAGCTCAGAGTCACCTGGGTCCACACGCAGGTAAACTTACATTCCCACCAGGTGAGAGAGCGCTCAGACTCGCAAGGTATTTTTACCGTCTGTGGTAAACATGTCTGCATTTTGTAAACAGGCCCAGTTTCTGAGGATGGCTGCACTAAAAACTTCTAGAGAGTCGGGAGCATTTAGCCCCTTCTGGCCGTGGAGAAGTCGGTGGAGTCGGTTCTGATGGGGAAACATGCAGTGGTGCATTAAAGAGAAATACTTAAATGACCAAGAATTATCCCAGAGAGAATTTATATCACTTGTGTCAGGAGCAAAAATACAATTTACTTTGTTGCATATAACCAAAAACAAAAATCCACCTTCCTGAGTCCATCCCTGAAAAGTGATGGCTACGTTATACTTGGAAAATACTTTTTTGTTGCTGGATAGACCCAATGAATGTAATAAATTTAAAACTTAATAAAGTTACACTCAAAAATATTATAAACTCTGGCAGATCTAGACTTTAGGGGCGACGTGGCACAGAGGTTAGGGAGTTCGTCTTGCAATTGGCGGGTTGCCGGTTCGATCCCCCACACTGACTGTCTCTGTCGTTGTGTCCTTGGGCAAGACACTTCACCCGCATTGCCTGCTGGCGGTGGTCAGAGGGCCCGGTAGCGCCGGTGTATGGCAGCCTCTCCTCTGTCAGCCTGCCCCAGGACAGCTGTAGCTACTAACATAGCTCACCACCGTCAGGGTGTGAATGTGTGAATGACTGAACTTTAGTGTGAAGCGCTTTGGAGGTCGTCAAGACTAGTTAAAGCGCTATACAAGTACAAGCCATTTACCATTTAAAGAGATTTTCATTTAATCAAGAAGTAGAAATTAAGAATGGCAGGTAGCCTTTCTTAATTTTTCTTTATACATATAACCATGTATAAAGATATATGATAGAGACAGAAAGATGGATAAATAAGAGGTTAAGAGAGACAGAAGATGGCTGCTCATATAAAGCTGTACTCTGATTTAAATGTACAGCTAAGTGGAGGAAAGCCCCCCAGACATGATTTCTGGGGGGGAATGTATTGCATATTGTATTTAGCTTTGTACATTATGGAACTATTGTATTTATTATCGTGTCGTAAATAGAAAGAACTTCATTCTGGTATGTTTCTTTAGAGTTAATTTTGGAATAGACAGGTATGTTCCCTTTTCTTCTCTTTGTTGCCTCATTGTTAATAATTGTGTGTATATGTCTGTTTTTGCAATTTTGACACCTAAATGTCCCCATTGCGGGACAATAAAAGAATATTTATTCTTATTCATTTTTGTATGTAGTCTAAATTATGGCAGGATTGGTCCTCCATAGCCAACAGCCAGAAGAAAACATGCAACCTTCTTTCTAGACAAGACAAACTATAAAGCGTTTTTTGGAAGAACTTTCCCAGGCAGAGAGAAAATAACTTGATGCTGAATGTTGCTACATGCTAAGCTAGCATTAGCACCTCATGTTCCACATGCTAAACTAGCATTAGTCCTACGTGTGCCACATGCTAAGATAGCTAGCTTAGCATGATCTACAGGCTTAGCCAGTTTTCTGGGGGAAACTCTGCAACGAGTTCTGATGAAGAGGAGGAATCCACCAGCTGTTGAAAACGGCTCCTAAACTTTAGCTCCATCCACACAGTTAGCATGAAGAAGGAAATCTCCAAACCTAATCGGTGCAGCAGAACTCTGGGCTGGAAAACATCCCCCATCATTGGTATCTCCTCTGCTGCGTCCTGCCGCTCTTTGAGCTCCTGCTTCCCTCCAGTTTCTCCGCTGTGCTTCCAGCTGCTGGACTTCTTTCCAGACTTCATCACCTGCAGCAGCTGCTGCTCTCTTTCAGCGTCACCAACACTGCCGATTCTGGCCTCACAGCAAAACAAGGACAAAGAACGATAGTTACGTATGTAACTACGGTTCTATGAATCCCGGATGACCGCCAGAGGCGGTGCTTCAAGCACTGAATGATCACTCTTGCGCTTGCGCAGGTCGAGAATTAGTATCAACAAAGTCACCTGTGACCTACCGGTGATCAGCGGAAGCCTATATAGGCACGTTACACCGGTAGTTCAGTCCCTCGATCTTCTCGTGAGCCAGCAATACCGAGGGACCGAACGCTCTGGCGGTCATCTGGGATTCATAGAACCGTAGTTACATACGTAACTATCGTTCTATTTCATCCCTACTGACCGCCAGAGGCGGTGCTTCAAGCACTGAATGACGTATGCCAACAAGGTCCCGAGGGATGTAGAAAGAAAGGAACAACCCACCGGAACCCGGCAGCAGCACCTACCTTAGCGGGACGCACCAGGTGGTTGCTGCAGGATGCCCTGGAGAGGATGAGGCGTAGCCATGTTAACTCTATAGAACCTCGTGAAAGTGGTCGGCACAGACCATGAGGCCGCCTCGCAGATGGACTCCAGTGGCACCCCCGTCATGGCAGCCCACGAGGTTGACAGGCTCCTCGTGGAGTGGCACCGCACTCCCTGAGGCAGGGGCTGACCCTGCAGAGAGTATGCCACAGATATCGCCCCCACAATCCAACGTGCCAGCCGTTGCTTGGACAGGGCACAACCTCGCCGCTGGCCAGCATAGCATACGAAGAGGCTGTCGGTCAGTCGCATGCTCGCTGTAGCGCGGACATAGGCCTCCAGCGCTCTGACTGGGCACAGAGCTTCAGAAGGGGTCCCGGACTCGAACCGGGATAACCGAAGCGGCAAGACTGTGCCTGCCACTGTGGGGGCCTTCGGGACGAAGGAAGAATCGGTCCACAGGGTCACCCCGGAGCCATCCGGGTTCCACCGACAACAGGGCTCGGCTATAGACAGGGCATGCAGTTCCCCCACTCGTCTGCCGGAAGCCATGGCCAGCAGGAAGGCCGTCTTCATTGAGAGCCGTTCCAGATCCACTGCTGCAATCGGCTCAAAGGGTGGGGAATGAAGAGCTTCCAGTACTAAATTAAGATCCCAGGTAGGAGCCATCCGGCGCCTCGGAGGATGTAAGCGTCTTGCGCCCCTGAGGAACAGCACTATGTCCCTATACCTTCCAACAGAGCGGCCATTGAACCCAGTGTGCCAGTGGGAAATGGCAGCCACATAGACCTTCAGGGTGGAAGGGGACCGCCCCCGGTTAAGCAACTCCTGAAGGAAGTCCAGCACGGATTGAATGGGACAGTGTATGGGGTCCAGCCCCTTATTGACACACCAGGTGGTAAAAGCTGCCCATCTGGCTGTGTAAGCAGCCCGGGTGGATGGTGCCCATGCACAGGCTATTGTGTGGCCCACATCGCCCCCGAATCGGGAGAACGTGGGGTCGGACCCTGCAGGGGCCAAAGCCAAAGGCGCAGGCGGCCCGGGTCGGGGTGGAGAATCTGACCCCCCAGTTGGGATAGGAGGTCCCTCCTGGATGGGAGGGGCATCGGCGAGCTGTAACAAAGCCTGCGCAGCAGAGGAAACCAAGTCCTCGCTGGCCAGAATGGGGCTATCAGCAGGAGCCTGTGCCCTTCCTGGAGAACCCGCAGGAGGGTCTGGGGAATCAGACCCAATGGGGGAAAGGCATAGAGGAGAGTTCTGGGCCAATCGTGGGCCAGCGCATCGCACCCCAGGGGACAGGAACTGTCTGACAGGGAGAACCAGAGGGGACAGTGGGCCGTGTCTCTGGAGGCAAAGAGGTCCACGCCTGCTCTGCCGAATGTCCCCCAGATGTGATCCACCACCTCCGGGTGGAGTCGCCACTCTCCTGGAAGAGGCGATGTGCAGGAGAGGAAGTCCGCGGGCCCGTTGCGCCAGCCTGGAATATAGGCCGCCCTGAGGCTGGTGAGGCGAGACGACGCCCACACCAGGAGCTGGTGTGTTAGGGACAGCAGTCTCGGGGACCTGGACCCACCCTGGTGATTGATGTGGTAAACCACTGTGGTGTTGTCTGACCAGACCAGCACATGCTTCCCCCGTAGTCCCGGAAGAAAACTCCGGAGTGCGAGGGCTACAGCGCGGAGCTCCAGGGCATTGATGTGTTCCCTCTGCACCCGTGTGGACCACACTCCCTGTGTCACGTGGTCCCGCCAGGTTGCGCCCCAACCCAGAGTGGAAGCGTCCGTATATACAGCCTCCCTCCGGCACGGAAGGGGCCCGAGCGGAACTCCTCCCACAATGTAGGATTCGTCCCTCCACAGGGACAGAGACCGCAGACAGTGCGGCGCGACACAAATTCTCCTGTGTCTGTGTGCCTGACGGGTGGGGTCCAGAGCCAGGCTGTTCAGCCACATCTGCAGAGGGCGCAGTGAGAGAAGCCCCAGTGGAACCACACTGGAAGCAGCGGTAAGCGTGCCCAGGAGGCTCAGATAATCTAAGAAACGTGGTGCCGCACCACGACGGAAGGCAGGCAACATAGTTAAAATACTGGTCACCCGCTGGGGAGAAGGACGGGCGGTCATGGAGACAGAGTTCAGGAGAATGCCCAGGAACACTGTCACCTGGGAGGGGGTGAGGCTGCTCTTCTCCAGATTTACCTTCAAACCCAGCCGGTGCACATGGGAGAGCACCAACTGGGTGTCCCTGATCGCCTGACTGCGGGTTGCGGCACAAATCAGCCAATCGTCCAGATAGGGCAGTATACAAATTCCCTGTGCCTGCAGGGGGGACAGAGCTGCTGCCACCACCCTGGTGAACACTCGGGGAGACAGGGAAAGCCCAAACGGGAGTACCCTGAACTGGTAATGGCACCCCTGAAATGCAAAGCGGAGAAACCGCCAGTGAACCTGTGCCACAGGGACGTGGAAGTATGCATCCCTCAGGTCGATTGACGTGAACCAGTCGCCTGGGGAGATTGCCTGCAGAACCCCCTTGGCTGTAAGCATGCGGAAGGGCATGTCCTTCAGATAGGTGTTGAGCCCCCTGAGGTCCAGCACCGGACGAAGATTCCCATTCTTTTTGGGGACCAGAAAATACACTGAGTAAAAGCCCCCTGGATCCAGCAGGGGGTCCACAGGCACTATCGCACCCTTGACCAGCAAGGTACGTAGCTCGCTGGACAGTGCCTGTGCTTTCAGAGGGTTGCAGATGGTGGTCATCCGAACTCCTCCATGAGACGGGGGCCGGCGGTGGAACTGGAGACGGTATCCCCTGGTCAGAGTGGAGAGTACCCAAGAATCTGGGGTGCATTCGCCCCAGTACAGAAGCTGACCTGGGGTGAAATATCCAACCGCCGGCCCCAGCGCCTCACCTACGGGTCCCTCGGCCCCTTGGGGGCCTAGAGGGGGGGCGAGCTGGTTCCGTAGCCCGAAAGGGGTGCGAAGCCCGGGCCCCTGCCCGGACTGTCTGGGCTCGAGTCACCCTAGAAGCCGGACCTCGAGGCAAGGTTGGGGCAACGGCTAAACTGGATGACCGTGATCCTGAGCCAGAAGCCGCCCAAGTATTCACAGGCCGATGGTCACGCCTGTGGAGCCCCGCGAGCTGCTGCCTGGTGCGAGAAGCCTGGGCAGTGCGTTCCAGAGCCTCCACTGCAGCAGAGCCGAAAAGCTCCCCTGGAACCACCGGCAAGGCGCGCAGTGTCCGCCTGCAGGGTTCGGTGAGTGGCGACTGAGCCAGCCACACCTGGCGCCGAGCATGGACCAGGGTGGACAATGTACGCCCCAGCTCCCTTGACATCAGGGCAAAGGCCTGGAGAGACGCATCCAGCATGCCCTGAGTGGACTGGTCAAGCGACCGTGCCTCCAGGGAAGATGCCAGGCCTAGCAGCAAATGGGAGAGGGAGTTCCCAATACGCCCCATCCTAGCCCCTGAATCGTAGGCTCGGCAGAGCAGATCGTCTGTAATGCGACACTGTGGCCGTGGACAGCGGGCGCTAGCTCGTAGGGCCTCCTCCGGAGGAACAATAAGGGAGGCAATGCCAGGTTCCACCGCTGGCATCTGACCTAACCCAAACTTTGGGGCCTCCTGCATCGCGGCAAGAGCTCTTCCGTCTGATGTCGGGCGAGAAAGAGCCCGAGTATCCGACCAGCAGGTGTGGAGTTCCTTGATGTACTCCTCTGAAGGTGGTACAGCAAAGGTGGCCATCCCGGCCTCACGGCGTCTGAAAAAGGCGCTAGAGGTGGCGGGCTGAACTTGTGGAGAATCCACCTGCAACTGTGCCAGGGCAGCTTTAATAGCAGTTGCCACCGACTCTCCCGTACCCCCCAGAGAGATGTCGGATTCAACATCCGACACCTGCGGGCTATGTGCTTGGGGTTCCCCCCGAAAGAGGGTGTCAGATGCCGCCAGCGAGAGGGCGTCCTCATTGAGGACTGAAGCTTCTTCAGTAGCTGGAGACGAGACCAATCCCTGAACAGGGGGAGGTCGCAAAGATTGGAGTAGAGCCTTCATCTGGGCCAACTCTGAGGATAACTGATCCACTTTAGAGGACAGCCCCCGCCCCGAATGGCGGGACTTCTTCCCAGCTACTGGTGGAGCGTCCGAGGCAGGGCGTTTAGAGGATAACCCCTGGCCAGGGGGCAACTGTTCCTGCTGGTGAGAGCCCATCCAGGGAACAGGCTGCTCGACTGAGGACAGCCGGGCCAGCCGCGCCGCATGGGGCAGAACGCTGCAATTGGGGCAGGCAGCCTCGGTAAGCGCCTCCTTGAGGTGGTCAACACCCAGACAAGGGGGGCACAGGTCATGGCCATCCTCAGGATGCAAAGGGGCTAAACAAGTGGAACAACAAAGACGTTCCATCTCTGAGTGATGGAGCCCGTACTCAGGAGCCGCTTCACCCACTTGACCGAGCAGAAATCGCCACTAGTGAAATGGATGCTTCAATTTAGTTCACCAAAAAACACTCAGCGCGGGCAGAAAACGCCACTGGCGAGGTAATGTAAACAGAAACGACCTGTTTCGACCAGGTTCAACCAAAGAAAACTCAGCGCGGGCAGAAAACGCCACTGGCGAGGTAGTGTAAACAGTAACGACCTGTTTCGATCAGGTTCAACCAAAGAGACTCAGCGCGGGCAGAAAACGCCACTGGCGAGATAGTGTAAACAGTAACGACCTGTTTCGATCAGGTTCAACCAAAGAAAACTCAGCGCGGGCGGAAAACGCCACTGGCGAGGTAGTGTAAACAGTAACGACCTGTTTCGATCAGGTTCAACCAAAGAGACTCAGCGCGGGCAGAAAACGCCACTGGCGAGGTAATGTAAACAGTAACGACCTGTTTCGACCAGGTTCAACCAAAGGAACTCAACATGGGCAGAAAACGCCGCTGATGAGATAACTGTAAACAGTAACAAACTGTTTCAATCAGATTCGACCAAGAAACTCGGCGCGGACAGAAAACGCCACCGGCGAGGTAAAAACGAACGATAACCGACTTGTTTAAATCAGGTTAAACAAAAGGACTCAACGCGGGCGGAGGACGCCACCGGTGAGTAAACAAAATGAGCAGCTACTACCAGCTGCTAACTCAAGCAACACCGGCGGGTCAAGACGCTACCCGCGGGGTTCAGAAAAATGAAAGGAAACAGACTCACCCAATGAGGTCTGTAGGCACAATCGTCGCTCGCGCAGCCCCTGGAGGGCGAGCACGCCCGCAGCTCCGACCGCAAACGATCACGGGGCTACTGGCAGCGAGCTGACGGAGAAAGCGGTTATACAGAGAAAACTCACGTGTCTGTAGAAGGAACCGCTCACAACAAACCTGCGTGCGAGAAGATGAGAAGGGACTGAACTACCGGTGTCACGTGCCTATATAGGCTTCCGCTGATCACCGGTAGGTCACAGGTGACTTTGTTGATACTAATTCTCGACCTGCGCAAGCGCAAGAGTGATCATTCAGTGCTTGAAGCACCGCCTCTGGCGGTCAGTAGGGATGAAATAGAACCCGGAAGAGATCAACGCGGCTGCGCTGTTGAGGAAAAGGCGCATAAAACACGGCCGCCATCTTGGTGCGGTCATCCTACAAACAGCACCAGGATGCCAGAGGCGGATTCTCAGGATTTCTCATCAACTTGTTTGTAAAACGAAAGATAATTATGTCAAGGTTGCCTATTTGCTTTAATTTAAATGTTGTACTTAAAAATCTAATAAAATAAATAATTAAGCTTGGTTTTGTAGTGTTTTTGAGTCATTATATTAAAATGGGTGATATTATACACTGATATTTTCACGTTTTGCACCCAAAAGTATTGTTTTTGTGTATATCTTATTACATTAGGGATATATTTAACTTTCAGAAAAAAAACTTTCTTTCATATCAGGCATTAGTTTCCTTTTAGTTTTGATCATTATTTCCAGATGTTGTCTCTTTAATTCCCCAACCCCGTTATGGAAACTTGGAAGGCTCTCTGAATATTATCATAAAATAAATTGGGATAGAAATCAACATTTTCACATAGATAAAATGTCCCCCATACTAATTCAATCATTTTAAAATGAAAGATGACATAAAATCATAAATTTGTGTCCTCTTATTTCCTGAAATGTGATTAATCAGGGAAAGCACTCTTGTAATTTTTCATGAAGAATTTATTTTAACCTAAGAATTGTAATCAAACTTAATTTCACATAATAGCTCTCAATATTTTAGATAAAAGTAAACAGACATTAAATTATTTTTTCAACACTTTTTTTAATGAAATTGTAGGTGTGACGGGGTTGAGACCAGCATAACAGGGTTGAAGATGGTAACGGGGTTAAAGGGACAAATACAATTTTACATATTTACTTCAATGTACAGCACTTTCCGTTGGCATTATACTGTATTTAATTTGGAACCATAAAAAGGACACCAGATATAAACTGCTGTTGAATTGAGCTTTATTACTCTAAAGTTAAAAAAACAGCATATTACCAACAGTAAAACATTAAGTGAAATGATTAAATGCAACATAATGTGAACTGTGTGTGTGTAGGTATAACAAAGCCTCATGGGAGATGTGCTAAAAGTAACCTCTTCCTAATTCCTAACATACAGTTACACTTGTAATTTGATATATTAATATTAATAACAACAATGATCAGACAGTGAAGGATTTTAATGTGTCTGTATCAGTGTTTGTGTTTGTGTCCATGTTAAAGTGATTTTGCATGTGTTCCTGTATCAGTGTGTGTGTCTGTATATGTGCATGAATGTGCCTTTTGTTTCAATAAGTTCATATTGTGAGTCGGTTCCACACCTCTTTAAAGACTTCCACATGGCGCTTTGTAATGTTTGTGGGGGTGGAATAAGTTCAAGGACTTCATCAAACAGGTACCAGTGAAGATCATCCTGATATGGCCAGAAGAACCGCTTTGACCCAATACCATGCATACATTTGACCTGGACACGTGTCTCTTGTATGTTTAGAATGATACCTGGATACAAATCATCATCATATCTGAGAATACAGCATTTACCAATCAGCTGTGAACTTTGCCACTGCTTTGTTTTCCTGTATTTCCCTCAGCAGCTGGCTGTGATGCAGCCATTTCCATCTTCTGTCTGAAACTGAAACACTGGCTGTTGAAGCACTTGCAGATAAACTGCTGACGTGTTGAACTCATGCAACTTGCATCCAGAAGCATCAGTTCTCCTGGAGCCAGAGTAATGAGCTGCTGGATTCTCATGGTTCCAGGAACAGCCGCTATCTTTGGCATTTCTCCATTGCTTCTTCAACATCTTTTCACAAAGAAGAGTTTAACTCTTGTGTTTGCTTCAGACAAGGTCCTGAATAACTCTTCTGCATCTGGGATGTCACGGCCTTTTGCCACCATCTTGTCAGCTGCTCTTTTTAAGGCTCCCCCAGCACCATCTGCTCCTTTTCCATTGACATTGTTAGGAAGATGTTCTGTTGTTAATACAAACAGGATTCAAACTTGGCATCAGTAAAAGGTCAGGCTGTCTTTTTCATAGCCTTAGTAAATCTGGAACTGTCCAATCTACCATAGCAGGTCTGAGATGGTACCATGTAGGGAGTGTTTGCTACCCTGTAGTCCTGCAGCTCGGTCCATTAGTGGCCTGGCTGGCCAGAACCACGCTGACCTCCACTTAAGGTAAAAAATTAACTGCTTTATTTTGTGCACAGGCTGCAGACACCATCATCCCAGCTCTGCTTCAGGAGAAGCTCTCCCAGCTGAATGTACCTGACTCCACCTGCAGGTGGATCACAGACTTCCTGTCTGACAGGAAGCAGCAGGTGAAGCTGGGAGAGACACTCATCTGCACTTTTGCCTCTTTTGGCAGAAAATGCCAATTGTCCATGTGGTCAGCTGTCTTTAGTCTGAAATGTAGAATCCTAAAACGCTGTAAACTGAATAGTGGAATGAAGTGAAAAAAGCCGAGGTAAAAAAGGAGGCAGTGGAACGAAGCACATCTAGCATAAAAATCGGAGTCACATCTAAATGACTGAGAGATTTAACAAGGACTCATCCAGGAGGTCCCAGAGGAAGCAGAACAACATGTGAAGCTCCGCAGGACTCACTGCCTCAGTTAAGGTCAGAGGTCAGCATTCAACAATTAGAGAGAAAGTGGAAAAATGGCCTCCATGGGAGAGGTCCAAGACCAGAACCACTGCTGAGCCACAAGCAGCCAAAGAGCCAAAAACATCTTGATGATCATCAAGACTTTTGGGGAAATATTCTGGGACTGATGAGACAAACTGGACCTTTCTGGAAGGTGTGGCTCCGTTCCATCTGCTGAAGAACTAGAACAGCGTTTCAGAAGCACAACATCAGGCCTACAGTCAAACACGGTGGTGGCAGTGTGATGGTCTGGGTGCTTCTGCTTCTTCTGGACCTGGAGGACTTGCTAGAACTGAAGGAAGCATGAATTCTGCTCTGTGACAGAAAATCCTGGAGAAGAAAGTCCTGCAAGCAGTTCTGGACCTTAGACTCAAGCTGACTGAGGTTCTGCAGCAGGACAATGATCCAAAGCTCAGCAGCAAAGCCAGGGATGAAGGTTGTGGAATGGCCTAGTCAAAGTCTGGAGCTAAAGCTGACTGAGATGCTGTGGCCTGACCTTAAACAGGCTGTTCATGCTAGAAAAGCCTCCAATGTGTCTGAATGAAAAAGTTCTGCAAAGCAGAACGGGTCCAAACTGGTCCAGCTGATGGAAAAGACTGATTAGCAGTTATCAGAACCACTTGATGGCAGCTGCTGCCGCCAAGGCTAGAAGCAGAAGAAATACAAGAATGACTTTAAAACGACTTTCTGGATCTACTCAGGATCTGTTTGTCTGACATTAAAATTCATTTAATGATCTGAAAAGTTTCCATGTGACAAAAACTAGAAGAAATCCATCAAATTCTTTAGATTTCTGTTGAAAACGTCTGAAGACTGAGAGCAAAGTGGAAGCAAAGTCAGATTGCTGGTTTGTTGCTCAAAGGTTGGCAGTAAAGCAGATGATTCTGATTAGTGCTGATGAAGCCTCCAGCCGTCTGCCCTTCATCCTGCTCCATGCTGCCATCACACAGGAACAAGACACCAAAGATCATGTGAATTCCTTGGCTGGAGGCAGAGACTCATCCCTAACCTGGAGGCAACAAAATACAGCAAGTCCTTTCTGTCAACTTTGAATTGACAGCTTGATGGATTCAAAATCTGGCCCAGATCAAATCCATCATTTCTGAGCCTAATTTATGACCTTCTGAGCCTTTTCTCCCTGATGCTCCCCCACATCTAACTGCCTTAGTGGCTTTTCTGGCCATTTTTGGAGACACATGGAGACAAAGTAGCTCATCATGGTGAAGTGGAGCAAAAGGAAACTAGTTGTTTGTTTCTACGTGGGAAAGTTTTGGAGAATCTCTTTCTGCAGCCGTTCTAAAGGCTTTACAGGAGGAATCTGATCTGATGGCTTTCAGTCCACAAACACATCAACTAACTTCTTGGTGATCTATTTAGTTTTCAGCTTTAAAGTTGATTCTAAGCTGTTAAAGCTGAAGAACATTTGCTCTGATGCAGCAATGGAGAAAATCCAAGCTTTTCTTTTTGGACTGTTTCAAACTAATGAGTCTTCAAAGAAATCTGCAGCACATTTCATCTTCACTTTTATTAGATGGAGTCATTGAGGGAGAAAAGTTTCCACTAATGAGCCTGGATGTGCTGCTTTGTGTTGATCTGCCAAATCAAATGGCAGTAAAATCAGCAGAGTTTGTGGTGGTCAGCTGCTAAAAGGACTTTAATGGGGTGTGAATACTTTAGCCTGTAGGGGCCTGTAGTGGAAGTCAGTTTGCTAGCAGGACTCTGCAGCAGCTGATGGATGTTGAGCAGCTGATGTGTGGATGAAAAGCCAGAGAAAATGAAGGTGCTCAGCTTTGAGGCTGTGAAAACTTTGCTAGCAGCAGAAGCTGCTGCTGTATTTTAGGAAGAGAAGAGCTGCAGCTCTAGCAGTCCTAATGTCAGAGAAAAGTCCATCTTTAATGCAGCAACTAGAAATCTCTGCTGGTGGGAGTCAGAGGAAGCTGCAAGCTGGCAGCTTGTAGAATGGCCAGCAAAGCAACATGGAGGGAGGCTCGGAGAAATGTTTCCATCCTTCAGCTTTTCTAGCCCACTTCCAGCAGCTCAACATGAAGCCAGATGGAGATTTGGCCAAAGAGCCGAGCGCTTGTCATTGTTGATCATTTAGAGATCAGACTGTGAGGACATGACAGAGCTGCAGTCATCAGAGCCCAGCAGAAAGCAGCAGAAGCCAGAGAAGAAGCAGCAGCCATGCTTGTGTTGTGGATCAAGGTAGCGTGCTCCATGTTTGGCTCATTAAAGCAGAAGCTTCACAAGCAGACAATGGACCACTACTGCACTTTACAAGTTTACAGTCCTAGCAGAGTTTCCTTTAAAGACCTTTGGCTTCCAGGCGCTTCTTTCTGGAGGAGTGGCACCCTGGAGCGGGTGGGCTCAGGAAGCCCACTGCAGCTTGGTGACTAGAAGCCACTTTCTAGCAGTGACTTCTGTGCTGCTGCTGGCTTGGCCTTTAACTTTTTCATCTGCAAAGCTGAACAAGGATCAGATGTGCGCTGAGTCTGGACTCACATCTTGACTGAGAACGCTGCAAATGCTGCGCTGAAAGCACAACTTTGGCTGATAAGGTGGATAATGCGCCACCATGAGAGACGAGGGGAAGCTTCTGCTTCTGCTGCTCACACGCTGCACTCTGGACTCCCCAGCAGAAGAGAAAACAGACTCTGCAATAGTTAGAAAAGCACTTCTCACTAACTTTGCAGCTGCACACCTTGCAGAGGGAAAAAGGTCTGAAAAAAGAGGCAAAGCAGCCAATTGTTCCATCCTCTGATGATTAGAAATGAAAGGAGGAAAAGCTGCAAAGTGCTTCTTTAGGATCCTGTTCTACGGCTGCAGCTTCTAGCTGCTAAATATCTGCAGACATTTTGGCTTCAGCAGCTCTAAAGGAAACTTTCTCACTATGGGGGCTTTATTTTCTGCTGGAACTTTGCTGCTTTTAGCAGCTTTCTGTCCTCCAACACTTGATGCTCAGACCAGAAGCTTAGCTCTGCTTGCTCCCAGCTCAGAGGATGAAGGACGTTTGAAGGTGAAGACATGACTTTATGGACATGTTGATGGAAATCAAGGACTATTGTGAATGAAGGAGGAGGAGATGGCTGGTCTTGATGACTCAGCATTTCTTGGATCCTTGCAGGGAGAACAGCAGCAGTCTGTGGAAGATGTTCAATGTGCTCTATGCAGACAGAGAAATGTTCTCTTCTAGATGTGGCTGACTAGAGGCAGCCTTCAAGAGCCACTCCCCGACTGAAGCCTGCAGCTTTCCTTTCTGCCTAGCGCTCTCTGTGCTACTCAGCCTTGGCTCTCTCTCTCAGACTAAACACAATCAGGAGGGATTGAAGACTTTTGGCAGGCTGGCAGCACAGAAACTTTTTGAACTTTTCTATCTGAGCAACACATGATTGATTTGCTCCTTTAAATAGTCATGTTGGGCTCTGGGAGGTCAAAGGTCATCTAGGTCCCAGCAGGGAAATCCTGATGGCCAAGTTGCTGAATCTTTGCAGCTTTTCCATCTTTTTCTTTTCTGCCTGCGTTCAGTTCAGATGATCTTTTAGTTGCTTCCTGCAGAGATGTGAACGTTCCTCCATGATTCCTGTCTGATTCCAGCAGAGCAGCAACACACATGATGCTTTAAAGCCAAACTGAAGAGGCAGATGCAGACAGGAAGGATTGCTGGCTGCAGTTAGTTGGTGTGGACAGCAGGTGGCGCTGCTGCATGGCCCACAGAGGGAGAGCAGCAGCGCCACCTGCAGGGACACATGAAGAGCAGCCTGAAGCTGAGCTGGGAGACATGAAGCTTTAACATCTGCTGAACTCTTCAGCTCCTCTTTCCCTCACATCTGGCCTGAAGCAGCTTTAAGGTGGAAAACTGCTGCAGCTGGAGGAGATTCAGCAAAACCAACATGTTGCTTTGCTTTCTGGGCCACAAGCTCCACAGGAGGCTTGGCAGCATCAAGGTGGATGCAAGAAGAAGAAGAAGAAGTGAGAGCAGCAGCAGCAGCAGTCACCTCCACACAGGCTCTGCTTCCTTGCTGAACATCTCCAAGCAACACGTTTCCTCAGCTGTGCTGTTAGGATGCTGCTCTGAAACATCTCAGGAGGACAGGACACTTGGAGACACTTTGGAGAGGAGATCTCCTGGAATCAGACTCACCTAAAGCTGCTGAGAGCCTCAACATCTCCAGATCCTCAGCAGACTGAGCTGAGCTGCTGACCAGTCTGCTGAGCAGAACTTTACTGGACCTGCAGCTCTGACTGGGATCTTCTTCCACTTTGGCTTTCAGCAGAAACATCAGCAGAAGATTGCCAGAAATCACACATGAAATCAATCTTTTCTGGGACTCCAAGCTGGGAGAAAGTGAAGCTGACTGTGGCAACATTTGCTGAACACTTGCAGATGATTTCAGGGAGAAAATGATCCCCGTAGAAGCAGGACTGAATGTTTTACAGCATACAAAGAAAGAAAGATTAGAGTCCAGCTAAACATGGATGGAGCCTTTTCATTAGCAATCTTTCACCTAGCATAAGCGCAGCTAAACAACTGCTAACACACTTCTATCACTGTTTAACAACCTTTAAATGCTCCACAGCAGATTAGTTTACAACAACAATCATCAAACTGTCACTTATTATGCTTCAAATCCACTTATTGAAGACAGAAAACCAAACTTCATAGCTTCTCCCACGGAATGCGAACAGAAAGAGCGATGGAGAGCGTGGGAAACCCTTCACAGACTATATGGTATGATCCGTTAATTTGTCTTTTTAAACTCCCAACTAACACTCACAACAACAATTCATCAACTCAATAGGTTCACCAGGAAAGATAATTATTTACATTTTCATTCGCAACACCTTAAATTTGAATAGAAATAATAATTTAGAAACAGGAAGTTACCCGCTGTTTTTCTATGGATCTGTCGTCTTTTCAAAATAAAAGCTGCCGGTGCTCATATAGTTTCCTACCGGAATAGCTTCTTACTGGACAATCTAGTGTAATATCATCACACTGCTACATTATTGATGTGGAGAACTGTTCAATAACGTTTAAGTAGTATAATAATATAGTTATTTCCTGGTGGTTTGAGTAAAAGCATTTTGGAGCTAGTAGAGTCACGTGTGACATAAACACAGAGACTCAGGTTCATGCCAGCTGACCAAATCTACCTTGTTATAGTGTTACTGTGAAGTTTAATTAATATTCACCGGTTGTGTCTTTCCTCGTGTGTGTAGGTGTCGGAACGTCTCTCTCAGAGACGCAAACCAATTTTTTCCCCCAAAGTAAAATCACAAAAAAAGTAACGTAACGTGAATTGCATAAGTAATTTTAATCTGATTACTAGTTTGTAAAAAGTAACGTGTTTGTTTGATCTTCATTAAAAAAGTAGACACAATAGAGTAAGCCCTACTAAGTAACGCGTTGCTGGCATCATTCTCCATCGCTTCTCCTGAATCAACCCGATCTTTCCCAAACACAATTAAATCAAACACAATTACAATAAACAATTTTCCAACAATTTTAAAACATATAAACGACCCCACCCCCCTTTTGTCATTAGCAAGAATCATTCACACCAGCAAGAAATCATCATAAACATTCCTAAGCACCTCACCATTCACCTCTGTCATGAGGTGAATTCTAAAATTCTTGAGAAAGTAGTTGCTAATCAACTATGTGAACATTTACAAAGTAATGACCTACTTGAGGAGTTTCAGTCAGGCTTCAGAGCTCATCATAGCACTGAAACAGCTCTGGTGAAGGTCACTAATGATATTCTCATGGCCTCAGATAATGGACTTGTGTCTATACTTGTCCTGTTAGATCTCAGTGCTGCATTTGATACAGTTGATCACAATATTCTCCTACAAAGACTTGAGCATACTGTAGGGATTAAGGGAAAAGCATTAGGCTGGTTTAAATCTTATCTGTCGGACAGATTCCAGTTTGTTCATGTTAATAATAAATCTTCCTCAAACTCTAGGGTCACTTGTGGAGTACCACAGGGTTCAGTCCTTGGACCAATTCTATTTACTATATATATGCTTCCGATTGGCAAAATTATCAGACAGCATGGGATTAATTTCCACTGTTATGCTGATGACACTCAGCTATATTTATCCATAAATCCTGATGAATCCAATCAGTTACTTCGACTGCAGTCATGTCTTGATGACATCAAAAGCTGGATGACTTTAAATTTCCTGCATTTAAATTCTGACAAGACAGAAGTTGTAATCTTTGGGCCAGAGTCTTCAAAAAATAAAGTTCTTAATCAATCCCTTAATCTGGATGGCATTAACTTGGCCTCTGGTAATAAAGTTAAAAATCTTGGTGTTGTTTTCGACCAAGACATGTCATTTAAATCCCATATTAAACAGGTTTCCAGAGTTTCCTTTTTTCACCTCCGGAATATCGCCAAAATTAGAAACATTCTGTCCAGGAGTGATGCTGAAAAACTAGTCCATGCATTTGTTACTTCAAGGCTGGACTATTGTAATTCTTTACTATCAGGAAGTCCACAAAATGCAGTTCGAAGTCTTCAGCTGATTCAAAATGCTGCGGCAAGAGTTCTGATGAAAATCAACAAGAGGGATCATATTTCTCCAATTTTAGCTTCCCTTCATTGGCTTCCTGTTAAATCAAGAATAGAATTTAAAATTCTCCTTCTAACGTATAAAGTCCTTAATAATCAAGCTCCACCATATATCAGAGCTCTGATTACCCCGTATGTTCCTAAAAGAGCACTTCGCTCTCAGACTGCAAGTCTGCTGCTGGTTCCTAGAGTCTCTAAAAGTAGAATGGGAGGCAGATCCTTTAGCTATCAGGCTCCTCTCCTGTGGAACCAACTCCCAGTTTTGGTCCGTGAGGCAGACACCCTATCTATTTTTAAGACTAATGTTAAAACTTTCCTTTTTGACAAAGCTTATAGTTAGAGTGGCTCATACCCTGAGCTATCTCTATAGTTGTGCTGTGATAGGCCTAGGCTGCTGGAGGACATCAGGGTCTAATTTTCTCACTCTACTGATTTCTACTGTTCTTCAGTCTACTGTTCTCCAGTTTTGCATTGTATTACATTGAAATGACTGTCGTCATTTCAGCTTTTAACTTTTTGCTCTCTCTCTTTTTCTTCATAGTAGGTACACCTGGTCTGGCGTTCTGTTAACTGTGACATCATCCAGAGAAGACGGCTCACCCGCTACTACCATCTAATGTAGAACAGATTACTAGATCAATGTGTGCTTCTGTGCTTGTTTGTCTGTCTTGTTGTGTCTCTGTTCTGTCTTCTGTAACCCCAGTCGGTCGAGGCAGATGACCGTTCATACTGAGCCCGGTTCTGCCGGAGGTTTTTCCTTCCCGTTAATGGGTGGTTTTTCTTCCCACTGTCGCTTCATGCTTGCTCAGTATGAGGGATTGCAGCAAAGCCATGTACAATGCAGACGACTCTCCCTGTGGCTCTACGGTTCCCCAGGAGTGAATGCTGCTTGTCGGGACTTTGATGCAATCAACTGGTTTCCTTATATAGGACATTTGACCAATCTGTATAATCTGACCCAATCTGTATAATATGATTGAACTTGACTTTGTAAAGTGCCTTGAGATGACATGTTTCATGATTTGGCGCTATATAAATAAAATTGAATTGAATTGAATTGAATTTGTCTTGGATGAACCCGGACACAGCAAACACACACACAGAGCTGGTTTCCAAAGTTTATTGAGACAGCAGGTAGTGGATGATGAAGCCAAAGTCATTTACCAGACGGAGGTTGCAGGGGTACAGGAAACTGGCAGGCGAGAACAGACCGGAGCAGACAGGAACAGAACCAGGAGACGAGCATGAACGAGACAGGCATGGTGTTCAGGAGACTGAGACGAACCGGCAACAAGGACAAACTGAAGGTGAGTGGTGAGAGCAGGTGGAGCGAGTCCGTGGCTGATTGCAGTCCTGTCAGGTGTTCCCAACCAGGGCTGCACCGAGGAAGGAACGAGGAAGTGTTCAGAATGCAGCCTTCAGGCTGCATCATGACAACCTCATCCTCATCATCTTCCCATTCATCTCACAGAACTTTGGTAAGCCTTCACTGCACTTCTCTTCTATTGCTTATCTTGCTGTTCTCTGTTCTTAGTTATCAATTCAGGTTTCTCTGCTTTCTGGGCATACAGATGCACTGGCCTCCACCTCGGCTAATTTTGGGGGAAAACATCCCTATTCTCATACGCCTGCTTATGCATATTGAAGTATAATTCAGCGTGAATGTTTCCTGCCGAGGTCTGAGCGCCAAAGTCTTAAAATATTGTATCAATAAATTCTTCTAATTATCTATTCTTTCCGTGTGAGTTTTTCAGATTGAAATAACTGCGCTCATTCTTAGTCTGTCATCATGGTCCAAAAGGCAGCTGCAATGTGCTGCAGCGCTGCACATCGATGGCAGGACGCTATGTGGAGAAATGCAGGCAGATGGAAAGAATAGCAATGAGCTTCTCTGTTCATGTGAACATATTTAAAATAATAGAAGAAAAATGGAAGCAGGACCTGTGGCAGCCTGGACAGGTTATCGTTTCATTTTCTGAACACAGTCTCAGTCAGAAACGGCTCCACATGATCTCTGCAGAGACCCAGGAAACTGTTTTAATGGAGAACTTCTGCTGTTTGACCCTTTCCTTTATTAAAGACATTATTTGGTATTATACAAATAAAAGAAACAACTATTTTGTCAACAGAAGTTTAACACAAACTGTTCAACAACATTTCAACAAAGCAGAAGAAAAACTCTTCATTTTATTTTTAATTTTCTGAGTTTAATAAGAAAATATTCCAGCTGCCAAATCCAATGAACAAAGGCAGTGAAAAGCCATTTTTCTCCTTATTCTAGCGGTTGGTGGATCAGTGACGGTCCTCATGTCAGACCAACAGCCTCCGTGGACTAAAGAGCTCCTCTGGTCTCCAAAGTCAAACCAGCGTCTTCATCAGCTCTTCATCCACAAACTGCTGCCTGACAGCCTGGAGCTGAACAAAGATCACCGCAGCTGCTGCTTTGCCTCAGAAGGAAAGAAGGGGAAGATTCTGAGCAGATGTGGACTTGGTAATAGTTCACAGCTTCATAGTCACTTCCCACATCAGTTCATAGGCCACATAGTTGCACACTTGAAGAAGTGGGACAGAGGCCTTGATGGTAGCAGCATGTTTGTGAGGATGATGAAGATGGAGAAGAAGATCTGCTGTCACATGCTGATGGCTCCAAACCAACTGAAGGGAGAAAATATTGTCATATTTCTGCTGTCATTGCTGTCATTAGTCCTCATTGCCTCTAAATGATGTTTCTGATAGAGAACAAACTGATTTCTGCATTCAAAGATGTTCAGTGTTGGGATCCTGAGTTTCTTTGACATAATCTGGATTTTGTTCCAGTTCTAATAGCTTGACTGACGACCTCTGTTTTCTCCATTGATCAGGACTGTAGCAACTTCAAAGCTGCAAATTTACTCTGATCCAGAACCAGCAAAGCAAACTTGACGTAACTGGTGGATCTGGAGCTGCTGCCATGAAATACCATTAATGTTGTTGAACTGGTGGAGAAAGGTGCGTTCATTAATCTGAGCAGAAGTCATTACCTGTGGTTAAAGATGGAAACCCTCAGATGTTGTCCAGAAATGCTGAATTCTCTGTTGTTTTCATATTTTCTCATGTATTTATCAGTTTTTTCTTCTTGAAACAGGCTTGCAGAGCCAGAATGTGTCATCAGTGAGCTGCTGAGAAGATGTCAGGACAAAAACATTCATCTGCATTTCATAGACGACGCTGCGTGGGAACTTTTCTCACAGATGCATGTGAGCATCTTCCTGAATGTTTGACTCAATATTTCTGTTCATATTAATAACTCACTGTATTGTGTTGATTAGAAAACCAGAGAAGCTCTTCCTAAAGGTTTCTCCATGGCTGTAGCGGCATTTCATGTTTACGGACATAAACTGGTGGCTCAGCTTATGTTTTATTTGCTGGGACTAAAACTATTTAGCCAAATTGTAGCAGATGTTTCATCCTAGGTACATAGCTGCACATGAAGAAATGACTCACTCCATTCTTTGTGCCACAGTTTCCAACAATGTGCTCCGAGCTTTTCTCTTCATCCCAGATCATGTAGAGAACACGAAGGCTGCCTGGATCTGGCCTAACAGTTTGGATCCATTTAAGGTTCTGCTAATGTGGCTCCATAGAAAGCTGAAGCTGCTCAGCAGCGCCACCTGCTGGTCTCCTATCCTGATGGAGACAGAATGAAGGCTGGAAACCAGAGGAAACCTCCAGAGAACAAATGTTTCAGAAAAATGAACAGAGAAATGTTCCTCTAAGGTTCCCACATTTCCATCAGATGAATGGTCTCTAAAGCTGCTCTGACTGAACCACACTGACAGTCCAGCTTTTCATTTCCACTCAGGGATTTTTAGTCAGAATCAAGTGAGACACCACCTGCTGATCTTTGGTTCTAACAGATGTTTTAAAGCTAGAAACTGAACCAAAGGATCCAGATAACTTGTTAAACTTCTGCCTTTAAACTCAGTTCTGACTAAATCTAGTAATCCATGTTTGATGCATGAATCATTTTAATAATTCCTCATTTTAACCCAACTTTAACTTTAAAATTCATCACATCTAAAAATGATTTTCTATCTTTCTGCCTGTCTGCCTGGATGCCAGATGTCGTCTTTCTCAGGTTCTAAAGTTATTTATGTAACAGGGAGACGATCTGAGGATCCAGGTTCTGTAGAGCAGATTCTGGTTCTGGTCCGTCTGAAATGTCCGGGAAACGAGAAAAAAGGAAATGATTCATGTTTGAATTTCTGATGAAAAGAGAAAATCTCTTTTCCTTCTCCAACGTCCACAGTGGACTTCATGAGGAGCTGCAGGTGAAGGTTTTACCCCCACAGTCCCTAAACAGGATTAAAATCTATGTTCTGACCTCAGCAGAGCAGAGCTGCATGATGAGCCTCAGATCCAACAGAACCAGAACCGTTCTGCAGGAAGAACAGAGAAAATCCTCCAAAAAAGATCTGAAAGTCTCTGAGCTGCTGCAGAAAGTGTTTCCATGCTCACCAAAGGAGAAGCTGGAGCAGATCAAACTTTATATTTACTCACTTTTAGATTTTACCTTCAGAAAGAAGGAAATAAAAAGATTTGATGTAAAATCCTGAAGAAAAGCTTCATCCTCTGATTGAAGAAACCATCATTTACTCACTGAGCTGTTTGCAGCAACAGATAAAAGGAGCAGAGCTGCCCAAACATTTGCAGAAAACATCTAAAATATGCTGAAAAACCTGCAGAAACTGCATCACAATGAAGAAAACATGCAGCCTGAAAACTTTAGAGTTGAGCTTTATTTCAGATTTCTGGGTTACAGGCTGAAAATGAAGTAGAGAGAAAAAAGATCAACTTTGCAGTTTCATCAGCATCAGATCAAAACTCCATGGAGCCACTAAATGCAGCTTAGTTTTCATTTCATCCTCATTGGTCCACAGAGACAAACAATATCAGACACTAAATGACAGACATGAGCAGATAAACAGGAATCAACATATCTAAGGTCAGAGTTCATCATCAGGATCCAGTCAGAGTCTCTTTAAACTCAAACTGCTGCAGCTTCAACCTCTGGATCATCAGGACAGCTCAGCCTCTCTCCTCCACTAAGATCATCACCTCCACCTCCTGCAGAGAGAAGAAGGAGCAACAGAGGAGATCAGTGAGTGTTTCAGCCTCTGGAAGCTGAACATGAACATCTCATCTGTTCCTGAAACATCAGCTGACTAAGAAACATGGAGGCTGTCCCTGAACACATCTGGATGAAACTAGTGAGAGAAGGACACATGTCCAGATGTGCTGAGTGGACTTCAGCAGAGCTTCTGCTCTGTAGAAAGACCACATGGTGACTAAATGTAATGATGGGCTGTGAAATCAGTGATTTGCAGGCTGCAGTCAGACTGATCTCAGAGCTGTGACTAAGATGAAACTGATCAGCTGTTTGCTGTTGAAATGAGAGAACAAAGAGTCTGAGATCAGATCTGATGCTCCACAGCTTGATGAATGAGGACCACTGTCTCTAGACATGGTGGAAGGCTGTCAGCTGGAATCCAGCTGCATTTCCTGGAGACATGAACACAACAACAACAGTCATCTTCACATGGACACAAAGACAGGAACACAACAAGCTGCTGGCTCCTCTGATTGGCTCATTGTTGTCTTTGTGTCCAATCAGGAAGCCTGTCACCATTCTCCTCCCACTGAGAAGCTGCAGCTTTACTGGAAACACTGGATCTTTGCTTTGGTACCAACTGGGTTCAGGTTCTGCTGACAGCAGCTGGACTCACTCCAACCATCTACTTACAGAGTTCCCAGTTTGTAGTCTGAACTCTTTACAAGATCCTGCAGCTGCTGAACATCTGAATCCTTCAGCTTGTTGTACCTCAGGTCCAGTTCTGTCAGATGGGACGGGTTGGACTTCAGCGCCGATACCAGATATTTACAGCTGATCTCTGACAAACTGCAGCTCCACAATCTGAATAAAGAATAAAATATGTGAGCTGAAGCCACCAGGATGCAGGTTCTAACAGTCCAACAGAACCAGTTAAAGAACTCTCATTAATATTAATGACAACAAGCTGCTGCTTCAATAAAGACCTGCTGACTTCAGCTCTTCAACAATCAACAATGTCAGAACCCCCCCCCCCCCCCAAAAAAAAAGGTGAGCACTGCCTGGGTGTGAGCAGAAAGCCTCCTTCTCTGCTCTCTGGGGGTTGGAGAGCTGCCTTTCAGCTCCTCACAGGGAGGTGGAGCCACTTTCCCCTGTCGGGAACAGCACAATGCATGCTGGGAGTCAGAAGCAGGATATTGGCCAGTCCTCATTATTGGCCAGGAAATATTTAATCCCTGAAAGCATGTTTCCTCAATTCTCCATCTGCACGGTCTTCCAGCAGTGCCAATGAATCCAGCCAGCAGCATTACGCACGAGTGTGTTTGACTGTTTGCAGCAATTAAAGTGATTGCTGCTCATCTCGTCACAATAATCTGTGGAACACGTCACCCTGGTGATGATTGGAGAGAGGAATGTGAAGGTAGAAAACCCAGAGAAGATATTAGCAGACTTTGATTTAAGATTTAAGATGACTTATGGACATTTAGATTTATCTGAAATGTCCCAGATGGATTTAAGAGTCACCAACAGCAGAATGAATAATACTGAGGTTTTAATGTCTCTGATCAAGATGATCTCTGATTAAAGTCTGATATGGAGTGAAAGTGAACATTTGAGAGGAATCCTCATGCAGGTTGGCTGTAATTCACCACTTCACCATCTGCGTCTCCAGTTTCCCCGTCTCCAAAATGAGCGTACGCCTGGGTCAGAGCTGGCATGAGGACCACACATTTTCCCCTAAGTTCATTTTTAGAGATCCTAACTTCTGGTGGAAAGTGGCGTACGCACATTTCAGCTCCATTTAGTGTCAGCAAGCTTTCTAAATGACAGCCCTGCTGACTTCAGCTCTTCGCCTCTGTCAGCTCCACCAGCAGCTCCATCAATACAAACTCAGCTTCTGCAGCCAAATTATTCAAGTTTCACAGAAAACAAACAAGTCAGCAGCAACTGTGGATCAAATATGAACAAATGGAGATTAATGCAGATAAATGAACTATTTTAATGATTCCACAGCCATAAAAACATGATGTCATGGAGGATATTTCATGTAAACTGACTTTAGGAGCTGAAGCTACCAGAAGCAGAACCTGGTACTGTGACATGTTGTGTCTGAGTGTTTTAGTCAGTAAAATCCTTGCAGAGCTTCTAAAAGTGCTGAAGCATCAATCAGGGATTATAGATTTGTTCCTGTCAGACAGATTCCAGGAGCTGAAATTGACTTTTCTAAACTGGCTTGAATCCCCTCTGAGCCGCTTCACATGAGGGGCATTTCTACACACTGGGGGTCCCAATGCTGTCCGCTTCTGACCTGAGATCAGGGCTCAGACTCAGCAAAGATTTATTACAATAGAAGATCTAAACTTTGTTCTTCAGCTGAATTACATCCTGTAGAAAATGGGGAAAAACTGACCCGATGAAGGTTTAAAGAGATTAAAAACCTTCAAATAAATGAAACATCAGTATTTTATTTCTTCTCTCTTCCTCAGTTCTGGATAAAAGCTGCAACTCTAAACTGAAATTCAGCTCATTGTTTCATGTTTTCTGCTGATTATTGAATAAATCCTGACAGGAAGTTAGAAAAAGAAAGAAACTTTAACTGGAGCAAAGCAGTGAAGAAGAAAGCAGACTTTACTATGAAGATCCTCAGTGTGGATCAGTAGAATATCAGGCAGATGTCTGCAGTTCAGTGTCAACACAACTTTCACATCACAAATATCAGAACTAAAACATGGAGTCTGACCTCAGTGTCTGTAGTTTGCAGAGGGGAGTCTGGAGGAAACCACAGAGCTCCTTCACTCCACAATCTTTCAGGTCGTTTCCATTCAGGTCCAGTTCTGTCAGATGGGACGGGTTGGACTTCAGCGCCGATACCAGATGATCACAGCTGATCTCTGACAACCTGCAGCTCATCAATCTGAATAAAGAATCAAAGATGTGAGCTGAAGCCGCCAGGATGCAGGTAAAAACTGAAACATGAACAAATAAATGATAAAATGTAGAAAATGAATGTCCCTGAATGTAAAAGTGCCAGAAACATGATGAACTGATGTCTCATATGTGATCCAGTAGAACTGATTTAAAGAGTTAAAGCCAACAGAACCAGAACATGTTATCATGATGTGTGAAGGTCCAGATCAAGGTGTGGTTCTCAGCAGTGGCGGCTGGTGATGAAGATGTTCTGGGCTTAGGGTTGGGGGGGGGCACTAGAGCTTGGAGATTAGCAGCCAACAATAAACTCTCCTTGAACATAAATCCATCCATGATCACTTGCTGCTGCTGGATATTTAAGTCTGATGGCTCTGGCGTCTGTTTAAAATGCTGCTGTCTTCTAGTCTGGCTCAGGGTTCTGCTAGAACAGTGGTTCTCAGAGCCACAATGTTCCAAACATGGATCATTTAACAGAGTTTTAACTCACATTGTTCTGTATTCATCTTCAAGCTAAAGCAGCAGCCTGCATGGAGGCTTTTCTCTAAGGAAACATGGCGTCTGTTTAAAGTTCTGCTCCTTCAGTCCCTGATCACTGAACATTGGTCCCATGTTCTGCTGCTGGGCTCACATGTTCTCCATCATACTGGCTCAGTTGTTCTCAGTGGGTCTCTGTTTGTCTGGAGGCTCATTGTGAGAACTAAAACCTAGTATGAGGAGACTTTCTCCACCTGCGGCCCTCAGCTGTGGCTCAGCCTTCCTGAAGACCCGAGGGCAGCTCAGAGCTTTGGACTAAATAAGAATCATCTGCATTTTTCAGCACATCTTTGCAAACCAATGAAATGTGTCCTCTGCATTTAACCCGTCCCTCAGGGAGTAGTGGGCTGCCACTGGGTGGCGCCCCGGAGCATTCTTGCTCTAAGGGTCTTGCTCAGGGACCAAGGGCAGGAGCCTGTGGGATTTGATCCAGCAAACTTGCAGTGCAAACATGGACTACTGATATATGCATGGTATTAGGTTTTAGCACTAAACACTGAACACTGGAATAATGAGGCACAGACTAAATCACCATTTGACACAAGTTATAAAGTGTTAACAATACCCCCCCTTTATTTAGGAAGACAAAAAGGTGAATAAAATAAATGTACTTTAGGACCTTTAAATAAAGACAAGTAACAAGCACTTCTCTGCATACAACACCAAAATAAAAACCTCATGGTGTCAATCTGAGATCCCAGTTCTATAATATTTGCTTAAATGTTTATTAATTAAAGCTAAAGACGGTAAAACCCAAGCTAACCCTACGTTGCGGGCCTGTTTCTATGCTTGTGAACATGGAGACCAAACTCAGTGGTGGCTTCTCTTAAAGGAGAAGTCCGGTCAAAATCAAAATTCAAACTGCTGAAAGTACTTTAAATATAAAACTACTACATACTGTGCAAAAAACTATAGGTTTTTTTAATTATGAATAATTTTCATTTAATCATGTTTATGTGGAGGAATCCATCTTGGTCAAGAATAGTACTGTCACCTCCCATTTTTTGACGTCACTCGGCGGACCCGCAGTTGAGCAAGTTTCAACGCTCTGTTTGTCATGGCGCACTATTTTCCAACATGGTGACGACATGTGCTCTGTACGAAGCAGAGAGTGATGAAGTACTTAGTGACAGTGATGGGAGCTCCGTGGAGCTATCATCATCTGATAGCGATATGGATTTTTTTAGAAGAGTTTCTTGACAGAAACCGGACTTTTGACGGAATCCAGCGTACCTATTTCCAGTGCAAACTCAGTCGGGTCCTACAGTATATATGTATACACGCGTGTGTGTGTGTGTGTGTGTGTGTGTGCGCTCCGCCGCAGCACGGCTTTGCCGGCGCTGCAGCGGAGCGTGCACACACACACACAGCGGAGGAGAGATCGAAGTGACTTAAGTTATATATTTGCCCTCTAGTAAATAGGTCAGGTGATTATTATTGTATACATATTAAAATATAAGAGCGTTCCAGCACATGCTGGGGCGGAGGGATACCACATCACATGTGGTATCCCTCCGCCCCTCTGCTCGGTGACCATCCCCGCAAATTCTAAATAAAACATTCTAAAATAAAAATAACTTACTGAGAATCGTCAATCCTCGTATGGGCGGACTTCCTGTTTGCGGTAAGGCGTATTGCGTCACTTCCTGTTGTTGCTGTGTGAACGACGGAGCTTTGCTCCAGGCTCTCTCGCTTTTTATCTTTAAACCTCTTTGCTGTAACATCTGTTTCCAAACATAAGCACTTTTAAAACATTGTCTGTGGCTGCTCATCACGTTTGGGAACTCCTCGTGTTTCACACGGTTTGTTCTTTGGCGTGATAATAGGGCGTTAGCCTAGCTTTAGCCTAGCTTTAGCCTAGCGCTAGCCAAGCCTTAGCCTCATAATGGCTTCTCCGGCTCTGACTAAGTCTCCTATCTGCTGCTCTCTGTGTCAGATGTTCAGTTATTCCTCTGCCTCCTTTAGTGATGATGGTACATGTAATAAATGTAGTGTTTTTGTAGCTTTGGAGGCGAGGGTGTCAGAATTGGAGACCCGGCTCCGTGCTGTTGAAAAACCAGCTGATAGCCGCTCTTTTGCTAGCGCGGAGCCGCATAGAGTAACTTCACGTAGCGAACCTAAAGCAGTAGCACCCGAGCAGCCTGGTAACCAGGCTGGCTGGGTGACAGTTCGTAGGAAGCATAGCTCTAGATTACAGACCCCAGATCACCACCAACCCATCTGCGTTTCTAATAAATTTTCCCCTCTGAGCGACAATCTCGCCGAGGAGCCGACCTTAATTATTGGCAGCTCCATAATAAGAAATATGGCACTAAAGAAACCAGGGACCATAGTTAAATGCCTACCAGGGGCCAGAACAGGCGACATAGAATCCTACCTAAAACTACTGGCTAAGGATAAGCGTAAATACCGCAAAATTGTTATTCACGCTGGCGGTAATGACACCCGGTCACGCCGATCAGAGGTCACCAAAGTTGGTGTTGCTTCGGTTTGTGAGTTTGCCAAAACTATGTCGGACTCTGTAATTTTCTCTGGTCCCCTGCCTGATCTGACCAGTGATGACATGTTTAGCCGCATGTCATCATTCAACCGCTGGTTGTCTAGGTGGTGTCCAGAAAACGACGTGGGCTACATTGATAACTGGAGAACTTTCTGGGGAAAACCTGGTCTGATCCGGAGAGACGGCATCCATCCTACTTTGGATGGTGCAGCTCTTCTTTCTAGGAATCTGGCCGGATTTATTAGTCCTCCTAAATGCTGACAACCCAGGGTCCAGACCAGGAAGCAGAGCCGTAGTTTAACACACCTCTCTGCAGCTTCTGTACTGTTACCCACCCATTACCCTATTGAGACGGTGTCTTTCCCACAGCCAAAACTTAACAGATCAAAAACTGATCTAAAAGGAACAAATCATAAAAACCTAATAAAAATCAATATGGTTCACCTTGAACCTAAAAATAAAATAATAAAATGTGGTCTATTAAATATAAGGTCTCTCCCTCCAAAGACTTTGTTAGTTAATGAATTGATTTCTGATAATCAGATTGATTTGTTTTGTCTCACAGAAACCTGGCTACAAGAGGACTACGTTAGTATAAATGAGTCAACCCCCTCCAGTTATTCAAATTTCCACATTCCCAGATCTGTGGGAAGAGGAGGAGGAGTGGCAACTATCTTTCAGTCTGATTTATTAATTAGTCCCAGGCCAACTAATAATTACAGTTCTTTTGAACATTTAACCCTCAGTTTCCCTCATCCAAACTGCAAAGCAATAAAACCTCTTCTGTTTGTTGTTTTGTATCGTCCACCAGGCCCTTACACTCAGTTTTTGGATGAGTTGTCAGATTTCTTATCTGATTCAGATTTCTTATCTGATTTGGTGTTAAATACTGATAAGGCTATTATAGTGGGTGATTTTAACATCCATGTTGACACTGAATGTGATAACCTTAGTGTAGCCTTTAAAACTATCCTAGATTCAATTGGTTTTGCTCAAAATGTGCATGAACCGACGCACTCTCGGCTCCATACTTTAGACCTTGTGCTGACATATGGCATTGATTGTGAAGAATTAACAGTATTTCCTCACAACCCTGTCCTGTCTGATCATTTTTTAATAACATTTGAGTTTAATCTAACTGAATTCTCCACCCCCAAAAGAGGGTTTCATTATAGTAGATTTTTATCGGATAATGCTGTATCAAAACTTAAAGAGTCTGTCCCCTTCCAAATATCCTCAGTATTGCAGAAATGCCCTGTAGATGGCAGCATTGCTGTTTCTTCCCATTCACAAATCGATACCTTTGCTAACAATGTGACTTCGTCATTGCGTTCTGCATTAGACAATGTAGCTCCCTTGAAAAAGAAGGTGATTATTCACAGGAAGCTGGCTCCTTGGTTTAATTCAGAGCTGCGTTCCTTGAAGCACAATGTTAGGAAATTGGAGAGAAAATGGCGCTCTACACACCAAGAGGAATCCTACTTAATCTGGAGGGACAGACTATTGTTGTATAACAAGACCCTCCGCAGAGTTAGAGCAGCATATTTTTCATCATTAATTGAAGAGAATAAAAATAATCCTAGATTTCTCTTTAGTACAGTTGCCAAACTTACCCAGAGCCACAGCTCTGTTGATCCATCCATTCCCTTAGCTCTCAGTAGTAATGATTTTATGGGATTCTTCATAAATAAAATTGATGCCATTAAAAATAAAATAATTGGCATCCTCCCAAACATGATTACCTCGTCCTCAGTAAGTGAGGCAGCATTGGAGGAATCTTTAGAATCTGCGCAGTGTTTGAACTGTTTAGAAGCAGTAGAGCTTTCTGAGCTATCTAAAATTTTAGCTTCATCTAAACCTTCTACCTGTATGTTAGACCCAATCCCAACCAAGTTGTTTAAGGAGGTATTCCCTCTGATCAGTGGTCCTATTTTAGACATGATTAATCTATCCTTAGTAAATGGATATGTACCACAGGTTTTGAAAGTAACTGTTATTAAACCTTTACTTAAGAAACCTTCTCTTGATCAAGATGAGTTAGTAAATTACAGACCTATATCTAATCTTCTTTTCTTATCTAAAATTCTTGAGAAAGTAGTTGCTAATCAACTTTGTGAACATTTACAAAGTAATGACCTACTTGAGGAGTTTCAGTCAGGCTTCAGAGCTCATCATAGCACTGAAACAGCTCTGGTGAAGGTCACTAATGATATTCTCATGGCCTCAGATAATGGACTTGTGTCTATACTTGTCCTGTTAGATCTCAGTGCTGCGTTTGATACAGTTGATCACAATATTCTCCTACAAAGACTTGAACATACTGTAGGGATTAAGGGGAAAGCATTAGGCTGGTTTAAATCTTATCTGTCAGACAGATTCCAATTTGTTCATGTTAATAATAAATCTTCCTCAAACTCTAGGGTCACCTGTGGAGTACCACAGGGTTCAGTCCTTGGACCAATTCTCTTTACTATATATATGCTTCCGATAGGCAAAATTATCAGACAGCATGGGATTAATTTCCACTGTTATGCTGATGATACTCAGCTATATTTATCCATAAATCCTGATGAATCCAATCAATTACTTCGACTGCAGTCTTGTCTTGATGACATCAAAAGCTGGATGTCTTTAAATTTCCTGCATCTAAATTCTGACAAGACCGAAGTTTTAATCTTTGGGCCAGAGTCCTCAAAAAATAAACTTCTTAACCAATCACTTAATCTGGGTGGCATTAACCTGGCCTCTGGTAATAAAGTAAAAAATCTTGGTGTTATTTTTGACCAAGACATGTCATTTAAATCCCATATTAAACAGGTTTCCAGAGTTTCCTTTTTTCACCTCCGGAATATCGCCAGAATTAGAAACATTCTGTCCAGGAGTGATGCTGAAAAACTGGTCCATGCATTTGTTACTTCAAGGCTGGACTATTGTAATTCTTTACTATCAGGAATTCCACAAAATGCAGTTCAAAGCCTTCAGCTGATCCAAAATGCTGCAGCAAGAGTTCTGATGAAAATCAACAAGAGGGATCATATTTCTCCTATTTTAGCTTCCCTTCATTGGCTTCCTGTTAAATCAAGAATAGAATTTAAAATTCTTCTTCTAACATATAAAGCCCTTCATAATCAAGCTCCATCATATATCAGAGCTCTGATTACCCCGTATGTTCCTAACAGAGCACTTCGCTCTCAGACTGCAGGTCTGCTGGTGGTTCCTAGAGTCTCTAAAAGTAGAATGGGAGGCAGATCCTTTAGCTATCAGGCTCCTCTCCTGTGGAACCAACTCCCAGTTTTGGTCCGTGAGGCAGACACCCTGTCTACTTTTAAGACTAGGCTTAAAACTTTTCTTTTTGACAAAAATTATAACTAGTGACTCATGTTACTCTCAGCTACCTTTATAGTTTTACTGCTATAGGCTTAGGTTACTGGAGTATATCAGGATCTAATTTTCTCACTACATTGAGTTCTACTGTTCTTCAATTATGCATTATGTGTTGTCATTTCTGCTTTAACTTTCTGTTCTCTCTCTTTTCTCTTCATAGTAGGTACACCTGGTCTGGCGTTCTGTTAACTGTGACATCATCCAGAGAAGACGGCTCACCCGCTACTACCATCTAATGTAGAACAGATTACTAGATCAATGTGTGCTTCTGTGCTTTTTTGTTTCTCTTGTTGTGTCTCTGTTCTGTCTTCTGTAACCCCAGTCGGTCGAGGCAGATGACCGTTCATACTGAGCCCGGTTCTGCCGGAGGTTTTTTTTCCCGTTAATGGGTGGTTTTTCTTCCCACTGTCGCTTCATGCTTGCTCAGTATGAGGGATTGCAGCAAAGCCATGTACAATGCAGATGACTCTTCCTGTGGCTCTACGCTTCTCCAGGAGTGAATGCTGCTTGTCGGGACTTTGATGCAATCAACTGGTTTCCTTATATAGGACATTTTTGACCAATCTGTATAATCTGACCCAATCTGTATAATATGATTGAACTTGACTTTGTAAAGTGCCTTGAGATGACATGTTTCATGATTTGGCGCTATATAAATAAAATTGAATTGAAAAAATTGAATTGAATCCTGGCTCTCATGTCATGTTCAAAACATTCTTCTTCAAAATGGTCGCTGCATATGACGTGTTTTCTCTCTGGCCAGAAGTTAAATGGCAAATCCGCTCTGTTTAAGTTGGCAATCCAGCAACAAGCCCGGTGGCTCATGAATCGGGAAGTTGAAATAAGCAATGTTTTTTCCACTTTTACCAGTTGTGTTGGAACATCCGATGGCCATGCACGTGGGCATTGTTGCTTCAGCAATAGCTCTTGGGAATGTCAGTGGTGAAGTCCTCTGGAAATCTGAAAAAATTATTGATGATCGCAGCTATGTAGAACGGCTCCTATTGACTTTGCATGGAAATTAGAGAGAAATGCTGTCGCCGCTTCCGCTTTTCCACACCCCAGGATGTGATGTCAAACGCCCCTTACTGCCCAACTATGGGCAGTAATGTCAGCCCCCATACACAGTGATTCAGACGACAATTTATGTTTTTATTTTCTTATTGATTAAAGATAAGTTCATTAAATAACCACAAACGTATTAGTTTTAGTTATAGCTAATGATACCCTGATTTTTCCTTGTTGACCGGACTTCCCCTTTAAAGAGCAAATAATAAACTAAAAAGGAACCTTGGTCTAGATGAATAATAATGCTAACAGAAACGCTCTGCTCTGTGACTACTGTGAGGGACAGAGCAAACCAGACCCCATAGACTCATTTCCTGGCCTGATCCTGGATCCTGGTTTCCTGGAGCAAAGTGGACCTCTGCTCTCCAGCCTGGACCCACACAAGATGGTTTTATTCACTATGGACCAGAAAACTGTTTATGGAGTCTGCTCTAAAGTAATGACTCAAAGACACCTCCAGAACCGTGCAGTCTGTCTATGGACTGATAAACTTGCTGGTAGAGCACCCCAGTGGAGGACTTTATACAAGCCTCCAATTAAAAAGAGAACTGCTGATCTCCAATGGAGGATCTTACATGGTGCCATCGCCACAAACCCGTTTTTATCTGTTATTAAATCGGGCTGTTTTAAACGAGTGTCCTTTCTGCAGTCTGTCTGAAAACTTTTCTCATGTTTTTATGGACTGCATCAGACCAAAGACCGTTTTTAGCCTTTTAACAAATGTTTTTAGTCTTTTTGGCACAGTTTTTACAATTTCTTTATTTATTGGAGGAGTGTGTCAAAATAAAAGTAATAAGCCAAAGGCCAGACTTTTAAACTTTTTAATCAGTGAGGCAAAGATGGCCTTTTATTTGTCCCGTAGAGACAGACTGCAGGGAGGACCTCATCTTGATGCTGTGGCTCTGTGGAAGTGCAACGTTAAAGCCAGGATTAGGCTGGAGTTTCACTTACAGAGCCACGCAGAACATGGAGGATTTTATGCAGTTGTGGGGTTTTAACAAGATTTTATGTGAAGTGTTTGAGGGAGGAGAACTTCAATTTAACAAGCTCCTGATTTAAGTATTTTATGTAAATGACACTTGTTTTTAACTAAATTATTTAATTGTTTGAACTTTTTGTTAAAAGTCAAAAGTCTTCTTTTGTTTTTGTTTTTTATTGGCAGATGGCAACCAGCTTAAGGTGTATTGGGGACATAAAAGCTTCAAAGCCAAATGTGGAGCTTTTATGTCCCCAATCTATCCAAAGCTGTTACAATCAGATTCATGATGATCCCAACAGTCCTGCAGCACAGCCATAGTTGGATGACCATAATTATGTCCCTGTAGATTGACCCAGTACACATACATTAGCTTCAATCTTCTTAAGCTTAAAGGAAGCTCACCAGTTTAACCTGCAAAGCAGCTAAAGGAGATGAAAGCTCCACAACATATTGGTAACCCTTGTGTTTGTTCACTATCAAGTTTCCTCCAATGACTGTCAGCAGCTGCCATATATGCTATACACCCATAATCCAAGGAAGATCTCATGAGAGCCTGATAAACTGCCAACAGCACTTCTTGAAGCTCCCCATTCCTGTCCAGAAAGACATCTCAGCAAATTATTCACTTTTTACATTTATTTTTAACTAATTCTATCTGCTGTTTCTAAGTTAACTTTTCATCAAAGATGACCCCTAAAAACCTCAATTTATTCACCTGTTCTAGCTTCTGATCATAAAGATTTAAATTAACTTCCTTATGTCTTCCATAAAAACTAATAACTTGGGACTTTGCAGCTGACATTCTAAATCCACATTTATTTACCAACCTTCCCCTTTCAAAATGGCCTCCTGCATCTTTTTCTGCAAATATATCAGATTCTGACCCTCACCCACAGAGCCCATCATCTGCAAATAAAGATTTCCCTATACTACCAATTATCTCATCAGAAATGTCATTTATCATAATATTAAAAGGTATACTATGCAACCGGGGTTGATTTTCCAGCGAGGCTCCCCCCAGAGGGCGAAAATAAAAGTGCACTGTCGTAAATATGCTCAGCTGTTCTCCTGGTTTCTCCGTCAAGCCAGGCGCGGTTGTTTTGAGCTTAGCAGACAGGCGAACGCAACGAATACAAAAGTCGAACATGCACACACAGAGAGAGAAACCATTCCAATGCAGTGTTTCCCCTAGGGATTTGCTTATCGAACGACCGGCGGGGCGGAGGGGGGGGGGGGAAGAGACAAGCTTTACGCCGATAACCGCCGGAGCGGAGCGGGGGGGAGCGAGAGACAAGCTTTACGCCGATGTCCGCCGGAGCGGAGGAAGACAAGCTTTGCGCGACCGGCGGAGCGGGGGGAGACAAGCTTTGCACGCATATGGAGTTAGTTTTTTTCTCTTCTTCTTTTCGGAATGTTGGGAGGCGGTGGCGTGAGGGAAACCCTACAATGTTACTTACAATCACATCAGCAGAAACGCGAGGTCTGCGTCAGCCTTGCAGCCTTCTCTTTCTTTTAGCTCTCGCCATTTGGGAAAAAGCTTGCCCGATGTTCACCCGTGTACGACTCCTCTTTCTGTCCAGAGCCCTTTTCCTCTTTCTTGCCTGCTCCGACATGGGCTTTCGCTGTTTTGTCGCTGGTTCCGCCATGATAACTGCACAGATACCGCCACTGCGCTAGCAACAAACATGCGTTTCACTGGGGGCGTGTAGCAGTTCTCGCCGTAAAGCAAGACCGACTCTCGCGATCTTGCACGAGATTCTGAGTCTGTGGGTGCGGGCCAAGGGCTCCTGCAAATGCAAGTGCGGTATTTCCCCCACAGACCACAAGGGCGGCCAAGAAAACCTTTGTTCAACCTGAAATGACTCATGTAATCATCCAACACGATACGGAACACATTAATTAACTGAAAAATGTTGCATAGTATGCCTTTAAAAAGAATTGGGCTACACACACTGCCTTGTGGGCTACCATTCTCAACAATATATCTAGTAGAGAAATCAGCCCCAACGCTAACTTCTATTTCTCTACGAAACAGAAAATCTAAAACCCAGTTAGAAATCTGACCACTTATGCCAAGTTTTTCTAATTTTATCAATAATCCCTCTTTCCATAACATCTCATAAACCTTTTCTATGTCAAAGAACACAGCTATCACTATTTCGTTATTTCTTTGAGCTTTCCTTACTTCTGACTCCAGGCACAGAACCGCATCCATCGTATTTCTCCCTTTACCAAAACCAGAACAGAATAAATGTTTACTTTCTAGAAAAGATGATATTCTGTTACAATTCTCTCCATAGTTTTCCCCAATTGAGATGTAAGAGCTATAGGCCTATAGTTTGAAGGCTCTGCTGCATTTTTACCCGCTTCAACACCGGAATTATAACTGACTGTTTCTATCCTGCAGGAATAATCCCCATCTCCCACATCAGATTAAACACTTTTAAAAGAACAGTCAGAGATCTATCATTGAAATATTTAAGCATTATACAACAAACTCCATCTTTTCCTGGTGTCTTCTTAACTAGAGCTTGTGTGTCTTTGCCCTGGATGAGCAAAGGCGTCCACTCCTAGAGGAGGATCCTCCTTCAGGCTCAGGGAGAACCACAGCGGACACTGAGCGTTCTCTGGTGTGGAGAACAGGTCCACTGCTGGCCTGCAGAACCTGCTCCAGATCTGAGAGATCAGGTGGTGATGGAAGGTCCAGTTTCCCTCTGGACATGATGTGCGCTCCTCTGTTCAGGACAGCGGGGATGTAAACTGCTCTGATGGAGAGCAGATTGGTGCGTTTCCAGCACAGCAGCCGTCTGGCCACCTTCAGCAGCTGAGCTGAGCCACGCCCCCTTTATGCCGCTGCTGTGAGCCTATTGTCGGTATGGATCAGAAGCTGCTGGTCCCGCAGCAGAGGAGCAAAATGCTGAGTCAGCTGCAGCACCTTTATGTGGAGAGACATGTGGTCTGGCCACTTCTCTGCCACTACCTGGGACAGACACGTTCCTTCCAGCCTGACAGCGTCTGTGAACACAGGGACGTGTGACGTAGGTCTGCTGAGGGGAACGCCCTCTGACACAGTGGGGGGGGGGGGGGGTTCCCCAGTGGGCCAGGTGGGCTCCCACTGACGGAGGGACTGCAGTCATCCTCTGCCTCTTCTGGCCACAGGGTCTTTGCGCAGGCGGGTGAAGCATCTCTGCAGGCAGGCGCCTCATATGAAGCAGAGCCAGCGGAAGCAGCAGGTGGGCTGCTGACGTCATCCCCAGCAGCCGCATGACGGACAGAGCTGTCACTGTGTGGAGGTGTGACCCGGCGGAGCAGCGCTGACAGCGTCTGCTCTGGGCTCTCATGGTGGCCCAGTTTAGCTCCAGCCCAGAGAAACTAGCAGCTGGGACGGAGAACAGAACCTTTTAGCACTTTATGGAGAACCCAGTTCTGTCAGCTGTGGAGCCAGAGCTCTGGTCTGCACCGCCGCTTCCTCTCTGGACCGAGCCAGCAAGAGCAGGTGGTCCACATAAAAGAGGGTTCTCATCCCTGCAGAGCGCAGCGGCATCTGGAGAACGTGCGTGGAACCAGAGAGGAACCCAACAGCAGGTTGTAGTGACAGGGAATCCCCTGGAAGGAGAAGCGCAGATACTTCCTGTGTTTGGGGATGATGGAACATGGAAGTAGTCCTTCAGATCTATGGAGGAGAACCAGTGGTTCTGGAGAACGTTCTCCAGCAGCTGTCTGACTATCAGCATGTGGAACCGTCTCTCTGTGATCAGAACCAGTAAATAAAGGGAATAGAACCCCGTGGAGAACCCTGGAAATGACGTCATTATCCAGGAGTTCCTGCAGTTCTGACAGGAGAGCAGCGCTCTGCTCTGGAGACGCTGGAACCGTCTCCATGACTCCTCTAAACTGTGGAGGAGAGAGGAGGTGCAGCGTGGAGCCTCTGCTGATCACTCTGTGAGGAGGAGGAGGAGAGAGGGAGGAAAGGAGGAAGAGAGAGGGAGGAGAGGAGGAGAAGGGGGAGAGAGAAGGAGGAGAGAGGAGGTGCAGCGTGGAGCCTCTGCTGATCAGTCTGTGAGGAGGAGAGGAGGAGGAGAGAGGGAGGAGAAGAGAAGGAGGGGAGAGGGAAGGAGGAGAGAGGGAGGAGAGAATAGGTGCAGCGTGGAGCCTCTGCTGATCAGTCTGTGAGGAGGAGAGGAGGAGGAGGAGAGAAGGAGGAGATGAGAAGAGAGGAAAGGAGGAGGAGAGGAGAAGAGAGGAGGACGAGAGGAGGACGAGAGAGGGAGGAGAGAAGGATGAGAGGGAATGAAGAGGAGAGAAGGAGAAGAGAAGGAGGAGAGGAGGAGAAGAGAAGGAGGAGGACAGAAGGAGAAGAGAAGGAGGAGAGGAGGAGAGGAGGAGGACAGAAGGACAGAAGGAGAAGAGAGGGAGGAGAGGAGGAAGAGGAGAGGAGGAGGAGAGATGAGAGAGAAGGATGAGAGGAGGAGGCTGATGGAGGAGGAGGCTGATGGAGGAGGAGGCTGATGGAGGAGTATGGAGGAATTCATCTTTTAATATTGTCAAGGTGGAACCCTGTTTGTCTTAATAACTGCAATCACTGCCCAAAGAATGATTAGTTCTAGAATGTTTCACTGAATCTGAAATGAAATGAAGTAAGGCCAAAGGAACTTTAGTTAAACTACTCTTGGCTCTTACTCTGTTTCTGTCTTTTTCCAAAGTTCTGTTTATAAGACTTCCTAGAAATGGAAGAGCACACACACACCCCTCCAACTAGGGAGGGAGGGCTTTTGGTCCAGAGCAGCGCCTGTACACAGTAAGATATCATGTTCCTATTTACGTCATACTGTATCCCTATAAAGGCTGAAAGTTACCCCATATTGTTGGGATTGTTGGGACTGCTGTGAAATGAAGATGATTGTGAGTCCAGAATAAACGAATCCCCCTGCTGGTCACTGAAGAGAAGCTGTGGTGTCTGGTCTCGTCTGTCTGTTTTTTAAAGTTAAATCCTCTCCCACAGGAGGAGAGGGAGGGTCCAGGAGGCGTGGAGCGCCTGAACTCCTGACGCTGGCCACGGTGGTCCAAGCAGCCGGCAGACCAGCGAGGGACGTCGGCCCGGAGCGAGGCCTCACCAGGTCCTGAAGCGTCTCTGACTCCTCGGCGTTCTTCTGGATCTTCTCCAGCGCCGATTTAAAGGGAGGAGCCAACAGAGCATCTGGGCTGATGGGGCTTCCAGCACCTCCTTTTTCACATCCTGGGAGGAGGAGCATGGAGGAGAACAGCTGGAGCCAGATGTTCCTCTGGATCATGGTCTGCCAGGCAGAAATGGTCTGCAGACTAATAGAAATGATGATTCTTCAGTTTTTCTTTGGTTTCCTTCTTGGTGCTCAAACTTGTTGGCTTGTTGCTGAACGGTACCGCTGAGTCCAGAGAGCGTCTGCTGCAGTAGAGCTTTTTACTTTTCAATATTGTGCTGTAGTTTTAATAGCCACACTGCTGGGTCCTGGTTCTGGTTCTGTCTGATTGAGCTGTCAGACTGAAGAGGACGGTTCCTCTCTGAGCCGCACCAACAGAACAGCAGCTTCAGGACAAAGCTGAGCTGCTGGAACTGGCTGGTGCCGTCCATCCAACCATTTTCCACCAGGCTTATCCCTGCTGGGGTCCTGAGGGCTGCTGGTGTCTATCTGCAGCTGTCAGTGGCTGAGAGGCGGGCTTCACCTGGACAGGTAAGCAGCCTATCACAGGACAACACAGAGACAGACAGGACAACCAACCATTCACACACACACCTAAGGAGGATTTAGAGAGGCCAGTTAAGCTAACAGTCATGTTTTAGGACTGTGGGAGGAAGCCGGAGTACCCAGAGAGAACCCACGCATGCACATGGAGAACATGCAACCTGCTGGTGCCGTCGCTTTGATTTAGTTTACATTTTCTCTTTGTTCTTCTCAGACATTCATTTTTTAGATATTGCTATTTTATTATTTTTGTTTGACTTGTTTATGTGTATGAATGTGATCCTGGCACTACTCTGGAGGAACAAAAATTAATGTTTCGTGTAAAGATGTGACAAAGAAATGGAAAATAAAGCTAAATGATCTGATCTTGTTATCTAAATATTTCCCAAATCAAATTAAAACATCTCCATCAATAATTCACATCATTTGACTTATTTTCCTATTTTTTGTTTTTCAGTCCAAAACATTTTATGTGTTAAATGTTCAATATTGAAAATATCAAAGAAGAAAATAAATAATTGACAAGGCAAAACATTTGGACAGCAGGTTGTCTGTAAAGATAAAATGTCAGAACAAAATTATTAATTAAAATAAGTTTTAAAGTAGCAGTGAAGATACAACCAACCTCAGCTTCTTTACTTTACAGAATGGATTCTCCAGGATCTCGCAGAGACGCTTCATCTCAGAGTCTCCAAAGGTTCTTAGTCCATCATTGATCTGATCTATTTCCAGTTCAGTCAGGGAGGGGTTGGACTTCAGAGCTGAGGCCACAACTTCACAGTCAGTCGGTGAGAGACTACAGCCCACTAGTCTGTGATGAGAGAAAGAATCAGATCAGTTGTAGTTAAATCAGACTAATAAACAGTGATAAACAGACTAAAAGATGATGACTAAACAGTGATGTCATCATCAGATGAACATCTGCTCTTCACATCAATGTCCTGTTTGAGCCACACTGACAATCTCTTCAGTCTCTTCAGGTCTTGGTTCTACTGCAGAGCTGCTGTGTCTCTGCTTTGGTTAAAAGCTTCATTTAACCACAAAGATGAAGAAAGATCATCTAGAGTAAAACAACAGAACTGACTAAATCTATCTGGATGTCCATGGTAGCATTTGGCCGTCTCCTCTATGTAAATTATCACCAGATTATCTCTAGACATATGTGAGTCTAGTGATAATACACTATGGTTGTTTTGGCTTCATCTCACTTCCAAATCATCTCTAACTATACGTACAAGTGATGCCTCTTCCTTTTACTGGAAGTGACCAAACTGGGTAAAATTACTGGTAATGTATCAAAAAGAAAACAGGAGGCTCCAGTTTTCATTTAGTAAAGAGAGTCATGACTTAATGTAACAGATAACGGCGTTACGTTACTTCCACTATAACACAGTGTGTTACTACAACTGCATCAATAAAGCAGCTTTTCTTCAGAGCATGCTCTCCGCTGCAGGAGTTTACCAGTGGCTGACTTAGTTTAGCACTTTACTTCTTCAGTGGTATAATAGCTGAAGTACATTCTACCTGCTGCTGTCTGCAGTGGAGGGACCCCTATTTAATTTACTACAAAGTCTGTTTTAGCTTGATATATTGCTGCAAGAGAAGATTCTGTTACAACCGTTTATAGCTGGTTGCAGCTTGTTAATGTGCAATAATTATCAAGTTCAAAAACATTTGGTTTATTTATTGTTCTTCTATTATGAACATTGAGTATAATAATAATCATCATATCTACATAGTTATATTAAAATTTATATATGTCTTGACTCTTGACTCACTTGTGCCACCACACACTAAAACGGTAGATTAGTGGACAATGTTTTCAGATTTATGCTCCATTCATTATTATGTATTTTATATGTAAAACTTGAACTCTGAATTCTTTTTAAAGTTCCACTAACAGGAAAGTGGTCCTAATGCTTTGACATGTTAGATCCCATAAAGTAAGTGAATAGCTCCTTTATCTAGTCAGTAGTGCTGGATGAGAACATTGTGGAGCAAAGGCCTCTTGTGTTTTAAAGCCAGACCTATCAGCTCTGAGCCACTCTGAGCATTAAAGCCACTCACACCTGCAGATGGAGGCAAAGGAGAAGGCCGGCTGAGCTTCAGGTAAGGTCCACCTGCTACCAGGCTCCACTTTGCCCTCTTTCACAAGGCAGATTTTAACTGAGCATCAAAGTTAAGATTATTCTCTAGTCTTACACTCATGTCTGTAGCAGTCATTGTCACATACTGACTTTAAGGTCAACACTGACATTAGAGACATCAATGCACCCAAACAACAGAAGTTTATATATAGAGCATCTATTTTTCTTTTTAGTGTCATAAAGTCTGTCTTCTGCCTAAAAAAGCTAAACACTGGTTTCTCATAACTGACCCCAAAGGGACGGGGTAAAGAAAGAAGAGGAAGAGGCCAAGAATGGAGCCTTGAGGCACTCTGCATTAGTGGGACTCTTTAATAATATAAAAAGCAGTTCTCCATTCTTAAATAATTTCCCTCTGGGATTATTAAGGTATTTCTGATTCTGATTAAAAAAGGAGGGTAATAATGCCGGCAGAAACTTACAACTACTTTAGAACTTTATTCAGTGATTATTTGTACATGTGGGGTCTGTTTCATTTGATCCATTCATGCGGGTCTATCTAGTAACAAAATCTATTTTACAATAATAAAGCAGCAGCTGAATGGACTCAGGAAGGTGGAGTTTTGGTTGCAGCAGACAGAATTTCTGGAAATGAGCCAAAATCAGAGCAAACGGGATTTTCCTCAGAAATCTGGCATGGACAACAGAGCCGTTTACTTGTTGAGAAGGTACAATATTGAGCGTAAATGTTGTGAATAGAGATTAAACAGACGTGATTCTGCTCATATCAGGCAGTCTAGGTATGTTGGAACAATCCCAGGAGAACAGTTTGGTGTTTTTCTGTTTAACCCACTAACTGGACAGTAAGGTGTTGACACTCCTTTTTCACTTTTTAACCAAAGGAAAACATCTCCACTTCCATGTCTAGTCAGTTAAAAATGAGACACAGTTGACTGGATCCATTCTCCACCGCTCCCCCAGCCCAAAAAATGAACATAATCTCACTCTTAACTTTCCCTAAAAGTTGAGAGGTGTAATGATAGCGGATCTAGTTAGCCGAAATCTCTCTCTTCTATCTCTGTTCCAGCTCCATAACATAGTGGAACAAGCCAAAGGGCTCCTGAGAGACACTGTGGTGTTGTTAGGCTTGGCTTGTCATGGACTGTTGCTGCTGTCCTCACAACAGGAGACTATGTGAAGCTAGACAGCCAACAAGATGAAGAAAGTTCTCCACACAAGGCTTGATGTCCTTCACTTCTCTGAAGAACCTTTATTCAGAGATCTGACCAAGATGGGAGGTCTCACTCTGATTAAATATCAGACCCAAAACTTTTTAACTATTGTTAGCATGGATTTACTTGGACTTATTTTAAACTATGAACTAGTTTATTATCTTATTTATGGAATTTATTCTCACCATGAATTTACTGCTGTCTTAACAAAAGGCAGGACACTGTTCATTTGTTCTCTATTGTTCTTGATCTCAATGGTCTTTTTCCTGGTTAAATAAAACTAAAAATGAAGCTGTTGTTCATTTCCTGTTTCTTTGTGTAGGGGTGCTGGAGAGGTGGATATAGACAGAGACAGTTCTGCACCATGAGTTCTGTGTCTGTTCTGTTTAGTGACATCCTCTGTTCTGCAGTCAGCTTTAGAAACCTGCCTGCCTTCAGACAACTGTTTGTTAATCAATGGTTGAAGTGCAAATAAAGCCAAATGTCTCTTATTGTGGGCTCACCTATGTGGCTTTACACAGTGGGGGGGGGGGCTTACTCCAAGGGTTGAAGATGTCAGTCCACAACTATGTGTGTCTCCCAGTGTCTACGATGTCACTGTTTCAGAGAACAATGAAAGCTAACCTATTACTTAGAGGTTAGGAACTGAACAGCAGACAAACCAAGGCTGTTCAACCATGCCGCTCATCTGGGCTGTTTTTCACACAATGTTTCTGATCTTCTCTGATTTATTTCGTTTTTACAAAGAAGTCATTTACGGGCCAGATTACCATCACCAGCGGACCAGAAGTGGCCCACAGACCATCAGTTCAATAGCCCTGACCTAAAGAGTGATTTTCTAAAGAGGTGAATTATGGGTAACAGCCCAATGAGTGAAGAGCTGTTTGAAGTTTAAAATGTGTCTCTGGATGATTGAATCTTTTAGAAAGATCAAAATCTCTAAATACCAAAAGCTGCAGCAGAGCTGACCTGGATGAGCTGAAGATTTAGAAATCTGAATGGTTGAAATAGTCCAAAGTATGAAGGAAGTAGTTAAAGGTCCAAAAACGTCCAGAACGGACTGAATAATGAAGAATAAACCGGACGGCAATAATGCTGAATCAGCATCAGTCAGTGAAGACATCTGGACTCACCGAGCCTTTCTGCAGTTCCTCACAGCTGGAACCAGTCTCAGTCGTCCTGCTGCTGATGTGTTGTACTTCTCCAGGTCCAACTCATCCAGAACCTCCTCTGACATCTGCAGCATATAGGCCAGAACTGAGCACTGATACTCTGAGAGCTCCTCTGATCTGTTCTCTGATTTCAGGAACTGTTGGATCTCCTGATAAACTGAGAGGTCCTTTATCTCCATCAGACAGTGGAAGATGTTGATGCTTCTGTCAGGAGAGATTCCACCATAGTTCATCTCCTTCAGGTTGGTGATGACTCTCTGGATGGTTCCTGGACTGTTCTCTGTCTGACCCAGCAGGCCTCCTAAGAGTCTCTGGTTGGACTCCACAGAGAGGCCATGAAGGAAGCGAGCAAACAGGTCCAGGTGGCCATTTTCACTTCTGAGGGATTTATCCATGATTCTCTTCAGGAAGTCATCCAGAGATGTTTCACTGTATTTATCTCCCAGGAAGTTCTCCACCACCTGTGTGTTCCTGCTGGTGAAGCAGTGGAACATGTAGACTGCAGCCAGAAACTCCTGAATACTCAGATGAACAAAGCAGTAGACTGCTTTCTGGAAGATCACGCTCCCTCTCTTGAAGATCTCTGTACAAACTCCTGAGTACACCGAGGCCTCTGTGACATCCAGACCACACTGCTCCAGGTCTTCTTGGTAGAACATGATGTTTCCTTTCTCCAGATGTTTCAAGGCCAGCCTCCCCAGCTTCAGGAGAACATCCCTGTCAGCCTCCATCAGCTCCTGTGGACTCCTCCCATGTCCTCCATGGTACTTGTTCTTCTTCCACCCTTCCCAGAAGCGTGTCGTCAGCTTCTTGTGACTCCTCCCATGTCCTCCATGGTACTTGTTCTTCTTCCTCCTGGTCTGGACCAGCAGGAAGTGAGAGTACATGTCAGTCATGGTCTTGGGCAGCTCTCCTCTCTGCTCTGTGGTCAACATGTTCTCCAGAACCGTAGCAGTGATCCAGCAGAAGACTGGGATTCCACATATGATGTGGAGGCTCCTGGAGGTCTTGATGTGGGAGATGATTCTGCTGGACAGCTCTTCATCACTGAACCTCCTCCTGAAGTACTCCTCTTTCTGGGCGTCGGTGAAGCCTCGTACCTCTGTTACCCTGGCAACACATGAAGGAGGGATCTGATTGGCCGCTGCAGGTCTGGAGGTGATCCAGATCAGAGCCGAGGGAAGCAGGTTCCCCTTGATGAGGTTTGTCAGCAGAACGTCGACTGATGACTTCTGTGAGACGTCAGAAACCAGCTGACTATGGCTGAAGTCCAGAGAAAGTCTGCTTTCATCCAGGCCGTCAAAGATGAAGAGAAGTTTGTGGCAAGCCAGCTGCTCTGCTGGGAGCTTCTGGAGGATTGGATGGAAAACATGGAGCAGCGTGAGAAGACTGTGCTGCTCACCTCTGATCAGGTTCAGCTCCCTGAACGACAGCAGAACCACCACACGGACATCTTGGTTCTCCAAGCCCTCGGCCCAGTCCAGAGTGAACTTCTGCACTGAGAAGGTTTTTCCAACACCAGCGACGCCGTTGGTCAGAACCACTCTGATGGCTCCATGTTGGTCAGGTGAGGCTTTAAAGATGTCGTGGCACCTGATTGGAGAGTCATGGAGGTTCTGGATCCTGGAAGCTCTCTCCAGCTGCTTCACCTCATGTTGGGTATTAACCTCTTCACTCTGTCCCTCTGTGATGTAGAGATCAGTGTAGATCCTGTTAAGGAGGGTTCTACTTCCTGGTTCATCACTTCCTTCAGTCACACGTTCACATCTCCTCCTCAGACTGATCTTATGTTCCTTTAGAACCTCCTGCAGACCAACATCTGCTGGAACAGAGAAGAAGAGACAACTGAAGGAAAAACCTGATTTAGTGATGAAGTTGGAGCAGAAACATCTGGAACATCAGGAGGTGTCATCATTAGAAGGTTTCTTAGTTCACATGATGAGATGCTAACCAATGGGATCCATCCTTAGAAGCAGAACCTTGTTAGATGGTCAGACAGCAGAGTTCTGCCTCTGCTTTGTGGCCAGTATCTGTTCACTGTCAGGATCTGATTCACAAAGCAGATCAGATGAAGAAATGCTGACAGAAACATGCAGCAGCTTTCAGCAACATGAACTCTTTAGCATCAGGTCACCATTGTCCTCATTTCTCTGCTTCTATCTGACTTTCTCCCACAAACACAGCACCTACAGAAGAGGCAGAGAGAAAGAAAATGGTTCCTGGCAGCATTTTCAGTCTTAATGAAGGAAATCTGGAGGAAATGCTCTAGTCTGCCAGAGAAACAGCTCCTTGGATCAGGTAGTGTTCACATTTCAGATGCTTTTCTCCCTCAGAGACTGGATTGGATGTTTTTAGAGAATAATTACAGATTAAAAATGACATGGGACTGATTTGGTCCTTTAGAATTAAACAGGAGATATAAAGATTCCATGTTTCTACAAATCTATCTGCTGTAATCTGGGATCTATTGTCAGAGGAAATAAAGGTTTCTGTCTCTCAGACTTTCCTCCCCTCTTTCTGTAAAGCAGCAGTGCAGCAGGTTGTTTTCTCCACCTTTTTGTTTCCATCAAAATTGTCATGGTTTAGTTTTGGTTTGGCTTTGTTTTTCTGTTATTTTCATTTTTTCATCTCTTTTGGGTTAGGTTTGACTTTATTTATTGTTAGTTTTCAGTCATCAGTTATTTTCTGTCATTTTTCACTTCACCTCCTCAGCAGTCAGTCACACCTGTTATCATTTACCAGTCAATTAGCCAGACCCTGTTTCCACCTGTGAAGTGTTTTATTTAAACCTGCCTCTGCCTTCAGTTCAGCACTGGGCCGTCATCATTCCACACCTCTCCATGCCAGTCCCCGTTTTGCCTTGGAAGCTTTGTTTTGCTCCTGTTGTTAAGGTTAGTCCTGTCAGTCACTCTAAAGACTGTTCGTTCACTGTTTGTTCCTGGAGAGGTTCTGCTCTGTGTCCTGGTGTCTCCAGAGAACTGCTAACTGGACTAGCCATCCTGGAAAGGCTCTGCTCTGTGCCCTGGTGTCTCTCAAGTTCTGCTAACCTGACTAGCCGCCCTGGTGAAGCTCAGCTCTGAGCCCTGGTGTCTCTCAAGTTCTGCTAACCTGACTAGCCGCCCTGGTGAAGCTCAGCTCTGTGCCCTGGTGTCTCCAATGAACTGCTAACCTGAGTGCTATGAGGCCTGCTAGCCGAGCAGCACCTAGCAAGTGTGGACTCTCTGTCTCCGGGCCATCAGCTCCTGCCATCACATTCATCCCTGACCTTCTGCAGTCCTGAACCTCCGGTCTTCATCACTCACCACTCAGCATACTTCCTTCAATAAAAACTCTAACTTTTAGTCCCGTGTGTGCGTCCTTAGTTCATCGGTAAACAAAACCCTGACAAAAATGAGCTGCAGCTTTAAGGAGATGTTCAGTTTTAATGCATTTAGCACAAATGTCTGAAAACAGAACCACTTCAAAGCAAACTCAATAGGTTGTTGGGTTGAACACAGACGTTACATTTACAGCAGCTGGAAATCCAGAGATTCAGGGGAAATAATCGATCCCAGAAAGACTTTAAACACTTAGATTCCCAAATGCCAACTAAAGATGAGGAATTAGTCCAACAGAGACGATAGAAGGAAGTTTTGATTGGAGATGTTCAGTCTCACCTAGAGCACAGCTGCTCTGACTGGCTGCCAGCAGTCCAGGTCCTCTTCTGGGTCTTTTCCCACACTGGGGGCAGGAGGAGGGTCCTGATGGAGCAGACTGGTCCCAGTATGACGTGATGCACTGTCTGCAGAACCAGTGTCCACAGCTGGTAGAGACCGGGTCCATCAGGACCTTCTGACACAAAGCACAGCAGGACCTCTGCTCCTCCACACCAACGCTGCTCCTCTTCCTCCCTCTGTGGAGACATTTCTTCATCACTTAAACAGTTCACTACCAACAGGGTGGAGCTCCTCCTGAAGCTGGAGATGTTCATGGAGGTCCACCACAAAGAGCGGACCAGAAGCTGGGTCAGAACATAACCTCAGCTTTGCTCTCTCTTCATGGAAGCATGATGAGTTCACTCAGATGTTTTCTGTGTTCCTCATCACTCAATTGTTTCTTGAAGAAGCACAATCTGTACTTTTTCTCTCTTTAAACAGTTTAGTATGGCTTTCCTCTTTATCACATTATTAATGTTCCAAGTAAAGAACCTAAAGGTGCCAGAAATCACTGTATAAACCATTTCATCTAGTTGATATTGCTGCATATGTAGCTTTTCCAAAGAATTTCATTTTAATAAATAACATAATTTTGTAGTTTTGTCAGGCCAAACATTCCTCCTCAGTGAAAGGGTTGTTATGGTAACGATATGCAGATCTACCAGGTTGAATTCACTCTGATTGGCTACAACCATATTTTAAAAACTGCCCCCCCCCCGACCCCCCCCAACATAAGCACCACTTCCCCCTCCATCCACACCTCCCTTCTCTGAGCATCACTCCGTTACAAATCCATTATGGTTTCTTGGCTGGTTGAAGTGTTTGTGTTGCAGGTTTTCAGACACTTTAAAACCTTAAAGTCTAACTCTTGGACTGAAAAAAAAAAATCCTGAAAACTGTTGAATAACTTCCAGAACAAGGTAAACTTTGAATATTCATGTATCAAAACTGTTCAAATTAAGTTTAAATATGAAATATTGCAAATTTTTTACACCGATTATGGCATTCCGCGTTTGAGTGCCGTCTTCGTTTACGATCGGCCATTTCCGACGTGTGACGTCAGTTCAAGAACACCGAGAATGCACGAAGCAAACTTGCATAGAAACACACATTGTTTACGTTGTACAACCGGTACGGCGAACAAGGATATATGGAGGTTTTCCAGTATCTTCTTTCACACACCAAATCTGCTGATCCACATCTACTTTGAGCAAGCGCTTTTAAAAAAAAAAAAAAAAAAAAAAAAAAAGCCGAACTAAGTCCACAATAAAATGTCTTCTAGGTGCGTAGTTGGTGGCTGAAGTGCAGACTGCGGTGAAGTAGGTTTGACATTGGACATTCAAGCTCCGGAGTCAGCGGGATCTAGCTCACGGTTGAAGGACTCCGATTTCGGCCAGCGTCTCTCAGCTGCTCCCTTCTCCCATACGCGGTGGGACCGTCAACAAATCTGATTTGATTTTTGTTTCTCAAGAGTGCTCCGCTGAGTCCGCGGAGCTTGAATGTCCATGTCAAACCAACTTCAACGCGGTCTAGTGCGGGCCAGAAAGTAACGCTACATACTTGGCCGGTGGATCAAAAGGTCCGAAAGAAATGGGATAAATTCGTAAAAGAAACGCAAAGGACTGGATTGCCGGCAGTGACAAAAGTGTTTTATGCAATTCACACTTCACGAGCGAGGATTCTGAGGGGTACTTACAATGAAGCATGGGCTCTATGTCTTGGGCAGCGTTAGATATAGTCTCCTCAGGTTCACCTTGTTCAAACTCCGTTTCTTCGTATATGTATATTCGGTATCGGAGTCGCCGATGCTTGAGGGGGAGTTTGTAGATGTATCAGACATTTTTTTATTCATTTTTTGTACGTAGAGTAAGAGTTATTAATAAAATCGGTAGCGAAAGTCGTAGTGTTAGCAGCCAGATGCACGGTACTAGTTCTGTTTGTGACGTCACATTCCGGAGCAGCCGATTGAGGAATGTTCGGGCACTTTCGCTTATACAGCAAGTTTTATCAAAATTACTTCCAAACAGCGCACATAATTCACATATAATATTCACCTCAGTACTGAAGCAGAGAAGGAGAACTCACTGCCAGCATTCCTGAGACACAGTTAGGTTATGTAGCTGTCTGCTGGCTCTCCACCACGGTTACACCGACAGTGGTGGTCGTCAGTCAGCAGATTTTATACCTACAAACACGCCTTTCTTACCTTTACCACCATTTAGAAATTAAATAAACCGGTCACCACCTTCTGTGTTGGTACAGACGTTTGTTAATCAGTTTATTTGAAAACCACGACTTGAATTCCCCTCACAGTAAACTATCTTCAGTAAAGTCCCCATAAACTCTGGTGTGTTTGCTTGATGGTTCGCTCTGATTGGAGAACATGAATTACATAGAAAGATAAACTATTTATGATCTGAGTATTTTTTAGCAAAGCTGACCAGCCCTGGCAGTGTGCTTTGGTATCCACTGTGACTTTAACACGGCCTCATCAGTGCCCAGCAGACCATATTATACCCTAAAACCTCAGAAAAATAATATTTACTGTCATGGCCCCTCTAACACTCATCTCTCACTTGGCAGAGCTGCTGCTGGATCTCACAACTGTCTGGGTCGGTTATTCATCACAGAACCTGGCTGGACAGATCTGGTTCCAGTACTCCACTCTGACACCTCAAAGCTATGTTAGCCATATCTTTAATGCTGCTATGTCAAAGCGCCGACTTCTTGAATGTGATGCCAATCAGTCTTAACAACTGTGAATTGATTGCTATTACTCATTTAATCAATTTTTGACTTGTTTTATTTTCATTTACTTCCTTTGTATGTTCTTTTGAGTAGCGAGTAGTGTTTCCTAGTGTTTTATTAAGTAGAATAATTTCTGTAACAGGGAATTATTAGAATAATAACTTGTGAAATTGTGGTTATTTTGGTCCAGAAGTTGAATGGTTTCTAAGACCAAAAAGAAGTACCTCCTTTTTGAGTTAATAACTGAATAAACAGACATTTTTATTGGTTTGTGGTAAAAAAGTACGGATTAAAACTCCAATTGCAATTACAATTTGAGTTATCAATGTTTGCTGGATAAGTCTAACCATTTAAACTGGTCAGATCACACTTTTCCAGCATGTATAAGTTCATAACTGCTAATTAATAAACAAATTCTTAGTGTTAATCACTACAGGCTCATAGCCCTTGGATCACAAGCATTCAAATTAAATTTGTTATAGCTACCATTTGAGTTTGAATGATCTATTATTAAATTCTAATAGCAAATTATGATTAGTAATAATATTCATATTCAAACATGTTTGTGGGCATAACAACCATTATTGATTCTCAGTTCTTTATTTAAACACTACTGGTTGCCTGACTGACATCCTTCAGAATTATTTAGTTAAAAGAAAAATAAAGTTACTTTGGAATCGAGACCCTGAAGATCAACCAGTTAATGTTCTAGATATATCTCTGTGGAATCACAAGGATCAGTTAGAAACTGGGTTCTTACTCTGAGTCTGAGGGTCCAGGTTCTTCACTGAAGTCTGGAGGTCTATGTTTGGACCCGTCACTCCTGATAGACGGACAGCTGGATCCTGGAGGTTCTGCTCTCTGTCTGTGGTTCTGACCTCTGAAACACCAACATGTTGTTATTCAGATCACATCAATCAGTGAGAAACTCTGAATGTTTCTGGATCTTTAAAGCTTCTGCTTCTCTGCACCAGTTTGTGTTCAGAGATTCTTCTCTGGTTTTTATCAGACGGTTCTGTTGGACCAAACTGAACATTATCTTAATAACCGGGTTCTACTGGTCTGGATCACATGGGTCCTACCAACACCTGCAGGACAACAGGCTCATGTCACAGTTTAATAGAGCTGATGAGATCAGATTTAGATGAATTATTCTACAAAGTACTTCTATAGTATACACTACTAGTACTACAAAGCCCAGAAAGTTCTGGACACGGTCCGATTGATCACATCTAGTCTGAGAAGGTGGAGAGCAGAGGATCTGGTCCCTGATAGCAGAACTAAAGCTGTAGATCTGGTCTGAGGAGCTGATGTCGCCGTCATTAAAGAAAAGAACCCATGAACGGACCATGGAGCAGAACCTTAGAACCAGAACAAAGCTGAAACCAGAGAGACGCTGAAGATCAACCAGTTAATGTTCTAGATATTATATCTCTGTGGAGTCACATGGATCAGTTAGAAACTGGGTTCTTACTCTGAGGGTCCAGGTTCTTCACTGAAGTCTGGATTCTTTCCTTTGGACCGGTCACTCCTCATAGACGGACAGCTGGATCCTGGAGGTTCTGCTCTGTTCTCCATCTCCTGGACTTCAGTCAGCCTGAGAGAGAAACCAGAACCAGTCAGTTCCCAGTGGTTCAGGTCCAGTCAGTGTTCTGTAGAGCAGAAAGCTGGTTCCCATCATGTGTGTAGAGGACCAGAGGAACCTGAGTTCAGCAGGTACCATCTGGGTCTGGATTGTCCTCTCCTTCACTACTTCATGCACCTCCTGATGTCTGCTGGCTGATCTCCTCAGAACCATCTGGAGAAGTTCTGGTTTCTTCAGAAAATGAAGCTAAAACTGAGGGTGAAACCTTTTCAGGTCTGAACTGGAATCCTGTTCTAGGTCTGTAGAAACATCCAGAGTGAATGAAGGAGGGAACATTTCCTCTGAAGTTCTGATGTGTTGGTTCTGAACACAGCGGCCCGCAAATATGGACAAAGATGCTGCAGCTTCACTGCTAAAAGGAACTAAAAGGAAGTAAAACTTTCTGGAAACGAGTGTTTTTACCCTTGATTTGAGCAGCTAAATAGGATTATCTGCCAACTGAATACGATTTAGCTCTTAATATAGGATCAACTCATCTCCATCATCTTATTTCAAGTGCAGTATACGTAATAACACAGCAGCAGCATCAACAGGGGTTTCTCCCTGCAGCCTCCCTGGAGACACCAGCCTGTTGGTGGGTCTCTGCCGCCCCGACAAGTCCCAGCAGAATTAGCATCGGCTCATCATCCTCAAGAACTGACTGCACACATGAAGCTTGGAGGTGTACTTTCTGCCTAGAATCATTTTAAAACTACATTTTTCACAAATTAAGGCTATAAAATCCATAGGTTTGTAAACTAGTCCACTCCTGACTGCTCCTTACTCCACCCTTGTGGTGGACAGTTTTTCTGGCTCCAGCCAACCCCGTTTCCTCAACAAGCCCCGAGTTCTGGGTCAGCTGAGGCACCAAAGCCCCAGAAAGTGAAATTAGTCGGTAAATGTGAATGAAGGTGTAACCCAGGTTTACTTAGTTATCAAAATCAATAAATTAGTTAAAAAAAAAATCAATCAATAAATATGTTAATGTGGTTAACAATTCATTAAAAACATCTGTAATATTTTATTTTATTCAGTATGTTATTTCATGAGTTATTTTGTGTTTAAAATGCATTTGGATCTTTATTTTGAAGGGCACGTTGCTGCGTGACCCAGGTGACCAACAACCACCAATCGGATTGTTCAAAGGTTTTTTTCTTGTCTGGAAGCTTGTGGTTTTTGCGGAGCGGGCTAAAAGAAAATCTTTGAGAGAGGAAGGTAAAGAAAAAAACGTTGAGAGAGGAAGGTGAAGAACCTTAAGTGGTTAGAAGCCAATTTTGGTGGATTTTGTGGAGAAGATATTTTCCGTACTCGATCTGTACCTGTGTGGAGACGATTAGTACGTTGGAAAACGGGACTTGGTGAGTGGGAAAAAAAAAAAAAAAAAAAAGAGGAAAAAAAAAAAACGTTTTTCTTTCTTTCTTTAAAAAGGAAAAAAAAAAGATATGTGTAATGTATTTATGATTTTGTGAATATGTAAAGCCGAGGTAGTGATTTTAAGTTAATTTATGGTAAAACTTGAAGCACATGCTGCCAATATAAGCTAAAACTGAACATCACAGTGCATCACTACACTATGATGTTCGGCAGCCATTTTAAGAACCGCAATTGAGACGGGAGTTGGACAATGTTTATTTAAAGCTACCTGGTTATTTATGTTGGTATTTATGCACATTTTATGTTGTTACAATAGGCCATTTAGAGTGGGTTGGAGAATTATTCAACTGACACGACTTGGAAACCACGAGGTTAAAGCAAGATGGCGAGCCACCCTGTGATCTTCTGAACTGTGCTGTGCAACTACCAGAGTAATAGCGTCTCTATTGGACGGTGCGGATTGCTTCCGAACTGGTAGGATTCATCCACTTTCTGCAAAGCTGCAGCGGACTCTTGGTGAACCCTGAGTTGCTTATTGAAAAAAAGAAAAGCAGATAGAGAAGAGGACCCTCTTTTCTTTTGGTTTTGTACCAATTCATTCAGTCTTTTGCTGAATCAATTTAGTTTGATAACCTTTGTATTTTTTTTTTGTGAAACAAATTGTAAATGGTAATTGTTGTTATGCTATTTACTTTTTGCATAAATGTAAATGGGTACATTTACTACATGAATCCTCAAACTCGAAAGGCAAACTTCACTGATGTGAATTAGATCAGCCTGAGTTAATTAACAGATCAAAATCTTAACTGAACAGAATTAAGAACTAATTTGAACTAAACCAGACTAAAAAGGTTGCAACCTGATACTAGAGCCTGATAACAAAATCTGATATGAAGTCAAAAGTCAGAGGTTAATTCGAAAGGTTAAAACCTAATTACTTAACAAAAGGGGTTAAGGTAATTTGAAATTGTGTTAAGTGTTGTCCAGTGTCTTGTTTGTAAGTTGTTTCAATAATAAGCCGGCAGTTTAAACTTATTCCCTGGTCTGTGGTCTTTTTACCTTTCTAACATACTGTAATGCATCTTTTGCTCCAGTAGACGAACTTGGTTGAATAATTCTGGTCCATGGGATATATTTAAGTACAGTTTTCGTTATTATTCTGTAATTACCACACAAAAGTGTTACAAAAAGCTAGCAGGGATCTGAAAGCTCCAGGCTTTTCAGTGGCAATAGAAAAGACGCTATACATACAAACATACACATGAATACATACACAGCTAAACAAACATCGCTCTCATTTATTATATACAACAGACTGAAACACATGAGCCATAAATTAGTCAGGGCACCCTTAATTAAACACAGTTTTAGCTAAATATAGAAATGCTAGACATTTCTACACAGAGTCTCATCCACAGTTTCACTCCACAGATGGAAACAAAAAGTTTCCAGAGTTCTTCTAACACTAAGAATCTTTAGATTTCCATATGAGATCATAGCCTCCATTTCTATCTAAAAACCTCTTTTTATCAGTTCCTCCACATTTTCTGCTGACAACCCTTTGCTTCAGATTTTATTTAGCAGAGCAGGTCCAACTCTGACAGAAACAGAAATGATTACAGGCCTGTATTGAACACAGGGACTGGAAAGTGTCCACAGAGGACGCTGATCTGGAAGATTTCCCATCATCTGTGTTGTCCTATAGTCACTTCTGCACTGATGCAGTCCTACCCACAGAGACAGTCAGAGTTTTTCTTAGACAGAAAGCATGTGTGGACGATGCAGGCTGAAGGCAGGAAGCGCGCTTCCTGTAACCACAGAGCATGACCTGCAGTGTGGATGCAGATCAGGAGACAGACTGGCCTACAGCAGGGCTAGAAGTGAACTGAAGAAATGCACCTTAAGAGTCAAAGAAGGGAGAAATGTTCTTTTTCTTTTGGTAAAGACATAAACCATATTAGTATAATAGCTCAGAGCTCAGGAACCATCACTAAAAAGTCTGTTCCTGTTCTCAGGAACTCTGATAAACAGTTTTATGGTTGGCTGCTGGAACCAGAGGCAGGACAGAAATCAGCACAACAACCTTTGTTTCTGCAGAGATCTGAGTGTCCTTGTTCCTCCACAGCCAGAAAGCATCATTCTAAACACATTTATAGTTGCTGACACCAAACACTGAACACAGCTGCTGGCCACTGTTGTACAGTAATGAAGTAAAAATACTTCACTACTGTACTTAAGTATATTTTGGAGTACTTTATACTTTCCTTCAGTGCAATTATTTTTGATAGATTTATCTTTTACTTCACTATATTTCCAAACTTAATTGCATACTTTTACTCCTATATATTTTCAATGTTTGGTTTAGTTACTCGAGAGAAAGAGAGCGAGAGCGAGACATTGACCCCACCTACTGATAACGTTACAGGTCTATCTATTAGCAGTTTTACCACTTCCTGTAGGTTAACTAAGCCTGGTTTATCACTTAACCATGTTCTTAGTATACACCCCCTTTGCCTGCACTTTGTTGTGTGCAGTTTTAAAGTGCATAGCACTGACCTTACTTGAAGAAGGAAAACTGAAAGCTTACAAAAAGGTTGTATTTTCTGTCTAAACCTGGTCTAAATTTCTCCTTCACTTGGTTGTTTATATTATTTTAAGTGAATTTGACCTTCAAAATTTACCAAAATCTAAAAAAAAATAATTATATATATATATATATATTTCAAACTGCATCTACCTTCTTTTACTTATACTTTTCATTACATCACTTGAGTACATCTATTTTTACAGTAATTTTTATAACTAAGACATTTCAGATACTTTAAGTATTTAACTCAAGTAACATTTCAGTCAGTGACTTGGATATAAGTCATATTTTGGAGAGGTACCTATACTTTTACTTGACTCTGAGATTTCAGTACTTTATACAACAGAGCTGCTGACACGGGTAGAAAGTGCTCTCTGTAACAAAGACCTGGGTGTCAACAGAGGAGCAAACTGAACTCTGACTTCCCAAAGAAAAACTCAGTGAGCAGAAGAAAAGTTAGAATAAAATGATTTTACCTTTAATTCTGACACCGACGTGTTTGTTCTTCAGAGACAAAATGGAGCCTGAGCTTCTGACCTTTGATCTCTACCTGCTGCAGGTAAACAGGAGATGCAGGAAGGGCTCAGTCTGCCCTCCTGGACCCATTGACAGGAAATCAGGTGTCTGCAGTCTGTTATCAGATATGATGTGTTTAAAGACATCCAGTAATATTCATGACATTTAAAAGTCAAGTTTAGCTTCAGGGAGACATGAAGCCTTTTAAGGAGACAAGGGGATAATATCCTAGTTAGTTTAATTAATATCCGTTTTATTTGACACAAAGGCATAGCTGCACTAAGATCACCGTCTGTACCTGGTTTTAGAACTAGTGAGGTGAATCATTTTATTTTGTCCTTTAATTAAAGTTTTCTCCATTCTTCTACTATGAGTCTTGATATTTCTAGTTAAAGTATTTTTTTAACAGAGAAAACCTCTGCCTTTGACATTATTGTAAATATGAACAATTCAGTCTTAAATTATGGCTGTAATTAAGACCCGGTTTGTTACCAGATAAGTAGACACATGCACCTGAAACACTGGAACATGCACACAGCACTTTGACATAATTACTAATTAGCTCATCATCGGGGCTCCGGCCTGTGGAAATAAGAATTATACATGTGATTTTAGTTTTATCTTTTAAGTGTTAGTGGGTAGTGTATGTGGGATGTTTCAGAGGGTTTTAGCGTGGTGTGATGTGTTGATTGTTTCTACTAACCTTCTTGAGTCCAGGGGTCCGTTCTTCGTATGTTGCTTAAAACATCCAAGATCAAATGACACATCCAAGATGATTTCATCCGGCTAATCATGATCCGGCTAATTGGGTTCTTCGAACACACCTGTTGTTTAGGATTAGTATCGCTAAAACGAGAGGAACTAAGCATTATTTGTTTCGTCTTTTATTAAAGATTAAAAATGGTGTTCCACAATTCTGTCCTGTCCTCTGCCACTAGGTGGTCCAAGTGCACTGGCTGGACAGATTTCCCATGTCCTCTGCTTATAAAGCTGCGATCTAATCCTGTTTGCATGAAATAAGCCTGCTCGCGAGCAACCCATTGACAGCTGCATGGGTAAATGTGTTGAGTTTGCTAAATGCTACCTGGGACTTCAACTGGAATCATTCGCTTTGGTCAGAGACAAAAAGATTTTTGCTTCCCAGCTGCGAAATCTTCAGGTGTGGCTGGCAGGAAACAAAGCATAAACAAGTGGAAAAGAACTTCAGGCCCACTATTTGGTGAAGTATCTGTGTAGCTGTGGGCCTTTTTATTATCTATAAAAATCCCTGTAAGCCTGTTAAGGTGCATGAGATTTGCTTTTACAGCAGATTCCTCTTAGTCACAGACCTTTAACAAAAATCTAATTTGTCGTTTTTTATTTTTTCCATCTGCAGCCATTTCAGGGTATTAAAATATTACAGTTTTTTACAATTGCTATGACAGATTTTTCAATACTTTTAACAATTTTCCAAAACTCTTAACACAGCACTACATCCACATGTGTAAGCTATACGATTAACACATTTCTTCTTGCTTTAACACATAATGCATACAATTAACGCAAATTAAAAATGCTTAAACTCCTTTTACACACCGGCTCAAACAAGACCAAAACAATAGAATTTTACAGCCAAATTTACCAATGCTTTAACACTGTATATCAGAACAGATAACACTACGTTCTAAACCTAACCTTACAGGCTAAAGTCAAGGTGAACAACTCTTCATATTGAATTGAAACACAAATATATTCCCTGTATTTTATTCCATTGCTAATGAGAAACATCTGATTGAAGTTATGCAGTTGTTGAAATCACAGATAATTCCCATCTAGGAAGCACACTCAAGTGTTGATGTTCTTTCAATCACATGATCATATTGTTACGAACGTGAATCAGGCAAACCCAGTATTCAAACCAAACAAGTGAGGTGAAGGCAAAAAACAGGATTTAATAATAAAACAGGGACAGGCAAGGCTCAATCACTGCATGAAAAGTGAGATTTTCGTCCCCGTAAACTACCGCAGATCTCCCTAATTTTCGGCAGTTAACGACAATTTGCAACCCGTGCTTGTTGCCGTTTTCAGTGCCACAAATTGTCGGAACCGGACTCTGACGTATGTGGAGAGCGATCAGCTGCACTAATGGCCCTAATTAGCATATGAATGCAGCGAACCCGCGCGGCTGGCCAGGTCTGGCTTGAATAACCTACTCAGTATTGGCTGAAACCACTATTTTTAAATAAGTAAAATCGCTCCTGATTGGCAGCAAAACCACACGTGGCCAGGGCAGGCCAGACTGTTCTTACTCAGTATTGGCTGAAACCATTATTTTCAAACTAGTAAAATCACTCGTGATTGGTTGTTTGGTATATATATATATATATATATATATATATATATATATATATATATATATATATATATATATATATATATATATATATATATATATATATATATATATATATATATATATATATATATATATATATATATTGCTGTATATTCATGTTATCTTATGTAGGCTACTACACTATCATTAGGCTACCTTCAAGGACATGAATGAATTTATACAGGAAATTAACATTTGCCAGGAAGATGTTTATGCAAAGAAAGAGCTTTATTAAAAAAAAAAAAACACACACACACACACACACAACTATATACAACGCAAGGATCTTCCCACACATGCGTATCCAAAAAACTACAACTCCGTGAACTGTCCGTTTGCCTCCTCGGGGTTGTAGGTAACTGCTGGCGGCGTTCTTTCTGAGGCAGGTCCGATGTGCAGACGCCTGCTGTGCGTGGCTTTGTACTTCGGCGTCGCCTCTAACCGGGACTGCAGCTTCACACAGAGTTCAGAGAGATCCGGCCTACGAAATGACGGCGGTACAATCCATCCAGAGACCCCGCCAACGACGCCATCTTCCTCGTCAGACATGAGGTCGACGGTGGCGGACATCCAGAGTTCCACTTCCTCATCAGCTAGCACGCTCTGCCTCGATTCCTGCAGCTGTAAAAAACAAAACAATGAATCAGTATTATGCGATGGGATGCACTGCGTATGGACACAACACATCTATCAATGCACCTGAAAAATAGTCACCAAATAAAGTCTTACCCTCTTTCTTCTCGCTCGACTCCGAGCTGAATTCTTGGCAGCTTCCGCCCGCATTGAGTTCTCTGGCTGCGTATATCTGAAGCTCCTGCGTACCGTCTCGTAATACGTCTTACAGGCGGCTGGAAAACAAATAAATGAGAGTGGTATGAATAAAAACCAAACGCAAGTCACAGTAACATTAAAAACAAGGGAGAAACAGTAAAACAAGTCCCTTACACACAATGTCGTCTTTATCAATATAGTGTAAATCGAGGCTTGCAGTTATTGCTCCGAGCAGATAGGAGGTAACTGCCTCATTATGAGGCATGCTTAGTCTGTGAAAACAAAATGTACAGTTATGATCGGTATCTATCCGTATCTATTTCCTTTTATCGCAGAATGAAAGCATATTCTTTAAATCTTACCCTTGCGCCGGTTCATAGCGCCTGCAATTTGTTTCCGAGTTGTGAAGACGGCGTCCTGTAAATCACAAAAAATACACCCTTAGCTTTGGGTTATGGCTAGGCTACTTTTAGCTTAGCTAGCAGTCAAATATATTCTTACCGCAAGCTTTTGTGCATCCGTCTTCTCTTGATGGAGTTAGTCTCTCCAGCACAGTTCTTCGACTGCAGAGCCGCCATCTTGTCCTCTATGGACAGCAACCTGGAGTTTACAGTTGAGTGAACCTCTCATTCATGTCGGCAGTATGTTGAGTAAGCTGACGAGACAGTCCACTGATAGCAATCAGCAGTTTCTTCTCGTCAGTCTGCGGACTGGCTGAAAGTTGTGGATCGCGTCCTAGAGGAGTTGAACGCGAGACGTTGTCCGGCATACCAGTAAAATCCAAACACAGTAAAGTCGTCGTCTTCTTCTTCTTCTTCTTCTTCTTCTTTAGGATTTAACGACAGCTTGCATCCATAGTTGTTGCATTACTGCCATCTATTGGATCCTAATATATATCCTTCAAATCCTTATGATCCCAGAATAAAAAAAAAAACGAAAAATCTTTGTACATCCCTTTTCTATACTTAATAATGCAGATAATGAATCACTACAAATTATTATTTTATTTATATTGTATCCTCCACCCATTCTAAAGCTAATAATATAGCACATAATTCTACCGCATATATACTAAAATAATTAGATGTTCTTTTTGAAATATTAATTTTTAATTCAGGAATCACTACAGCTACACTAGTTGCTTCATTTTTTGGATTTTTCGAACCATCAGTATACATTTGCAAATTATCATTATATTTAATCTGTATTGATTGTAAAATTCTTGGCAGATATCTATTATATTTCTTGTCTTAATATTTAATAATGATCTATCTATATTAATATATTTCCATATCCATGTAGGTCTCAAAGCCCACAATACTGTTGGACTGAATTCTTTGTTATATACATTAAATGTTTTTGCTCTATCATCCCCAATCCATCCAAAACTATTAAATTGACCCTTTCGTCTTTCCCAACAACTTTCTAATACTTTCATAACTGGATGATCTTCATTATGTCCTTTAAATTTATCCAGTAATTAACCATTATCTGTTGCCTTCTGATACATAATGGCATTTCTCCTGATTCTATTTGTAAAGCTCATACTGGAGTTGATTTAACTGCCCCTAAACAAATTCTCAATGCTCTAGCTTGAATAACGTAAAAAATTTTTAACCTACTTAGCCGCTGAACCATATACCACACTCCCATAATCTATTCTTGACCTAATTAGTGACACATACACATTTTTATGCGATTCAAAACTTGCACCCCATGTTAACCATGCTTTCATTTGAGCGTTTTAATGGAATACTGGGAAAGTTTAATCACAACAATAGGACAATTGAAGTCCAGATTATGAGGCAATTTCAGCAGAGCCAACAGCTTCATATGCCATGGACATGTGAATATGGTGCAGAATTTGCCAGTATTTTAGGAAGACAAATGGTTGGGACTTTGTCATGCAATGACACAGCTGATATGCTTTATGTGAAGCACAGTGTTTTGGTGTCAGCAGAACGAAAGCCAATAGAAGTTTGGGGCTTGCAGGGAACAAACACGTCATACCCAGCATAATTTCTGCCAGTTGAGCGCATTGCTGGGAGATGTGTAGTTAATACATCCTCTGTGCATTTAAGTAAGACCAAAAAAAAGGTCACTGTAGTCATGCCACTATGCACAGTAGTTGAGCTCTAGGAGACTGTGATCTCTGCAGACCTCTCATTCTGATTCTAATGTTTGCATGGAATGCACATTTTACCTTGCTGATTCTGATTCACATTTTACCAACTGATTCTGATTAAAACAAATTTTTGAAATAAATTATTTTGTGTATTTTTTTTTTACATAACATTTGCCATTGCTAATGGCATACACAGTAATCTAGCATACTTTAATTAAATAAATCAATTCAAGGTAAAATGTAAGAGTCTATATTTAGGTTATATAGAGCCTGATCTATTTGTACCAGAGATTTTCTTACCTTTTAGAGAAATGTCACTTGGGGTAAAACTCCCCTTGCAACCCTGATTTACATTTGTTTAGCTCACAGCATTTTCATTTACATGTTAAAGCCTCCCCTAGAATTAGGAGGAGGGGGGTCATGGGGGGACAACTCCCAAGGTAGGCCCACGTCAATTTATGACAATTCACAGCAGTTTTCGGTGTTGCCTGCAAATTGCCGTGAACAGCCGTTAACCTGAACTTCCACGACAATCTACAGTGCCGCATAGTGACGAAAATCTCACTTTTCATGCAGTGAATGGTCAAAATGGCAGTCCAAAATCCGGTACACAAAAGGCAGTCCAAAATAGGCAGAGGTACAAACAGGGCAAAGCAAGCTCGGATAACCATGGGACAGAATCAGGTCGGTAAACCGGTAAATCAGTCAGACAGGGCAGGAAAAACAGATCAGGGAACAGGCTGGCTCAGAATCAAAAAGGCTCTCAGGTTAGCATCAACAGGTCAATCAAGAAAGGAACGCTGGAAACAAAACTCACCGTGGGCTCGTTAATGATCTGGCAGTTTGCAGATGTTTGTAGCAGGACTATTTAGGGGAGTGAGCAGGTGAACGGGAGTGAAGACTAATTACAAGTGACAGGTGGAAACTGAACTGAACTGATTGGCTAGTGACTGGAGGTTGACAGGTGAGCAGATCTGATTGGCTGGTAACTGGTGTTTGGGGAGTGACAGATAAACAGATTGAGTGAGCTGGCAGATTGCTGGGAAGAGACAGAACTGAACTGGAAACATAAATAAAATCAAACTACAATAAAATCTAACCTATTCCATAAACCAAAACTAATACAGAACCTAAACCTAAGACTAAACACAACACACACAAGCTATAATAGAAACCAAACAAGAAAGAGCCCAAAACCAAAACTGATTTTAAAGACCGGAGAGTTAACTAATAAATCAAAATTAACAAACAGCTGAAACAAAACCCAAATCCTGACACATATGCTATAAAAGAGGACTCTTTGGGCTGGTCTTGGCTGGAAAAGGAACAATTTGGAGCAACACAATGTAAGAAAGAAAGAAAGAAAGAAAGAAAGAAAGAAAGAAAGAAATGCCTGCACGAGGGCGAGGAAGACGAGTACCAGGACAAGGGAGAGGAGTGGGGCAAGGTAGAGGGTTAGGAGTAAGATTGCGTGGTGGCACTCAAAGAAGGACCAGAGCAAAGATAAGATAAGATAGTCTTTATTGATCTCACATTGGAGAAATTCACTTGTCACATCGGCTCAATAGTCAGTCAATAGTCAGGAGTAGGAAAGGGAGCATCGATTATATACAGTGGATCAAAAAGAAAATGAGAAAAACATAGGAATATAAAAAAAAAAGAATACAAAAGAAGTCGGAGTAGGCAGATGATGTCATGTGTACTTCCCGGTTAGATACACACATATATATATATATATACACATACATACATACATATATATATATATATATATATATATATATATATATATATATATAGTATATATATATATATATATATATATATATATGTATATATATACACACATACATACATAATATATATACACACATACATACATATATATATATACACATACATACATATATAATATAATATATATATAATATATATTATATATATATATATATATATTATATATATATATATATATACATACATATATATATATACCTATATATATATATATATATATATATATATATATTATATATATATATATATCTATATATATATCTATATATCTATATATATCTATATTCTATCATATATATCTCTCTATCTCCCTCTATACCTCCTATATCTATCTCTCCATACTAGCCATCCATCTATCTATATATATACTCCCTCCCTCTCTAATATACATCCATCTATATATACACATATCTATATCCATACTATATATATATATATATATTATATATATATATTATCTATATATATATATATATATATATATATATATATATATATATATATACTAGGGCTGGGCAAGTTAACGCGTTAATTTCGCGTTAATTCATTAGACTATTAACGGCGATATTTATTTTATCGCGCATTAACGCATGTTGCTCACATGCTTTCAGTCAGTGTCAGTCAGCACGCGCGCTGACTGCAGCGCGCCGTCACGGCAGCACTCTCCCGCTCCCCCTCCCCTCTCGTACATGGCTCAGCGGCGCCAGCCAATCAGCACGCAGGCTCAGCCTGGCCCGCCCACTCAGCTCTTACACAAACTTAATACACAAACAGCTGAGAGAGACCGCAGCAGCGAAAAAACATGAACAGAGGAAGTAGCACCGTTTGGCTTTATTTTAATACCGTAAATGAAATCAAGCTGTATGTTTTGTAAAAAGCCGGTTCATTTCAGTGGAAACACAACAAATTTATCTAAGCACGTGAAAAAACATGAAAACGTCGAGCCCCAGAAACGGAGAGAGGAGACGAAACTTCTCTCATTGCCCCGACAGACCCACAGACTGACGTCTCTGACTGAGGAGTTTCAGTCCTCCAGGGAACATCCAGGTAGATCAGTGGATGGATGGATGGATGGATGTTACTGGAGCCCACACATAACATGTAATTAAGACCTTGAAAGAACCCAGTACATATATTAAAAAGTGTTATTTAAGATAAGATAACATTAGCTAATCCTTTTTTTATCCCACGACGGGGAAATTTATAGGATTAAAGCAACAGGCAGGTGCACACAACACAGACAAAATGACATAAGGTTTGAAATATATAAGAGGTGGATTAGCGAAAAAACACTGAACATTATTATTATTATTATTATTATTATTATTATTTAATTGTAATAATAAAATAAAAACCACAAAACCCAAAAGGTCAACAGTTTCATGATACATCAAGCTTAGAGACTGGCTAATATACAGCAGGTGAAAACATATATATATATATCAATATACATACATATATATATATATACATACATATATATATATATATATATATATATATATATATATATATATATATATATATATATATATATATATATCAGTGTAACTGATCAAATAAGAGCCACTATCATTGACCATGTCATAAACCACGGGCTATCACACAGAGGCTGGTGAACGAGTACAGCCAAATATTAGCCAAGACACAGTGACATCTATTGTCAATATTTTCAGAGTAACCAACAGTTAGGATATTGCTTATCCTACAGCAAAGTGTAAATACTGTAAAATTACCCTTTATAGTATTAGAGTGACTTTTTGCCTCCAGTCTCTGATATGTAACTGTATTTTGTCTCTCTAAGGATTCAACGTCTACCTCCCTCAGGGGGCAGAGGAAAGCTCCTGAATGAATATATATATATATATATATATATATATATATATATATATATATATATATATATATATATATATATATATATATATGTATATATATATATATATGTATATATATGCACCTGACACATCTAAAATAATGCAGTTTCTGTAATTTCAGCTGATGATAGTGTTTTTTTTGTCATTGTGTTATGATTGACTAAATGTTTCTGTTGGAAGAGAACATGTGTTAGTGTTTTGAATAATTATTTAATTTTGAAACATGTTTACAGTGTTTTGTTAGTGTATTATTGTATTTTTAAAATTAGTTTTGGAGTTTAGTTTACGATGTGTGAATTTGAACATGAAATTAACAGTTTCGCCAATAGTGTGTTTTAGGTGTGTTGGTGCGTTAAGAGTTTAGGAAACCTGTTAAATGTATTGAAAATTGTGTCATAGCGATTTTAAAAAACTGTAAAATGACAAACAATGAAAAAGGTGGTTTGAAAAGAAGAAAATGACACTTTTTGGGCTGCATGCACATAGGTATGAACAGAAAACAGCACTGCACAGCACCCTGGGCACACCCATCAATGGCGCCACTGGATAAATATGTTGTTGTATTAAAGGGTTCAGGTTTCCTCTTTGGGATCTGTCACCCATCTGCACAACAAACAACAATTTCTTCTTCAAAGAACAACAGAAAAACAACTAAGTAAGGCAACTTATAAACTGTACCATAAATAATACTTTTATTGAGAACCAACCTAGCCTCTCTAAAAATAATATCAATCTGAGCAACAAAAGCACGTGTTACCAGTCGTCTTTCTAGTTATTACTCAGAAATTAGACTTGGTAAATATCAGTAGACTGTCAGATGAGTATTAAGTCATATATCGTATGTTAAAGAAAGGTCAGAAATCTAGATGCTAGTTCTCAAAAAGAAAAAGCCCTGATTATTATGCAGTCTTTAAAAGAGCCTGAAATAGGCCCAAGCGGCTGTTGTTCTTCCTGACACGGTTGATAAATTGGATTATCATAAAGTGAATAAATGAAAACACTGAACTGATGCAGATTCAACACACACAGAGCGATATACCTCGCATGTTTGATGAACACGGCTTGCTGCTAATAAAAAGCCAAAATATGAAACAGGCCAAAAGAATCAAATGAGACGTATGTAAAGAAAGTTTGATATAGAAGAAGTTCTGGTCATGTTATTGCCTACACTATCAGTGAGAGCCGTCCAGCTGACACTCATTGATGCCCCCAACAAAGCAAACAAGACAGATAAAGTCACTGCTAAAGAAGCACGCTGCTTCCATTGCTATCCAATCATAATAATAGAAAGTTTGGTGTAAGGAAAAACTGGCAGAAAAAGTGTCCAGACTCTGTCTATGGGGAAACGGTAAAGCCCTTCAGCCTTCTCTCTGCTGACAAGCTTTATCGGGATGCTCATTTCATTTTGCAGCAAGGCGTGGCCCGTTGTCCACACACCCAGAACCACCAACATCTGGTTGAAGGACCATGTCAACGCTGTGCTGGACTGACCTGGCCAGAAGCCCATAGATGATCTATAGAATGCTGTCTAGAAGAAGATGAGACACCAGACTCTACCAAGCAGACGAGCTGAAGGTAACTGGGCTTCCTTAACATCTCAGCCACAGGTTGATCGCCTCTATTTCACGCAACATTGATTTGGTCATTTGTACAAAAGAAAGCATGACCAAGTATTGAATACATTAACTGTACAGTACATCAATATGCTTTTCAGTGTTTGTTGTTTTTTTTTTAAATAGGTGTAATATTCACATTTTCTGAGAAACTGATTTTTATTAGCTGGAAATCCTAATCATCAAAATTAATCTGTGTGTAAATAATCTATTTCTAATTTTGGAGTGAATTATTGAACTAAATTTACCTTCTGATTGTATTCTAGTTGGCTGAGATGAACCTGCAATCACGTACACTTAAAAAACAGCCTTTTAAAGCCCAGAAAAGAAAATAATATCTCATCTGTAGGTTGCTTCTGCTACCCATTAAAGTTTGAGAAAAAAAAACACGTTGGCACATAACTGCATGGGTTATTCACTGAGTTAAGCCTCAGAAAAAGGTGAGTTGCAGTCCTGTGTAGCAGTTTATGTGCGCCTGGCTTAAATGGGTATTTTCAGTCCAAATGTAAACACTAATACATTCCAGCCACAATATTATTAGCTCTATGCAGTATTTTCATGCTAGCAATAAAGTGCAGAGTCAGCATGAAGTGAAATGAGTCTATGCAGGTTGAACAGAAGCAAATTAACGCTTGAAGCAAATGAGCGCTCACTCTTTGGTGCTCTGTAGAGTCTTTCTTTGTTACCATTTCTAAATAGCTGCTGCTGCAGCAGAAAACCACAGAAGTTACTGCAGCTGGGGCTCGTTCAGGATAAAACGGCGTCTCGCTCAGGGACCATTTCTGGACTTTTAGATTCCAGATGAAGCACAAATTCATTCTCAGTTTCTATGGCCAGCTGTTGTTTCAGTGTCTCAGCACTCCTCCTGCTGCTGCTTCTATTTACAGTGAAATTCCTTCCCAGTCTTTAATAAACTGACATTCTTGCTGCTCTGCTGCCTGCCACTGCAGGCCATGCAGAGGTCTTCATGGCCAGTGTTTGTACTTCCCCCACTCCCAAAGCTGCTGTCATCCCGTAGCAGCAGGTGATGGCAAACGGCAGATTTCCAAAGTGAAAGCACCCGGACGTCTTACTTGACCTGAGAAGAGCTGTTTTCTCTGCGATAATCCCCAGCTGGCTCTCTCTGTGCGATGAGCACGAGGCGCCCTTCTCTGCCGAGCGCTGCTCCGAGCTGTCGCCCTCGTCTGCGTCCATGAAGGCCTCTCTGCTCTGGGCTTTGATGAACTGCACGCTCAGTCTCAGCCACTGTGGCGGCACCCTGGTGGTTCGGTTTACGGAGGCAGTGGGAGAGGGTGGAGACGCAGCTCTGCTTGAAGTTTTCCTTCATGAAGTTATAAACGATGGGATTGTTGAAGCTGTTGAAGAACCCGATGGCCTGCACAATAGCCACGATCATGTTCAGGGTGACGCCGTTGTACTTCTTCTCCAGGTCATCTAGACGATTACAGATAAACAAGTTAGTGCAGATCAGACTTTGGATGCTGAAGGGATACGTTTCTTTTTAATTTGAGGTTCTGTGGGGTAGATTTCAGAAATCAGTATCTTAGCTGAGCTTCCACAGCAAAGACTCATTTTGCAAAAACACTTGAAGGAAGTTGATGCTGCCAAGGATGACACAATCAGTTATTAGGCTCAGTGGCTAGTTGCCTTTTCAAAAAGAACCACGTTTTATAAATATATTTTCCCCTTAATAAATAACATTGCACTTGAGAACTGCTTTTTGTGTTTACTGAGGTTAAAATTGCTCGTAATTAAAACCTTAAAACATTTAAGTGCCACAGAGGAGAGAAACAAACGAAGGAATGTGCGACATCAGACACTTTTATCACTGTTAGAAGCGCATTAAGCTATACTTACTGAACTCAAACATCATGTGGACTGTGTGGAATGGCGCCCAGCAAATGGTGAATAGCAGGACCATGGTGTCCATCATTTTAACAGCTCTTTTCTTTTTCCCTTTAAAAAGGACACATTATCTGCCTTATCACTCTGTTTACTCTCATATGATAAAGGACATCTCAAACATTACTATTCTTGCTTTTGAATAAAAGTTCCCAACAGCCACAGGCACACTGTACATAACCCCAGCTCTGGCAAAAGAAGAACTTGTAGACCTCGAGATTTAGAGGTCCCAAGTGTTTGTCAAGCGTAGTGATCACTTTCAAACTCATGTCGATGAAATATTCAACAATACAATATTATGGTACTGTGTTCTTCATGAGTGGTGGAGGGCTAGTGAAGGTTTGTCCACAGAGAAAACGGAGGACACCTGTTGTTCATTTTAAAGAAGCAAAGGAGGTCAAAGTCTGAGGATTATTTTGTTGAAGAAAACCATTAGCAGTCCAAACGCCTAGCTGCACCTTTAACCCATCAGGCTGCTGAAACTAATTAACTAGCCTCCAGTGGAGGAACTAGGCTTTTTGGTTTGGGGGCAACAAAATATCTTGGATGGGGGGGTCTTTTTTCTTGTCTCTCAAAAAAGTCCCTTACCAACACTCTATAAGGGTGAGGACCCTATAAAATGTTTCCAGTAGTGATGTTACGTGATGTGCCGAGGCTTCGAGGTGTGTGTCGAGTAATGGAGGGGAAGTTTCTGCAATGCGCGTATCGAGGCTTGCTTCATTTAGGGGAGGAGCCGAAAACGATGACGTCCGAAGCCTCGCTGCCCGGCTGTACCACGTGACTGCTTCTGGAAGCGGCTCAGATTTTGCCAGATGACCGGTTCATTCAGAACCAGCCATGGCTGCACGCTGGATAATAAAACAGTTCTGCTAACCAGATGCAGTTTAAAACGCCACTTGGTCTGTTTATAAGTTTCGTTTTTATTAATTCTGCATTTTTTAACTACATGCACCGTATTTCTGTGCCTCAGCGCTTGCTCCTCTTCCCCCCCCCCCCCCCCCCCCCCTTTCACTCGGAGCAGGTGCTTTTATCACCGTTCACCATTCAAAACGTGAATCACTACGTTTAATGTCCTCACATCGGTAGCAATGTGTGCCAGATAAAGTCAATAGGAGAGTTACTAGCTGTGCTTCATGCTCTTTTGTTTTTAACAACATAGAATCAGTGGCGCTTCGGTGGGCTGCTGCCTCGTGCTTTAATTCAGGTGCGCACTTTTAAGGGTCATTTTAAAGAACTTGTAACATCAGGGGCTTCATCTTAGACCTGTCAGTACCCTTTATAGGAGCCCTTTACAGTATTTAGTTATGCATTTTCCCCGCAGCGCACCAACGGGGGTAAAATCGCCCACCGCACCGCCCAGAGCGCACTGACGAGAGCAATAGAGATTTGTCTGGTCAGCGTGGCGACTGAGATGAGAAACCTGTCACTGTGAAAGGTGGTGAGAATGTTATAAACTGTAACAGTCTAGAAGTGCATTGAGCTGAAAAGAGGGAGACATCAGCAGCTGGATCGTGCATAAATACGCAGCGTGAACCTCTGTGTGCTTCAGTGTTGCTGCTGAGGAAATTGTTGACCATAATCCCCCCCCCCCCAAAATTAGCATAATCTCACTCTTAACTTTTGATCAAAGTTGAGAGGTCTGATTATTACACACCATGCCATATCACATGACACTACTATTTTGGGAATAATTACACACAGAGAATAAATTCAAACAATATTTTATTATACACATATGTGTATACATAATTTATGTAGACAAATGATTTCTTCCTACACCTTTTGTGAAGTCATTCCCAAGAGCCATAATACACAAAAAAATCAATGCATCACACGTGTTAAGATACAGCTGGCTGTGATTTTACACCTGGCCAGTAGGTGGTGTCATGTGCACATGAAGCTCCAAGAAATGAACCCTTCCTCGAACCAGTTGGCTCAAGTGGTTCAATGCCTCATGAGGCTTCATCTCACCATCACTAGATTAGAGTCCAGCTAAACATGGATGGAGCCTTTTCATTAGCAATCTTTCACCTAGCATAAGAGCAGCTAAACAACTGCTAACACACTTCTATCACTGTTTAACAACGTTTAAATGCTTCAAAGCAGATTATTTTACAACAACAATCATCAAACTGCCACTTATTATGCTTAAAATCCACTTATTGAAGACAGAAAACCAAACTTCATACCTTCCCCCACGGAATCTGAACAAAAAGAGCGATGGAGAGCGTGGGAAACCCTTCACAGACTATAATGGTATGATCCGTTAATTTGTCTTTTTAAACTCCGAACTAACACTCAGAACAACAATCCATCAACTCAATAGGTTCACCAGGAAAGATAATTATTTACATTTTCATTCGCAACACCTTAAATTTGAATAAAAATTATCATTTAGAAAAAGGAAGTTACCCGCTGTTTTTCTATGGATCTGTTGGCTTTTCAAAATAAAAGCCTCCGGTGTTTCCTACCGGAATAGTTTCTCACCTGACAATCTAGTGTATTAACATCACACTGCTACATTATGGATGCGGAGAACTGTTCAATAACGTTTAAATAGTATAATAATATAATTATTTCCTGGTGGTTTGTGTAAAAAGATTTTGGAGCTAGTAGAGTCACGTGTGACATAAACACAGAGACTCAGGTTCATGCCAGCTGACCAAAATCAACATTGTTATAGAAATATATAATGAATAAATAATAAGAATATATCTATCTATATGTAGCAGCACAAATGGTACGCTGCCACTTTAAGACCAATAGACCCTTTTCACAGTGACGTCATGCAACTTCCGTTCTGCGGTGAAGCAGGGTATCTTTACTTCCGCTTTCTCCGCGAGCAGTGTTTTTACATAGGGAATTCACACAGTCCCTCACCAATCTACCCAAATTTCGTTTGGGAGACGTGCACAGACTGGCGCAAAAGCTTCCGGCCACACCAGCCTCCAAACTCGACAAAGATGACAAGTTCTTTGTGGAACAATACCTTTTCGATTATGAAGGTAAGAGCTTTTTCTTCTTAGCTGTGTTGTTAGCATAGATGCTAGGATAATGGTAGCTATGCTACCAACAGGGCTTTTGTCATTTATTAGTTTTCTATTTCTCCTTTATATTGCTACGCTAGCTTTATTGCTATATCAGCTTATCTGTGTCACAGCTTTTAGCCAATGAGTCTCACCAGGGATATAGTTGATGTATAATGTTGAGCCTTTTCATACTTTGTTTTAGAACAGTGTCAATGCTTTTGGCCACTTGGTCACAGTTAGAGTACGCTGTCACTGCTCTATGAATAAAAATGAGGAGCCTCATTCCCTTCAGCTTTTTTTTTTTTGTGTAGTATTTTACTGAGGTTGCAGACTTTGCGGTATCCCTCAAAATTCCCCGGTGGGTTCAGTGTGTTTCTCAGTCTCGCCAGTAGATTTGGAGCCTCAATTAAGAAAATAATTTTGCCCATTCCTGTTAAAACTGCGATAGTTTAGGACATCAAAGACTGAGAAAGACGCTGTCAATAATGTTGCATGCACACTGCATGCACACTAATAATCAGTTCATTATAAAATTTATGGATTATGCTGCTGTCGGGGCAAACCCCTTGTGTCCTATACTGTTATTTTTCAGGAAGTGACCAAAAAAACATGGATTTTAAAAAACGTCAGACATCACACTTCATATATTTTAGTTATTTATTACATAGATACTTCATAGCAGCTCTGTCCATTTTACCTTTTACCTGTCCTGTTTATCCTGCTGCCTTGCTCCGGTTCCCCTCTGCCTTACAGAAGAGCCTGCTGCCGAGCTCTGGTGGGTTCTCCCCTGAACTGTCAATTCTCTGCCGAGCTGTGGACCGTGCTGCCTGTTCCTGGTTCCAAGAAGTCTCTCTCCGGTCCGTCAGCTCCTGCCAACACCATCACCCTGTTCCCGTGCAGTTCTACCTCGCTGGTTACATCACCCTCCATCCCATCAAACCTTCAATAAAGACTTTCATTTTAAGTCCCTTGTGTGGTTCTAGGTTCATCCATAGACAAATTAGACTTAGACAACTTTATTTGTCATTATGTATGCACAGAGTGCGTACAGAACGAAATTCCGTTTGCATACAGCTTGAGAATTACAGTAAATTACAGGATAAAGTGCAGCAGTGATTTAACAGTAAACAATTGAAATGTAAACAAAGCAGGAGAAAGAGACGATGTGCGATCACAGTGTACAGGTGAGTATTTTTAAAAACCATTTGTATGTGCAGAAATTAATTTCCTTTCATTAACAAATTGATTTTGACAGCTCTAATAAAAATTTACGTGGTGAGCCACTGAAATTATCTTGGGAATAGCTAAATAAACTTGTAACTCAATTATCTTTAAGAAAGAAAGATGTTTAATTTGTTAAAGACCACTTGCAGAAACATAGGTGTCCTCGGAAGAGAAGTGCTGACTGCAGGCGTAAGTGCTGCCACGAAGGATTTTAAAATTTGGCCCCTCGTCTCTTCTTATTGCCGTCACCCAACGGGCTCCAGTCTCAGCATCAGCCGGGAAGTCATGAACACTGAGATATGGAAAGTTTTTTTTGTTGTTCGAACACTGTGGGACACTGCAGTAGCGGTTTCTCTGTGATTGAGCCATGCTTGGTGGATATGATGCTGCTGAGAGATGGACACAAGGAGAGAAAAAATAGATTAATTATAATACTTTTTAAAACCTTTATTTAATCAGATAAACTCCCATTGAGTTTAAGATCTCTTTTTTTAAAGGTTGATCTGACTAAGAGGTCAGCAGCACATGTCATTACTAATACAGTATAATAAAAACAATTTCAGGCTTCTACTTAAAATATACAGTATTTTGCACAAAAACAAAAAAAAGTGCATTAATATAAGTGCAAATAATATTATGAAGAAAATTCATTATAATACAGAGAAAATTCAGAAACAGAAGTACTGTCCAATAGACCCACGGTCATTTTTTTTTAGGAATGAACAAAAAGATTCAAATGGAATAAGTTCTTTTTAATTCAGTGACTGCAATTATATATATATAACACGTCACCATAATCAAGTAAAGGGAACAATGTAGCAGATAAATGTTTCTTTTTTCACTCAGTGAACAAGATTTATTTCTATAATAGCAAAGCTACAGTAATCATTTTATAACATCTACATCAGATTAATGACGGGTAAAGTAAGCTAACCAGCTGCTCCATGTTAGCTTTGATCTTCATGTTACTGTCCCGATCAAAGCATCTTTATAACAGCAATGATCGCTACCAATACTAAGGAAAATAAAGATAGTCAATACGACACGTTTAATATTGTGCTCTCAGTCTTACCTAATGAAATCACGCTGATTACTGATAGGTAAAAGTTTGGTAAAGTAAGCTAACAAGCTGCTGCATGTTAGCTTTGATCTACATGTTACTGTCCCGATCAAACCATCTATATAACAGCAATGATTGCTACCAATACTAAGGAAAATAAAGATAGTCAATGCGACACATTGTGGTCTCAGTCTTACCTTATGAAATTGCGCTGATTATCAGTGAAACACCTCTTCACCTCCCGAATTTTCTATGTAAAAGCATGTAGCCGGAAGTAAAGATACCCTGCTCCGCTTCAAAACGGAAGTTGAGTGACGTCATGTGAAAAGGGTCTATTATGGCTGCTGTATACCAGCAGGTTTCCACAAGACGGCTGGTGTTGAACTCAGCTGCTTCTCTTTGTTTGTCAAACTGTGCTGGGCTTCTTTGTTGCTCCTCAGACCTCTGGACCGATCTGTCCTGTTGTTTGCTGGCAGGAAGCTACACTGTGAGGAGGAATTGTGGACTTGTTTACCTGGCATGGTGGTAATTTACCAGTTACAGCCACCTGACCAGCCTCTGATCAGCATTCAACGTGGATTGACACTCGCTGCTGTTTTGCCTATAAAGACATGTTTTAAAGACTTACCTGAACTTTTATTGGTGGTACCATTTATGGGATGCAGTGCAATATTGTAGTGCCATTGTATCACTGTTTTACTCATATTGATTTAGTTTTGTCTGTCATTTAGGGACTGAGGCTACGGTGGTGGCAGTGGTGACCCTTGGTGGCGGTGTTTTCGGTTGTGTTGTGTTGGAGCACCCTTTGCTTGTGTTTGCTGTGTTTCTGTAGTGTCCAGGGTGCTCCCTTTTCTCCTCACCACTTTCCCCCCATTGCTAAGCCTCGGTCTCATTTAAAATAAAAATTTACACTCAATTTGGTTCCAAGTGCATTCACTGTAAACATTCAAGTCCAGGTTATTGTTGAATTAAACCTATTGAAGTTTAATAAAGTTTTGTACACGTTTCTATATCGTGTCTCATTTCCAGCAGAACTTACCTGGGCCCTTATTACCATTTTCCTGGAGTTATTCCAGGTGGCGTTGTTGGTTTTCCGTATTGTAAACTTTAACATGCGTGTTTCAAAGTAAAAGAAAATCCACCCTCAGGTTGCCACATATCTAAGGATGGATATATTATTATTGAGGTTTTCACGACACTAGTGGCTCGTTTCTCAGGCAGTGGGCTGACAGCAAAGGGGCTACAGGAGAGGGCAGAGACATGCAGCAAAGGACCACAGGTCAGAGTCCAGCCTGCATCAAACACCTAGAGGACTAAGGCCTCTGTACATGGGTTGTGTGTGCAAACCACTGTGGCACCAATAAAATTATTATTTTTATTACAGCCATATGCTTTGATCTATTATAGAGCTGCTTGCAGAAAATAAAACAGTCAATTATGTCCCTGTAATCAGACACTCTGATCCCGTCTCCTCCTCACACACCTAAGGGTAACTTAGAGTCACCATTTAACCTAACAATCATGTTTCTGGACTGTGGGAGGAAGCCAGAGTACCCAGAGAGAACACCTGGTTTACCTGGGTTCTTCCAGGTAAACCAGGTGTTGAACCCAGGATCTTCTTGCTGCAAGCTAACAGAGCTACTGACTGCAGCACTGGGCAGCCATTTAGGGCCAGTTTGCTGTCAATGCAGAGATGAGCAGAAAGGAATCTAAACCTTGTTCCACACAGGTAGACTCACCTGTCCTGTTAGAAGGGGCGGAGCCTCAGAGGAGTCAGGTGTGATGAGATCAGGAGAAGCAGGTCTAGTCAGGTTCAGACTGCAGTCAGTTTAGATCAGAGCAAAGAGAAGAACCTGGATCAGGGTGGGTTAACTTCTCCTTGTTTTCTCTCTGTAAACAGAACCAGAACCCAGTCTGCTTCTGCTTCAGCTTTAATTCTTCACATCTTCTCAGGAAACAGAAGATGTTTTTATTATCTGACAGTTGAACTAGGAAGTTAAACCTTTGTTCTCTCAGTGGGAATCTTGGACCGACCCGTTTGTTCAGATTCTTTAGCTGTGAGCTCACAGTCACTTCCTGTTTCCTCTCAGACTGAATGAAGCCACAAGATGGAGGAACGTGATCAGAACCAAGAGGACAAAGCTGAGCAGCTATAATATTAAAGTTAATAATAAATCTAATAATAAAGAGGAAGTCATGGTTCTGATCCAAAGCTCCAGATGTGAGGATTAAAGATGGAGGCTCAGACACAAAGTCTGGTTCTTTCTAATTAATCGTCACGCAGCATCAAAATGTTTGAACGCACCTTATTTCATCCTCATCATTATTTAGATCTGCTTTTGTTTACTCTCCAGTAATTTTACTACTTTATCTATCTGATATTAATGCGCTCTCACCTGTCAGCATCTTACTGTTTTTGCCTTCTGGTAGGAAAGCTGCTGGATTTTGTAAAATGACCAACAGAAAATGGAGGAAAAAGAAGGTGAGAACAAAAAGGAGATGGACAGCAGCAAATACAAGCACTTTAAAGCTTTTTGCTGCAGATTAATTTCTCTCTTTCTCAATTTTTACCCACCAGCCTGGTGAGAAGTGCTCCGTGTAGCAATCAAACACAAGGAGATGTACATGTATATATATTCTTTGTAAATGTTTCCACTTGTTATTCAGGATTATTTAATATTTTTCCTGTTTATTGATCCTCAGTAAATGACATTACTAGAGCTGTACTTTAACCCATCAGGCTGCTGAAACTAATTAACGAGGAGGAGGAGGAGGAGATAGGCTTCTTTTTTTTTGGGGGGGGGGGGGGGGCAACAGAACATCTGGGATGGGGGGGGGGGTCTTTTTTCTTGTCTCTCAAAAAGTCCCTTACCATCACTCTATAAGGGTGGGGACCCTATAAAATGTTTCCAGAGACCAAAACTACTCATTGCAATAAAATGTTGACTGGAAATGATAGATAGATAGATAGATAGATAGATAGATAGATAGATAGATAGATAGATAGATAGATAGATAGATAGATAGATAGATAGATAGATAGATAGATAGATAGATAGCTTTATTGTCATTTTGTATGCACAAAGTGCAGAACAAAATTTTGTTTGCATACAGCTTGAAAAAAATCACTCTAGAAATCGCTCTAAAAATCACAGTATATTGCACTATTTCTCAGGATAAAGATGCAGCAGCGATTTATGTAAACAATTGAAATGAAAAACAATCTAACAATGTAAAAAATGCAGGGGAAATAGTGTACTATTCACGTGTGCTATGAGCTGAAGACTGAGAAGTAACCTGAAAAAACCTGAAAAACAGAAAAGTTACAGCCTGACCTCAGAGTATTACAGCTCAGCTCACTGCTGATAAAAAGAGAAGAAGAACTGAAAGGAAAGGTGTTTAAACTCAGGTAAACTCACCTTGACAGGGGGCGGAGCCTCAGGTGAGTCAGTTACAGTCAGGTATCAGATCAGGAGGAACAGGTTCTGATTCCATTTAGCAGCAGAACAGAACAGAGAGAAGAACTGAAAGGAAAGGTGTTTAAACTCAGGTAAACACACATTGACAGGGGGCGGAGCCTCAGGTGAGTCAGTTACAGTCAGGTATCAGATCAGGAGGAACTGGTTCTGATTCCATTTAGCAGCAGAGCAGAACAAAGAGAAGAACTGAAAGGAAAGGTGTTTAAACTCAGGTAAACTCACCTTGACAGGGGGCGGAGCCTCAGGTGAGTCAGTTACAGTCAGGTATCAGATCAGGAGGAACAGGTTCTGATTCCATTTAGCAGCAGAACAGAACAAAGAGAAGAACTGAAAGGAAAGATGTTTAAACTCAGGTAAACACACATTGACAGGGGGCGGAGCCTCAGGTGAGTCAGTTACAGTCAGGTATCAGATCAGGAGAAACAGGTTCTGACTCCATTTAGCAGCAGAACAGAACAAAGAGAAGAACTGAAAGGAAAGATGTTTAAACTCAGGTAAACTCACCTTGACAGGGGGCGGAGCCTCAGGTGAGTCAGTTACAGTCAGGTATCAGATCAGGAGAAACAGGTTCTGACTCCATTTAGCAGCAGAACAGAACAGAGAGAAGACTCTGGATCAGGGTGAGTGTGAACTTGTTCTGGTTTTCTCTCTGTGGACTGTGAACAGAACCAGTAACAGAACTCAGTCTGGTTCTCCTTCAGAACCAAGCTGCTGCTTTTATGTAACCGTGGTGCTGGTCAGGCTCTGATTTCCTCCTTATCAGCACCAACAAACGCTCAGTTTCCTTCCTTTGTCTCTTTTCTAAAGACAAAAACTGAATGTGAGGAAATGGGAGATGATGTAAAAGCGCCTTTAGCATCGTTTGCTTTTTGAGTGAAAAGTCTAGTCAGACTCATATTTGTGGGAAGACCATCCCACAGGTTGGTTCCTTTGACAGATTTTATTTTTTTTTTACCAAAAGATTTTTTACTAAATGGAACTTTCCATTCTCCACATGTAGCAGCTCCAGTTGTTCAGTAGAACCGGTACCGGTTCTCTGCTGCTTCTTCCTCATGATCTTAGCTAATGCTGATGTCAGAGACTCACATCCTGTTCTAGATGAATAATTGAGATGAATCAGGAAAACTGCTTTGAAAACTCTGAAGTCTGCAGATTGTGATTTAGCTGCTGAATAAAAGCTGAAAATCAGAATCAGAATCAAGTTTATTGCACTCACAAGGAATTTGACTTGGTATTGATGGTGCAGACAAAAAATAAAATAATAAAAATAAAATAAAGTAGACATACAGTATATATAGAAGCTATATACACTCAGTAAACTGTGCGTTAATGTAACACAGAAGCTTGTAGGTCCTGAATGGGGGAGAGAGGCAGTGTCAAAGGTCACGGTCACTCTTGGCCTTGTTGATAAGTTCGGTAAAAACTGTTCTTGTGGCGTGAGGTTCTGGTCCTGATGGATCGCAGCCTCCTGCCAGAGGGAAGTGTCTGAAATAGTCTGTGACTGGGGTGCGAGGGATCAGCCAAAATCTTCCTGCACGCCTCAGAGTCCTGGAGGCGTACAGGTCCTGGAGAGATGGAAGATTGCAGCCAATCACCTTCTCTGCAGACCTGATCACACGCTGCAGTCTTCACCTGCCGCAGGAAGTACATCTTCTGCTGTGCTTTCTTGGTCTTCTTCTTTGTCTGTCGAAACGATAGCAGAAGTTGTTCAGGTCGTTTGCTGACTGTCGGTCGTTCATGGAGTGGGGGGCTTTAGGCTTGTAATTTGTTATCTGCCTTTCCAGACAGAAGCAGAGTCATTGGCTGAAAACTGGAAAAACTGGATAATCAAACTTTGTTCTCAGTTGATCTCTGATCCTTTGCAGCAGCAGCCGCACCTTTCTGTAAAATCTCTCTAGAGACAATTTGTCTCCTGCAGAACAACATGTCATGGTTGGTATTTAGTTCTTTCACAACCAGCCTCTGATGACATCACAGCAGGCCACCAATCAGAGTCCTTTAAAATATGGCCATTTGTAGTTTTTCTCTCCTTTTTCTCCTGCTTGTGGATCCAGTTGCTCCTTCAGAGGCGTTTCCTTGTATTTCCTGGTTTCCTGGTTTTCTCTACGGCTGCACCATGTTTGATCCAGATGTGTTCAGTTGTTTTATTATCGCCTGTTGTCTTTGTTCACATAAATTCTATTTTAATTCAATCTGAAAAACTCACACAGAAAGAAAGAGACAATTAGAAGAATGTCATTGCTACAATATTTTAAGACTTTGGCGCTCAGACCTCAGCAAGAAACATTAGCATTGAATTTTCCTTTAATATGCATAAGCAGGTGTATGAGAACATGGATGTTTCCCCCCAGGCCTGAAACTGGTGGTGGAGTGGAGATAGACCAAGTTGGTTCAGTCCATAGACGCTGGTTGGTGAGACGATCTGCTTGAGCTGTATTGGTGAGATCCAGTAGACTGGGAGAGCTGATACTAGTGCTTCACTCAGGGACCCAGAAAGATAGATGTCCAGCTTGGATAAACACAGGTTTGCATGAACCTGTCCATGATGAGCAAGCATGAAGCGACAGTGGAGAGGAAAAACTCCCCTTTGGGAAGAAACCTCTGGCAGAACCAGGCTCAACATGGCGGTCTCCTGCCGGACCCATTGAGATGTGACAGGGAATGCAGTCAGAGTCCAGGAGGAAATACACTCTGATAGGGACGAGGTTGAAGGAGCACCATGGGAAAGCCATATGGAGCTGCTACCATGGTGGAGAAGGGATGGAGGTGGGTTGAATCAGGGTCATCTGAGTCCTAATCAGACATTGGGCAACCACTGCTTGAGCTTTGGCTGGGTAGCAGGCTGAGACGTGATTTGAAGACCTTTAAGATGAACTCTGGATGCTGATTGGGCTTTGTGGAGGTCTGGGTCAAAGTTGATTGGCTTACGTCGGAGGCGGATGAGCCTCTGATTGGATGAATGTAAGTAATTCAGTTTCTTCAGTTGGGTTTCCGTCTAGGCTTCATATAGTTTATTAATACTTTTAAATCGCTGCCCTAATTGACAAATATCAAAGTTTCTATGGAATGAAAAGGAGCCAGAAATGTTGTTCAGCAGTTCATGCAGACTAGTTTGTAACAGCGTCACTTTTAACCCTCTCATTGCCGTTTATTCTGCAAACAGGACTTGCCTGAAGTTTGTTGCTATGCCCTGTAAACAGTAATTGCTCAGTCAGAAACACAATTAATACTGAATAACTGTCAGATACTGAAAGTTGAAGAAGTCTTGGACAAAACGGCAGAAGGACACTCTCTGCACAGTTTGGAATCTACAGCCAAAGAAATAAATAGATAAAACCTTCAGGTCACCTGAATATAACTTTGGTCATAAAGGAGCTGAAACACCAAGATGTTCCTTCTAAATAAAATCTTTTTCAGAGGAACATCTTGGTTCTGATTGAGGTCATCATGGTAAAATCTTCATTTAGATAAATCCATCTCTGCTGTTCTTCTGGAGAATGACCTGCAGGATGGTCCAAGAGAAGAGTTACAAGCTGCAAAAGAGAACTAAAAGGAAGTAAAACTTTCTGGAAATGAGTTTGTTTGTCCTTGATTTGAGCAGCTAAATCAGATTATCTGCCAATGGAATGAGTATTTTGATCCCTAAAATAAGATAATTAGATATACTGACTTTGAAATAAGATGATGGAGATGAGTTGCAGTGAAGCTGCAGCATCTTTGTTCATCTTTGTAGATGAACAGAACTTCTCCAGATGGTTCTGAGGAGATCAGCCAGCAGACATCAGGAGGTGCATGAAGTAGTGAAGGAGAGGACAATCCAGACCCAGATGGTACCTGCTGAACTCAGGTTCCTCTGGTCCTCTACACACATGATGGGAACCAGCTTTCTGCTCTACAGAACACTGACTGGACCTGAACCACTGGGAACTGACTGGTTCTGGTTTCTCTCTCAGGCTGACTGAAGTCCAGGAGATGGAGAACAGAGCAGAACCTCCAGGATCCAGCTGTCCGTCTATGAGAAGTGACCGGTTCAAAGAATACCATCCAGACTTCAGTGAAGAACCTGGACCCTCAGAGTAAGAACCCAGTTTCTAACTGATCTATATGACTCCACAGAGATATAATATCTAGAACATTAACTGGTTGATCTTCAGCGTCTGAATCCAAAGTAACTTTATTTTTCTTTTTACTTAAAGCTAAATAATTCTGAAGGATGTCAGTCAGGGAACCAGTAGTGTTTAAATAAAGACTTGAGAATCAATAATGGTTGTTATGCCCACAAACATGTTTGAATATGATTATTATTATTAATCATAATTTGCTATTATAATTTAATAGTAGATCCTTCAAACTCAAATGGTAGATATACCAAATTTAATTTGAATGCTTGTGATCCAAGGGCTATGAGCCTGTAGTGATTAACACTAAGAATTTGTTTATTAATTAGCAATTATGAACTTATACATGCTGGAAAAGTGTGATCTGACCAGTTTAAATGGTTAGACTTATCCAGCAAACGTTGATAACTCAGATTATAATTGCAATTGGAGTTTTAATCCGTTCTTTTTTTACGACAAACCAATAAAAATGTCTCAGTTTATTCAGTTATTAACTCAAAAAGGAGGTACTTCTTTTTGGACTTAGAAACCATTCAACTTCTGGACCAAAATAAACACAAACAACCACAATGTCACAAGTTATTTATTATTCTAATAATTCCCTGTTACAGAAATTATTCTACTTATTAAAACACTAGTAAACACTACTCACTACGCAAAATAACATACAAAGGAAGTAAATGAAAATAAAACAAGTCAAAAACTGATTAAATGGGTAATGGCAATGCTTAAATCAATTTACAGTTGTTAAGACTGATTGGCATCACATTCAAGAAGTCAGCGCTTTGACATAGCAGTATTAAAAGATATGGCTAACATAGCTTTGAGGTATCACAGTCGAGTACTGGAACCAAATCTGTCCAGCCAGGTTCTGTGATGAATAACAGACCCAGACAGTGGTGAGATCCAGCAGCAGCTCTGCCAAGTGACAGATGGGTGTTAGAGGGGCTATGACAGTAAATTTCATTTTTCTGAGGCTTTAGGCTATAATATGGTCTGTTGGGCACTGATGAGGCCGTGTTAAAGTCCCAGTGGATACCAAAGTACACTGCCAGGGCTGGTCAGCTTTGCTGCTTTGCTAAAAAACACTCAGATCAGAAAACAGTTTATCTTTCTATGTAATTCATATTCTCCAATCAGAGTGAACCATTAAGCAAACACACCAGAGTTTATGGGGACTTTACTGAAGATAGTTTACTGTGAGGGGAATTCAAGTCGTGGTTTTCAAAGAAACTGATTACCAACTCAGAAGGTGGTGACCAGTTTATTTAATTTCTAAATGATGGTAAAGGTAACAATTGAATTGTATGTTGGGGGGGGGACAAGTTTTTTTAAATGTGGTTGTGTCATGAAACGGGGACAGGTGGACCCAGTAATCAGGACGGACAAAAACAATGATATTTTAAAGGGATTTATTTAACAGAAAACAATCAGGTGGAAACAAAATGGGCATCAAGCCAAAAACAGGAGGACTGTGTCCAAAAATCAAAAATAGTAAAAAAAAAACAGGTAAACCAGAATAGTAGGGATGTTACGTGATGTACCGAGGCTTCGAGGCGTGTGTCGAGTAATGGAGGGGGCGTTTCCGTAATGCGCATATCGAGGCTTGCTTCATTTAGGGGAGGAGCCGAAAACGATGACGGCCGAAGCCTCGCTGCCCGGCTGTACCACGTGACTGCTTCGGGAAGCGGCTCAGATTTCAGATGACCGGTTCATTCAGAACCAGTCATGGCTGCACACTGGATAATAAAACAGTTCTGCTAACCAGATGCAGTTTAAAACGTCACTTGGTCTGTTTATAAGTTTCGTTTTTATTAATTCTGCATTTTGTAACTACATGCACCGTATTTCTGTGCCTCAGTGCTTGCTCCTCTTCCCCCCCCCCCCCCTTTCACTCGGAGCAGGTGCTTTTATCACCGTTCACCATTCAAAACGTGAATCACTACGTTTAATGTCCTCACATCGGTAGCAATGTGTGCCAGTTAAAGTCAATAGGAGAGTTACTAGCTGTGCTTCATGCTCTTTTGTTTTTAACAACATAGAATCAGTGGCGCTTCGGTGGGCTGCTGCCTCGTGCTTTAATTCAGGTGCGCACTTTTAAGGGTCATTTTAAAGAACTTGTAACATCAGGGGCTTCATCTTAGACCTGTCAGTTCCCTTTATAGGAGCCCTTTACAGTATTTAGTTATGCATTTTCCCCGCAGCGCACCAACGGGGGTAAAATCCGTCCACCTCACCGCCCAGAGTGCACTGACGAGAGCAATAGAGATTTGTCTGGTCAGCGTGGCGACTGAGATGAGAAACCTGTCGCTGTGAAAGATGATGAGAATGTTATAAACTGTAACAGTCTAGAAGCGCATTGAGCTGAAAGGAGGGAGACATCAGCAGCTGGATCGTGCATAAATACGCAGCGTGAACCTCTGTGTGCTTCAGTGTTGCTGCTGAGGGGAAATTGTTGACCATAACCCCCCCCCCCCCCCCCACCTCCAAAATTAGCATAATCTCACTCTTAACGTTTGATAATAGTTGAGAGGTCTGATTATTACACACCATGCCATATTACATGACACTACTATTTTGGGAATAATTACACACAGAGAATACATTTAAACAATATTTTATTATACACATATGTGTATACATAATTTATGTAGACAAATGATTTCGTCCTACACCTTTTGTGAAGTCATTCCCAAGAGCCATAATACACAAAAAAATCAATGCATCACACGTGTTAAGATACAGCTGGCTGTGATTATACACCTGGCCAGTAGGTGGTGTCGTGTGCACATGAAGCTTCAAGAAATGAACACTTTCTCGAACCAGTTGGCTCAAGTAGTTCAATGCCTCATGAGGCTTCATCTCACCATCACTACAGAATAGCAAGAACAGGTAAACAGAGGAAAGAGAAAGCTGGATTAAAATCACCAATTTGCAAGGAAAGACAATGATCTGGCAGAGGCAGGTATAAGTAGAGGAGTGAGCAGGTGAACAGAGTGAAACTAATCACCAGAAGGGGTGGAGCTGATCAGGAGGGAAATAAACTGAAGCTGATTGGATGGTGACAGGTGAAGGGGAGTGACAGGCAAACAGACAGGATGTTTACTAAGATGTGAACTGAATGACTGGCAGGTGAAAAATAGGAGTCCGTTCTTCGTACGTCGCTAACTCAGTTAGCTGGATTTGATTGTTGACGATTTGGCATGATCTTGGATCGTTTGGTTCTTCGAAAGACATCCTGCACTTGTTGTCATAGCAACATGTGCACAAGCTTAAACATGTAAACCTTATCGGACAATGCTGCATCAAAATTTAAAGAATCTGTCCCCCTTTTAATATTAGTATTGCAGAAATACCCTGCAGATGGCAGCAATGTTGTTTGTTCCCATTCACAAATAGACGTCTTTGTAAACAGTATGTCTTCGTCATTGCGTACTGCATTAGACAATGTAGCTCCCTTGAAAAAGAAGGTGATAATTCACAGGAAGCTGGCTCCTTGGTTTAATTCAGAGCTGTGTTCCTTGAAGCACAATGTTAGGAAATTGGAGAGAAAATGGCGCTCTACACACCAACAGTGTCAGGATTTGTTTACCGAAGAACTCAGGAAGCGCACACGGGACTAAAGTTTAAGAGTTTTTATTTAAAGGAAGTGTGCTGGATGGCGGATGATGAAGAGCGGAGGTTCAGGGCTGCAGAAGGTCAGGGATGTAGGTGATGGCAGGAGCTGACGGCCCGGAGAGAGAGAGTCCACACTTACTAAGTGCTGCTCGGCTAGCAGGCTTCATAGCAACACCAGAACTCTGAGCAGAACTTCTTCTGGGCGGCTAGTAAGGTTAGCAGTTATCCGGAGACACCAGGACAATGAGCAGAGCTTCACCGGAGCAGCTTGACTGGTTAGCAGTTCTCAGGAGACACCAGGACACAGAGCAGAGCTTCACCAGAGCAGCTTGACAGGTTAGCAGTTCTCAGGAGACACCAGGGCACAGAGCAGAGCTTTTCCGGAGCAGACAGTCAGGTTAGCAATTCACAGAAGACACCTGGACAAAGAGCAGAGTTTCCCCTTAGCAGTAATGATTTTATGGGATTCTTCATAAATAAAATTGATTCCATTAAAAATAAAATAATTGGCATCCTCCCAAACATGGTTACCTCGTCTTCAGTAAGTGAGGCAGTGCTGGAGGAATCTTTAGAACCTGCACAGTGTTTGAACTGTTTAGAGGCAATAGAGCTTTCTGAGCTATCTAAAATTTTAGCTTCATCTAAACCTTCTACCTGCATGTTGGACACAATCCCAACCAATTTGTTGAAGGAGGTATTCCCTTTGATCAGTGGTCCTATTTTAGACATGATTAATCTATCTTTTTTAAATGGATATGTACCACAGGCTTTTAAAGTAGCTGTTATTAAACCTTTACTTAAGAAACCATCTCTTGATCAAGATGAGTTAGTAAATTACAGACCTACATCTAATCTTCTTTTCTTATCTAAAATTCTTGAGACAGTAGTTGCTAATCAACTATGTGAACATTTACAAAGTAATGACCTACTTGAGGAGTTTCAGTCAGGCTTCAGAGCTCATCATAGCACTGAAACGGCTCTGGTGAAGGTCACTAATGATATTCTCATGGCCTCAGATAATGGACTTGTATCTATACTTGTCCTGTTAGATCTCAGTGCTGCATTTGACACAGTTGATCACAATATTCTCCTACAAAGACTTGAGCATACTGTAGGGATTAAGGGGAAAGCATTAGGCTGGTTTAAATCTTATCTGTCAGACAGATTCCAATTTGTTCATGTTAATAATAAATCTTCCTCAAACTCTAGGGTCACCTGTGGAGTACCACAGGGTTCAGTCCTTGGACCAATTCTATTTACTATATATATATGCTTCCGATTGGCAAAATTATCAGACAGCATGGGATTAATTTCCACTGTTATGCTGATGACACTCAGCTATATTTATCCTTAAATCCTGATGAATCCAATCAGTTACTTCGACTGCAGGCATGTCTTGATGACATCAAAAGCTGGATGACCTTAAATTTCCTGCACTTAAATCCTGACAAGACAGAAGTTGTAATCTTTGGACCAGAGTCCTCAAAAAATAAACTTCTTAATCAATCATTTAATCTCGATGGCATTAACTTGGCCTCTGGTAATAACGTAAAAAATCTTGGTGTTGTTTTTGACCAAGACATCCCATATTAAACAGGTTTCCAGAGTTTCCTTTTTTCACCTCTGGAATATCGGCAAAATTAGAAACATTCTGTCCAGGGGTGATTGTAGCCGTCCAGTCGTTTCATGCTTTCATGCTCTCTCGTGTGTACTGCCTGGCGTGTTTATAAGGCAGCTGTATATGTCGCCGTACGGAACCCTTGGCCAGCATTTCACAGACTCGCTCCATCCCTTCAGGCTTTTGCTGTATAAATCTGGCAATCTGATACCATCAACCATCAACTTACTCTTGAAACAATCTTGTGATACATTATCCAAAGAAGAAAAATACGTCCGCTATGTGTTGGCCTTCTGCCTTCCAGTCTGGCGCGCATGCGCAAAAAACCCGGATGAAAACAATAGTAGTGAACTGGTCTATAAGCGACACTACAGCCACTAACTACGTACCTAGAAGGCGTTTTATTGTGGACTTAGTTCGGCGATCTTTCGGAAATGGCCGATTGTAAACGGAGGCAGCACTCAAACGCGAAATGCTATAATCGGTGTAAAAATGCGCAATATTTCATATTTAAACTTAATTTGAACACTTTTGATACATGGATATTGAAAGTTTACCTTGTTCTGGAAGTTATTCAACGGTTTTCAGGATTTTTTTTCAGTCCAAGAGTTAGACTTTAAGTGATGAAGAACTCAGAAAACGTCTGAGTTCACTCATCGTGCTTCCATGAAGAGAGAGCAAAGCTGAGGTTCTGTTCTGACCCAGCTTCTGGTCCACTCTTTGTGGTGGACCTCCATGAACATCTCCAGCTTCAGGAGGAGCTCCACCCTGTTGGTAGTGAACTGTTTCAGTGATGAATAAATGTCTCCACAGAGGGAGGAAGAGGAGCAGCGTTGGTGTGGAGGAGCAGAGGTCCTGCTGTGCTTTGTGTCAGAAGGTCCTGATGGACCCGGTCCCTACCAGCTGTGGACATTGGTTCTGCAGACAGTGCATCACGTCATACTGGGTCCAGTATGCTCCATCAGAACCTTCCTCCTGCCCCCAGTGTGGGAAAAGACCCAGACCAGGACCTGGACTGCTGGCAGCCAATCAGAGCAGCTGTGCTCCAGGTGAGACTGAACATCTCCAATCAGAACTTCCTTCTATCGTCTTTGTTGGACTAATTCCTCGTCTTTAGTTGGCATTTGGGAATCTAAGTGTTTAAAGTCTTTCTGGGATCGAATTTTCCCCTGAATCTCTGGATTTCCAGCTGCTGTAAATGTAACGTCTGTGTTCAACCCAACAACGTATTGGGTTTGCTTTGAAGTGGTTCTGTTTTCAGCCCTTTGTGCTAAATGCATTAAAACTGAACATCTCCTTAAAGCTGCAGCTCGTTTTGATGGAAACAAAAAGGTGGAGCAAACAACCTGCTGCACTGCTGCTTTACAGAAAGAGGGACGGAAAGTCTGAGAGACAGCAACCTTTATTTCCTCTGACAATAGATTCCAGATTACAGCAGATATATTTGTAGAAACATGGAATATTTCTATCTGCTGTTTACGTCTAAAGGGCCAAATCAGTCCCATGTCATTTCTAAGTTTTTACAAGTTTGGCTTGTAAAAATGTTTCTGTTAAGGCTTTGAAAGAAGCTAAACAGCTGTACTCTGAGAAGCTGCCTAAAGCCCCCCACTCCATAAACGACCGACAGTTAGCAAACGACCTTAACAACTTCTACTGTCGTTTCGACAGACAAAGGGACAGTCCTGCATTCACCCCCCACAACACCACCCAACATATCATCTCCACCTCCTCCTCAGTGACAGCTCCTTCCATTCATGAGAGAGATGTTAACAAACTCTTCAGAACACAGAACTCCCGGAAAGCTGCTGGACCAGACTCTGTCTCTCCATCCACCCTGAAGCACTGTGCTGATCAGCTTTTTCCAGTGTTCACAGACATTTTTAACACCTCACTGGCGACATGTCACGTACCAGCCTGCTTCAAATCCTCCATCATCATCCTTGTTCCCAAGAACCCAAGGACCACAGGACTTAATGACTTTAGACCCGTCACTCTGACCTCTGTGGTCATGAAGTCCTTTGAGCGCCTTGTGCTTTCACACCTTAAAGAAATCACTGATCCCCTCCTGGACCCCCTACAGTTTGCCTACAGAGCCAACAGGTCTGCAGACGATGGCGTCAACCTGGCCCTTCACCACATCCTCCAGCACCTGGACTCTGCACGAACCTACGCCAGGATCCTGTTTGTGGATTTCAGCTCTGCCTTCAATACAATCATCTCAGCTCTGCTTCAGGAGAAGCTCTCCCAGCTGAATGTGCCCGACTCCACCTGCAGGTGGATCACAGACTTCCTGTCTGACAGGAAGCAGCACGTAAAGCTGGGAAAACATGACTCTGACTCACAGCCCATCAGCACTGGTTCCCCCCAGGGCTGTGTTCTTTCTCCTCTGCTCTTCTCCCTGTACACTGTTAATGTATACCGACCCTGCTGGCGGTGAAACACCCTGAGTGGACCCAGCTCTTTTTACCCGTCAGGCGACCCCCACTTAAATGTTACCTTGAATGTAGGACGCATAAAACAGACAAGTATGTTTTTAGTTATATTTTACCTACTAAAGACAGGGAAAGAGTGACAGACACATCAGCGCTGATTGGCTCTTGATCGGCAAGAAGCCCGATTGCTCATCACACAAACATTATATAGGGATCTAGGTACACACCCATGCAAGGGCTGTACACATCCAAACTGTGACATCAGTAGAGAAAATGTGTCACCTCCGGGGTGTTATCTGATAGATATGTGCCAATCTTTGTGTTGGTGCTATTTAAGTGTGCCAGGCAGTTCCTACGTCAAGCTGGTCACTCCACTGACCCAGTGGATATCTTAACAACACCAACAGCTGCACCTCCAGTCATCAGTCTGTCAAGCTCCTGAAGTTCCTGATGACACCACTCTCATGGGACTCATCTCTGATGGCGAGGAGTCCGCCTACAGGTGGGAGGCTGACCATCTGGTGACCTGGTGCAGGGAGAACAACCTGGAGCTCACCGCTGTAAAAACAGTGGAGATGGTTGTGGACTTCAGGAAGAACTCAGCCCCAGCTACCCCCATCACCCTCTGTGACTCCACCATCGACACTGTGGAGTCTTTCCGCTTCCTGGGAACTATCATCTCCCAGGACCTAAAGTGGGAGCTGAACATCAACTCCCTCACCAAGAAAGCCCAGCAGAGGATGTACTTCCTACGGCAGCTAAAGAAATTCAACCTGCCAAGGACAATGATGGTGCACTTCTACTCCTCCATCATTGAGTCCATCCTCATGTAACATATACGTGGGGTATCAGAAGATAAATGGTTCGGTTTAAGGAGGTGTTGAAAGAGTAAATAATGACACAAAGGCAGACGCTTATATTTGGTGTTGGTACCATATATTATGTGAAACAAAAAAAAACAAACAACAAACAAACAATATACAAAATATTTACAATCTGCAGACAAGTTAGTTTTCACAGTGCACGTCAGATAATTCAGTTCCATAGACACCGTAGTTCACAGAATTTAACAAAATAAAACATAATCAGGAGTACTCAAAACATTGCATCTAAATAGAGAGAATGATTTGAGAGATGCAATCAGTCCATTATCCAAGTCTTAGTAATTGGACAGATGTGTAAAGGAAAATGGAGGGGTTGAGCAAAGCTGCAGCAGCCTCCTACCAGACCCACAGGATGAGGATGTATAGGGGCAGGTTCTGTTCCAGGTAGTAGCTCGCCATCAATTGACCCACAGCTGGGCTCACCTGGTCTGTATTAAATAACCAGGACCCATAACCACTATTCTCTTAATTTATCTACTAGCTAGTATTATAGTCTATAGTCTGTGTACACATTAGGAATATCTACAACATTCCATTCAATACAATTGATATTCTTGTCATTCAATGTATAAACAACAACTTAAATACTAAACAAAACGTTAAGTTTGCATTTTCATTAAGTAAAACAATTAAAACTCAATAGGAGCAAATGGAGCACAAATGCTACTAGCATCGCTAATGCTACCAGCCATCACAGCCCTATAGAATTATATTGAAAATGCTAATGCTATTAGCATTGAGCAAACAGAGCATTTCAGCACAATAGATAGCCATGCTATCTAGTGAACAACAACAGACTCACCAATTCCCGCAGATATTCGACACACCGTGGAACCAGATGGTTTCTAACACCACGGCAGTAGACACTACAAATACAGTCTCATACTAGAATCAACAAGCATTTAAGATGGAAAAAAATCAGTGAATAAAAGGTATTGTGTATAGAGACATACCAAGTGCAGCTGCTCCGGTGGCTTCCCCCTCACTACTGATTGGGGAAACTCACCTCAGCTTATAAAATGTGCCTGAACTTCATGATTGGTTAGACTACAGGGGTGTGTCTTGTGGTGTGTTCAGGTACTGGAAAAAAAACGACCAAGGGATTTTAACCTGGGTTACACCCTCCCCCCTTTAAACCCATGCACGTCCCGTTGCATGTTAGAGCACTAGATGACATGAACCGGCGAAACTGTGTCAGACGCAGATGAAATATTTAAAGCATTGGACAGGCTATGGAGCAAAGACTGAACTACCGAGATTAGAGGATTACCTAAAGTTGAGTATTGTAATCGCTCTGGCGGTGCTCTCTGCCGTGTTGAACGTCTAAAAGTCAAGTCACCTACGTCATTGTTAACTGAAGGCTCAACAGGAACAGCAGGCAATGGACTGGATTCTTCAGGAGGATCTTCATTTAACTGGACTTCGGTAAATGTCTCTTCAGGTTCAGGTAAGGTCTCAGTTGAGTGTTCTACAACATTGTCCTCTTCCACAGCTTCCTCTTCTTCACAGAACTCAGACTGCTCACTGCTGGGTTCCAACAGAGACGACTCAACAGGAGCTGGAGGACGAACAGTAGGTGGTATAGAAGAACTACAGTCAGCAACATCACTGGGAAGAACGGCATTCGGTTCTCTGCAGTATCTTTCCACAGTGAATCGAGATACGGATGGACCAAAGGTAAGTGGCTCCATATCTTCAATTTGATCATCACTAGGAGGTGAGTCGATCAAGTTGTCTGATTTTTGGTTTTGCTGACGGATTCTTGGCTTGACAGCATGGGCATGCTCTGGCGATGGAACATTCTCAGCTGCTGGTAGAAAACTACATGGCAGGAGGAGGTCTCTATGTAATGTACGCAGTGGTCCATCTCTATTCTCAGGCTTTACAGTGTAAACTGGGAGTTCACCAGCCCTTCTGACCACAACATAGATGTCCCGTTCCCACTTATCTGAGAGCTTGTGGTATTGTGGTTCCCGCAGAGGTAGTCCAAATGCCAGATCTACAGGAAGACGTGGTGTTCTGCCAAACATTAGTTCATAAGGAGTGAAACCAGTTACTTCGTTTTTTGTGCAGTTATATGCATGTACTAGAGGCTTCACAAAGACTTTCCATTTTGATTTTTGTTTGTCTTCCAACGTACCCAGCATTCCCAGCAACGTGCGATTAAATCTCTCCACCGGATTTCCTCTTGGGTGGTATGGCGTCGTCCGACACTTTTGAATACCAGCAACTTCACACAACTCTTTGATCAGTTTTGACTCAAAATCTTGACCTTGATCGGAATGCAACCGTTCCGGAATTCCATAACAAACAATGAAGTTGTCCCATAAACATTTGGCTACAGTCCTTGCTTTTTGGTTTGCCGTTGGAATGGCCACAGCGAACTTTGTGAAATGATCGGTCAAAACAAGGATATCACGGGTGTTGCTTGTGTCTGGTTCAAGACTCAGGAAATCCATGCAGATTAATTCAAGAGGACGAGATGTTTTGATGTTGAGCAATGGAGCAGCTCGTTCAGGAAGAGCTTTCCGGCGCACTCAACGACCACACGTTTTAATCTTGTGCTCAACGTCCTTAGCCATCTTGGGCCAGAAAAATCTTGTGCGAACAAGGTCTAAAGTGCGTTCAATCCCCATGTGGCCCATTTCATCATGGAGACTCTTTAGCACATCTGGACGAAGACACTCTGGAAGAACAAGTTGGTAAGTTATCTCTTCATTTTCTTGACGTTTCCTATATAGGACTCCATCAATCAGCTCCAATCTTGTCCACTCCCTCAACAAGAGAGGTAATTCAGGCAGTTCTGTTCTTGCCATAGGAGGGATCTTTTCTCCTGTCTCCATCTGATGAACCAGTTCTCGGATGGTTGCGTCAGCCCTCTGTTCCTCCTTGATTTTGAGATTAGATAGGGTTGGAGATAACTGATCCTCTTCAGTGATGTAGCTGTCAGGGACTGCCTTTGCTGTGAGTGAGAGGGACTCAACCAGCGTAATGCCCTCCGGCTGAGCAGCTCGGATGCGACAACCTTGACAGATGGCATCAACAATTTCTGGAGAGATCAGGTTTGAATCGGCAAGATGATTTTCCAGGAACTGTTGTATGAGCTCATGATCTTTAGGTGATTCATCAAGACACTGGTGAGGACGTCGGGAGAGTGCGTCTGCGTCTATATTTTGTTTTCCAGCCCGGTATAGAAGCTTAAAAGAGTATGTAGAGAGTGCAGCTAACCAGCGGTGACCAGTAGCATCCAACTTGGCAGAGGTGAGTATGGGGGTCAAGGGATTGCTATCTGTCACAACGGTAAATGTGGCTCCATACAGGTAATCCTGGAACTTGTCGGTAACACTCCATTTTAATGCCAAAAATTCCAGTTTGTGGGCTGGGTAGCGGCTTTCACTCTGCGACAAGCCTCTGCTTGCATAAGCAATCACTCTCAGCTTTCCTTCCTGTTCCTGATAGAGTGCAGCTCCTAGTCCTGTCGTACTAGCGTCGGTATGAAGTATGTATGGTTTGGATGGATCTGCAAACCCAAGGACTGGTGCTGTAGTTAGTTTCTCAATCAGTGTAGTGAAAGCAACTCGGCAACTGGAACTCCAACGTTCTCCAAAAGGCTGATTTGGACTTTGATGTTGAGCGTTGGATGGCTTGGTTCTAGACCTTCGTGCAGGTACGTACCCACGCGTGAGGTCGTTCAGAAGTTTGGCAATGGTGGAATAGTCTTTGATGAAACGGCTGTAATAACCCGCAAATCCCAGAAAAGAGCGTAGTTCCTTTAAGTTGGTGGGGATTGGCCAGGATTTGATGGTGTTTATCTTTTCGGGATCTGTTTCTACTCCTTTCTCTGACACAATATGACCCAAGTAGCGAACCGAAGTTTGGAAAAACTTGCACTTTTCTGATGACAGTTTTAATCCATATTCTTTCAAACGATTCAGCACTCGCATCAGTCTCCTCTCATGTTCTTCAAGGGTATTGGAGAATATTATTAAATCATCCAAAAACACCAATACTTCACGAAGATGGAGGTCACCCATGCATCGCTCCATCAACCGCTGGAATGTACTGGGAGCATTAGTGACCCCCTGGGGCATCCTGTTGAATTCCCAGAACCCCAGGGGTGTCACAAAAGCAGTCTTGGGCTTATCTGTTCCGTGCATTTCAATCTGGTAATAGCCTGACTTCAAGTCCAGGACTGAAAACCATTTTGAACCGGTGAGTGCTGTAAAGGATTCTTCTAAATTTGGAAGAGCATAAGCGTCTTTGATGGTCTGGAGATTAAGCTTCCTATAGTCAATGGACAATCGGACATCCCCATTCTTCTTCCGTACCACGACAATAGGAGAAGAGAAGGGTGATGTGGACTCACGGATGACACCAGCCTCCAGAAGCTCACTCAGATGACCAATCCATCCCAACGTCAAGGTCGTTGGGATGGATTGGTCTAGCACGGTGTTTGAACGGAGTTTCATCATGGAGCGTGATGTGATGCTTTACCGTGCATCCAAAGTCAAGGTCATGATGTGAGAAAACTTCTGACATGTCACTTAATCTCCTTATGATTCTCTCTTTCCACTCCGATGGTATGGGAGAGTCACCAAAGTCAAAGTTGAGAGAGGTAAGTGCAAGTTTTGATGAATGACTTTTCACCTGATGCTGTGAAAGAACACAGTGGTATGTACCGAGCTCGGCGATGACACTCAGTGGTGGAATGTAGTGGTCCTGCTTCGACTCATTTGTTACAACCACTGGGACTTTGTAAGGTGCAAGAGCCGAAAGAGTGAGAAGACAGTTGCTAACACAAATACCACCAGGCAGGATGGACGCAGGATGCTGGACGAGGACAGATTGGCTGAAGCTGGGAGAGGTGACTTTAGCAGAGCCCTCGATGATAAGTGTGCGGCCGGCCGGAACACGCACTGGGACTTTGCTGAGGAGTCTCACTACTCCAACATGGCCAATGTCTTTCTGCTGGTGTGACAACTGGAGCCAAAACAAGGGATTTTAACCTGGGTTACACTCACCTCCTCCATCACCATCTGGTACGCTGGTGCCACCGCCAAGGACAAGAGCAGACTGCAGCATGTCATCAGGTCTGCAGAGAAGGTGATTGGCTGCAATCTTCCATCTCTCCAGGACCTGTATGCCTCCAGGACTCTGAGGCGCGCAGGGAAGATTGTGGCTGATCCCTCCACCCCTGTCGCAGACTATTTCAGTCACTTCCCTCTGGCAGGAGGCTGTGATCCATCAGGACCAAAACCTCACGCCACAAGAACAGCTTTTTCCCATCTGCTACCAGTCTTATGAACAAGGCCAAGAGCCGCCTGTGACCTTTGACACTGCCTCTCTCCCCCATTCAGGACCTACAAGCTTCTGTGTTACATTAACGCACAGTTTATTGAGTGTATATAGCTTCTGTATATATATACATTTTATTCAATTTTATTTTATTGTATTTTTTTTTTGTCTGCACCATCAACACCAAGTTAAATTCCTTGTAAGTGCAAACCTACTTGGCAATTAAACTTGATTCTGATTCTGATCAGATCCTTCTTCTGTCCCCATAGTATCTGATATAACAGGATGGGTTTCCCCTCCTGAGACAGTCCAATAAAAAAATCAAAATATCATCTTTCAGCCAAGCTGTTCTCAATTTACTGGAAGACCCAGAGCCTGCTTCCGCCTGCTCAAATGTCATGATGTTCCCTGTTATTCTCTAGTATTTAAAACTGGGAGTGCCAAAGGGGGTGTCCAGTACCATCCACCACCCCTCCAAAGGTAGTTGGTGCCAGCGCCCTCCCAAGCAACCTACCCAGAACCCTCATTGTCTGGATCAATTTTATTCATGAAGAATCCCATAAAGTCATTACTGCTGAGAGCTAAGGGCATGGATGGATCAACTGTATTAAAGAGAATTCTAGGATTACTTTTATTCCCCTTTTATTAGTGACAGAAATATGCTGCTGTAACTCTGCAAAGGATCTTTTTATTCAACAGTAGACTGTTTTTACAGATTAGGTAGGATTCTTCTTGATCTGTAGAGCGCCACAGAAAAGAATCCTATGGATTTAATGGGAGAATCCAACTGGTCACATGAAGACAGAATCAGATGGTCCTCACTATTAAGCAGTAATAGAACAAGAACGGATTTTTAAGACCTAAGGAGGCACAATAAACAGACTCTGTGAGGATCCCTGTGTACTACATGTCTAATTGGTCTTGATTACATGTTTCTTAGTTTGAATAAATCATGTTTATGTCTTTTGTTTGCCTGCAGAGAAAACACTTCTCGGAGTTCGTGTAGGGTTTGTGGAGAGGGTTTCTGAGGAAGTCCTGAAACAGCTCCTTGACTCCCTTGAAGCTGGTGGTGTCTTTAATAATTTGGAGAAAGAGGAGATACTTGAAAACAACCAAACCAGAGCAGACAAGGCCCGTTCCACCATAGATGCTGTGAGGAAAAAAGGAAACGACTCCTGCAAAATGATGATCCAACATCTTCAGCTAAAAGATGCTACACTGTCCAATCAGCTGGGTTTGCCCTTTGCCTTATCTGCTCAACCAGGTGAGGCTACACAGTTCTGTGATGCTGCTGTTACTGCAAAGTTAATTGTCTTCAGGGGCCTTTACAGAAACATGTGTTAAAACTCACAGACATACCCAAAGAAACACAGACATAGTAAATTAGCTGTGCTCACAAGACTGACTAGAGACATTTCTGATGTGATCTTAAATGTGTTTTTAAACAAAAAAAGTCAGAGCCCAGCTTGGGTTCAGGACTTGGGGTGGTCAACAAGTTTTATGTTGACTGGTCTCTGCATTTTAGGCCTATGGAACAGATGGTTGCCTACATGTGCCAAGGCAGATTTGCCCTAAGAAAATGATACCTCAAAACAATATCCTGATTACATGAATAACTTTATTAGATCCAGATTCAAGCCAACATGAAAGTAGGAAGACCACAGTATTGTTATGGGGACTTTTTGTATGACCTTTCACCACTGGTCCATACATTTGTAAATGTGGTTTGAATGGCAGAACGTCTGGCATCCTCGGCACTCAACAACCCAAGAACAACATAAACAAATGACAGGAAAACCTGGGCCTGGAAGGCTGCAGCACCCCCATTCTGCCAGACACAAATCTTTACCCTGAGACAACTATATGCCCCACACAGAAGTAAGTCACCAGTGAGGCGCAGTAGTGGCAGCTCTAAGGACACAAAGTGAGATGCAAGGGACCAAACACCTGTAACCCAGCCACACCATCACCCCCAGCCGAGAAGACCAAGACCAGGAACTGATCCACTGATAACCCAGGGCATGACTTAACCTCTGGCAATAGGACTGCCAACACCAAACTCGTTTATGCAATCATTAATACAATAATTTTAAATAACAGACAGTTCAAACCTGGTACATTTAACTTTTGCAGAAGCTGACTGTGGTAGATTTAAACAGGTTTTCTGATCAAGGCAGTCATCGAGGTCTAGTGTCCTGCAACTTTTATATACATCTGCTTCAACACACCTGAGTCAAATAATCAAGTCATTAGCAGGACTATAACTGCATACAGAGGAGCTAATTCAGCCATTTGATTCAGTTGTGTTGGATACATCTTAAATTTGGAGTTGAAGACCCCTGATCTAGGGTCTTTGAAGCTCGTTCATAGATCATTCTCAGTGGTTTGATTGTTGAGGCTCCTGCCTGTGACTAAGAGGGTAGTTACACAATAATTCAGTTGGGGGATTATTCAATTCTAAATGTAGAATAAATAAAGCAATAGTGAACTAGTAGTTAGAGCAGGGCTCTCTTTTCCTGGAAAGGGTGCTTCCTTGGTTTGAATCCCACAGATAGCCACTCTGGGTTCCTGAGCAATACCCTTTGTCCCAGAATGCTCCTGGATGGTCCCCAGTGGTAGCTCATTGGCAGTGTTGGGCACGTTACTTTGAAAAAGTAATTAGTTATAGTTACTAGTTACTTCTCCCAAAAAGTAGCTGAGTTATTAACTGAGTTACTCCACTATAATAGTAACTAGTTAGCAGTAGAAGTAACTATTGCTGTGATGATTTAGATTGAACTCAATATTAGCCGAACACGGAGCTGATGCTTAAAGGATTTATTGCACAGATGATGGGTCCTCCAGGCTGACACAAAGGCAAAAAGCTGGGACAGACTCAAAAAACAGGACAGATAATGTAGGGCAACAGACAGATAAATTAAACTGAGGCTGCAATGCTCTTACCCCAGGCTTGAGAGTTGACGGGAGAGGAGTGATGTTCTGGCACTGGAGACTGATCAGAACGGAGTATAAATAGAGATGATAACAGGTGAAAACACTGAAGGCTAATTGCAGACGGGGTGGAGAGTAAACAGGTGTGCTGAGTAAAGATTAGATCAGCTCCAGTGCCAGAAACGTTACAATTGCGTTACTTTTTCGTTTCTCTCCCCCATACCCCCTCCGCCCCCCGTCTCAGAGCTTGTTTCATAAGCTAGATGTGCATGACAGTGCACAACAACAAAGACAAGTACTCTCTATTAGTTTTATTATTTGTTCAAACAGGACTGGAAAAAAATATTTTCATCCTTAATTATACGGTGAATTTTGTTATACATATAATGTTATACTAAACATTTGTTTCATTAGAAATTAAAAGTATCGATTGAGATTTTAGCGCCCTCTGGTGTACACATCATAAACTAGAGAAGACTTCGTCACTGTAGCAGCAGCATTGTTTATTTTTTACAAAAACCGAACAGGGAATAGAACAAAGAACAAACATAAAGCCAAGGCATACCTTATTAAGCACAAAATACATACATGTGCAAATCAAATAAATGATTAAAAAAAACCTGAAGAATATTCTAAATCAAATATGTTTCTATACACCTACACGTCTATATGTGTTTATACCTGGTGGTTTTTATGTACTTTAAGAAATGGTTTATATATTTTTATTTCCCTTACCACGACTGGGAAACATTTTTGCTATATAAATAAACAAATAAAAAATGTATTTTTTTATGTAATTCTGTTGTTTAATTTTTAGAATATGCAATATTTACACAAATACAAAGATATACAAAAAGAAACCCCCGCCTCGAAAAAACACAAAAGAATAAAAAGTGAGAAAAACGAAATATTTACTTACCAGAAGTTATTCTGTTCGCGCACGCGCAAATGAGCTGATGGAACGGATCGTGCTACCGGTACAGATCGGGTAGTGACCATAGACCACTGAGCTATATAAAACACTGGAGTGCTGATTTTGCCGAAAAACTGAAGTCACTGGCCGCCATCTTGCTACTCCCTACACTCACAGAATCCCATAGGATTTGATTGCAACAACAAGCAGTTTTCTGGCTGTGTGAAAACGTTTCACAGGTAATTCTACAGTGAGTGGATGTACTAACACTATCAACTACTAGGAAATTAGGTGTTGAAATATTTTACATGTTATTGATATTAAATATACATATATGTATATATAAGTATGTGTATATGTATAGCTGTATATATATGTATACATATATGTAAATATATGTTTTTGTATATTGTTATTTATATATTCATAAATGTTATATATATATATATATATATATATATATATATATATATATATATATATATATATATATATATATATATATATATATAATATGATGAATTTTCACAGACTACTCATTGCAATCCCTTTTATCATCAATCGGATCCAACAGGGTAGCTTCCTACTTCATGTGTAAATACATTTACAAATGACACTTTAAACTGTACAAAAAACAAATACTCATTAGTGGCCATCTGACACTTTTTAAGAGTAGGTGGTGACAACAGCACTGATCTACATAGGAGCAAAACTATATACAGACAAGTGAGAGCAGAGGTGCCAATAACAGTATTTAAAAATGGTATAATACAAACCGCAATATGGAGGGAAAAAAATCAACAAAAAATTAATAATGCATCTTAGAATCAAAGAGATTACAAAATCATAGCAAAAACAATATATATTATTGTTTATATTATTATAAACTATATATATATATAATTGACATGTATTCTGACCTAAGATGCCCGCTCTGTCGGCGCGCCTCCCACCCAACGACGGGGTGTCTACGTATGGTAACAAGCACTAAACACCCGCCACTGTGAATGCGGAAACACCCACCTACCAAATTTCTCTGATTGGCTGAAGACATAATCTTACTATACATCAGCCAATAATTGCTGAGAGGTTATCTCATCCTCCCTTCTCTCATGACAACATGCGCACGAGTCCTATCATGAAGTGAGATGTGGAGTACCAAGGCCTTTGTTTGTCAGTAGTATAAAGCTTGGTACTCCACATTACTCCAGACTTTTTGAATTGAGAAAGCTTCCTGGTGAGTGAAACGTCTTCAACTACGGAAAACAAGTCCAGTTGCTTTGTTTTTTACTTGGAACTGCTTCTAAATGTTTGGTTCTGGGGATGCAGAGTAGACCTGAGCCTCTGATGCAAAGTTATATACTGACCTACTGGTTCCATCCTAAAACCCACAATAACAGCTCCTAGCTCCTGTTCAGTAACCTATCACTGGGTCAACATAAATAACTATTGTGGGGAGGAAAGGAGCTTTGGACTGCTGTGTGAGAGAAAGCATACAGACTACTTTTCCTACCTCCTTCATTGCTGACTGCACTATTCAGACAGCCCTTATCATGGTAACCATCAGTACTCCGCTTTGGCTAAAGAGTCCTTACCCTATAGAGGTAATCGAATTGAGGCAAAGGCAAGGCAAATTTATTTATATAGCACAATTCAGTACAAAGACAATGCAAAGTGCTTTACATGATTAAAATATAGCAAAATAAAACTGAATAAAAGCAAGTAGGAATAAAATGTAGATAGAAAATAGAATAAAAAAGTGGTGATTCAGTTTTCTAGAACAGTTGAAGGCAATCCTAAACAAATGTGTTTTTAATCTTGATTTAAAGGAACTCAGGCTTTCCGCACCTTTACGTTTTTCTGGAAGTATGTTCCATATAAGTGGAGCATAGGAACTAAATGCTGCTTCTCTGTGTTTGGTTCTGGTTCTAGGTATGCAGAGTAGGTTGGAGCCAGAAGACCTGAGTGGTCTGGAAGGTTGATACACTGATAACAAGTCTGTGATGTATTTAGGTGCTAAGCCATTCAGGGATTTATAGACTAACAGAAGTATTTTAAAGTCTATTCTCTGAGATACAGGGAGCCAGTGTAAGGACTTCAGAACCGGGTTCATGTTCTCTACGTTCTTAGTCTTAGTGAGGACTTCAGAACCGGGTCCATGTTGTCTACTTTCTTAGTCTTAGTGAGGACGCGGGCAGCAGCGTTCTGGATCAGCTGCAGCTGTCTGATCCACTTTTTAGGCAGACCTGTGAAAACACCGTTGCAGTAATCAATTCGACTAAAAATAAACGCATGGATTAGTTTTTCCAGATCCTGCTGAGATATTAGTCCTTTGATCATAGAAATGTTCTTCAGGTGATAGAAAGCCGACCTTGTAACTGTCTTTAGATACTTTTGGAGGTTCAGGTCTGAGTCCATTACTACACCCAGATTTCGGGCCTGATCAGTGGTTTTTAGCTGAAGCAACTGAAGCTGTGTGCTAACTTTTGATCTCTCCTCTATTGGTCCAAATATTATTACTTCTGTTTTGTTTTTATTCAACTGAAGAAAGTTTTGGCACATCCACGCATTGATTTCTTCTAGGCATTTACTCAGTGCCTGAACTGGTTCATAGTCACCTGGTGGCTGTGTGTCATCTGCATAGTTATGGTAGCTGTTGTTGTTTTTTATTATCTGAGCAAGAGGGAGCATGTAGATATTGAAAAGGAGGGGACCCAGGATGGACTCTTGGGGAACCCCACATGTGATTTTTGTCATCTCTAACGTAAAGTTACCTACTGATACAAAAAATTCCCTGTCCTTTAAGTAGGATTTAAACCAGTTGAGAGCTGTACCAGAGAGACCGACCCAGTTCTCCAGGCGTTCTAATAGGATGGAGTGATCAACAGTATCAAATGCTGCACTGAGGTCCAATAGAACCAGCACGGTGGTTCTTTCACAGTCTGTATTTATATGGATGTCATTAAACTCCTTGTTAAGGGCGGTCTCTGTACTGTGGTGAGCATGGAAACCTGACTGGAAAACATCAAAGCGGCTGGTCGTTGTTAAGAAGGTGTTGAATTGTTGAAACACAGCTTTTTCAATAATCTTACTGGTAAAGGGGATGTTTAAAATGGGCCTGTAGTTTTGGAGTAGAAGTTTGTCTAAATTGTTCTTTTTCAGCAGTGGTTTGATAATTGCTGTTTTTAGGGACTGGGGGAAAACACCTGACAGAAGGGACGCGTTTATTATCTGAGTCAAATCAGATGCTATGACAGGCAAAACTTTCTTAAAGAAAGCTGTGGGGAGAACATCAAGGCAGCAGGAGGAGGAAATTAGCTGCTGAATGATCTCCTCTAAGCTTTTGGAGTTTATTTGGCTGAATTGGGAAATTTTGTCAGGGTAAGTTCCAGCTGAATACAACTTTGGTACTGAACTTGGTATGGATGTACAAACTGATCCTCTAATCTTTTGGATTTTCTCAGTAAAGAAGTTAGCAAATTCATTGCAGGCCCTGGTGGAGTGGAGTTCAGAAGTCACTGACACAGGAGAATTTGTTAACCTGTCGACTGTGGCAAATAAGACACGAGTATTATTAATGTTTTTCTTGATGATCTCTGAGAAGAAAGATTCCCTTGCATTTTTTAGTTGTAAGTTATATCTGTAAAGTCTCTCTTTATAGATTTCATAGAGTCAGGATGCAGCTTGTAGGCTGCATGCTGAGCCTCTCTCCCTCTCTCTCGTTCCTGCGCAGCCTGATCGGTTTCACCTGGCAGGCTGCAATTAACCCCTAACTGCTTCCACCTCGTTCCACCCTTATTTAAACGTACCTCTTTCTGCTCTCGTCACCGGCCCGTAGTGTTCACTCCAGCTCAGTCTCAGTCAGTCTCCAGTTCTGCAACTCAGTTCCACGCTCTCCAGTCCTGCAACTCAGTTCCACGCTCTTCAGCCCTGCAACTCAGTTCCACGCTCTCCAGTCCTGCAACTCAGTTCCACGCTCTCCAGTCATGCAACTCAGTTCCACGCATTGCAGCCTACCAGGTGAAACCGATAAGGCTGCGCAGGAACGAGAGAGAGGGAGAGAGGCTCAGTATGCAGCCTACAAGCTGCATCCTGACAGCACCCCCCCCCCCCCCCCCAAGGCCGGACACCGGACGGCCCAGAATCTCCATGCTGGGTGGGTGGAGGGGGCCCAGGAAGGCGGGCAAGAGTCAAAACCAAACACTGAGGGACCAAAGAGCCAGCAAACACGGGGAACCAAAGGGACCAGAGAACACGGGGAACCAAAGGGACCAGAGAACACGGGGAACCAAAGGGGCCAGAGAACACGGGGAACCAAAGGGGCCAGAGAACACTGGGAACCAAAGGGGCCAGAGAACATGGGGAACCAAAGGGGCCAGAGAACACGGGGAACCAAAGGGGCCAGAGAATACTAGGGAACCAAGGAGCTAGAGAACACTAGGGAACCAAGGAACTAGAGAACACTGACGTGCCAGAGCACAACCAGGGCGCGGCACATCAGGGAAAGGCACGAGCGCCTGACAGCGCCGGGGGAAAGAGCGAGCGCTTGACAGCGCCGGGGGAAAGAGCGAGCGCTTGACAGCGCCAAAGGGAAGGAACGGGCGCAACACAGCGCCAAAGGGAAGGAACGGGCGTACACAACGCCAAAGGGAAGGAACGGGCGTATGGAAACGCCAAGGGCAAGGAACGGGCGTACACAACGCCAAAGGGAAGGAACGGGCGCACGACAGCGCCAAAAGGGAAGGAACGGACGCACGACATCGCCAAAGGGAAGGAACGGGCGTACACAACGCCAAAGGGAAGGAGCGGGCGTATGGAAACGCCAAAGGGAAGGAACGGGCGTATGGAAACGCCAGAGGAAGGATGGGCGGACTGATCCGCTAGGGCCCGACAGCGTATGGAAACGCTGGGGCACAACTAGCGTACAGAAACGCAGAGGAGAAGGAACGGGCGTATGGAAACGCCAAGGGGAGACAAAGCCAGAGCGTGAGGGAAGCGCTGGGGCCCAAGGGACGAGATCGCCGGGGCGTGAGGGAACCGCCAGGGCACAAGGGAGAAGTTCGCCAGGGCGTCCTAACACGCCAGGAAACACGAATGGAGGGTGTCCTAACACGCCAGGAAACACGAACGGAGGGCGTCCTAACACGCCAGGAAACATGAACGGAGGGCGTCCTAACACGCCAGGGAACACGAACGGAGGGCGTCCTAACACGCCAGGGAACACGAACAGAAGGCGTCCTAACACGCCAGGGAACACGAACAGAAGGCGTCCTAACACGCCAAGGAACAGGGAATGCGCCGAGCAGCAACTGGCCAAGCGAGCCAGAGGCTCAGCCGGCGACATGGGAGCGCCGGAGGGCTCTGGCGGCGGCTTGCATGCGCTGGGCAGCGACAGGCTGGCGCACCAGAGGGCTCAGCCGGTGACTAGAAGCGCCGGAGGGCTCTGGCAGCGCCTAAACACGGAGGAAGACAAGACAGGAGGACTAGGCCAGGGATTACAATGGGCTACTACACTAAGACAGGGACTACTAGACTAAGACAGAGGCTACAAGACTAAGACCGAGGCTACAAGACTAAGACAGAGGCTACAAGACTAAGACCGAGGCTACAAGACTAAGACAGAGGCTACAAGACTAAGACAGAGGCTACAAGACTAAGACTGGACTCAAGAGGAACTACTGGGGCTAGACAGGAAAACCAAAACAAAACCAGAAAACTAGGAGGGGAACCGAAACCTAGAGCTTAAACTTTAAAACAAAGCAAAAAACAGGGAGACGAGGGCAGGTTCAGCTAAACTAATGAAAAACTAGATAACTAAAGCTAGAATTAAGAACACGAGAATAACAGGAAATCTAAGGTGAAAACTAAAATCTTGAACCAAAATTCGAAAGCCTAAAGGAAAACCTAGAACAATTAAACCGAGCTGAAAATAAACCCAAAGCAAAACAGAAACTCAATTACTCTAAAGAAAACGAAAAACTCCTAAATAATTCTAAAGCACAAAAATCTTAGGTAAACCCAAACCAAGGTTAAGCCTATATAAATTAACAGAAAGCAAAACAACAAACCAAACTAAAGAACTCTAAAGGAACACGGGAAAACTGGAAAACCAAAGAATGTTAAGTTACTCTAAACCTCGGGGCCAAAATAACTCAAAAACAACAACTGAAACTAGAGAACTAGATGTCTAACTAAAAAACGAGAATCTGGAAAATAAATCTGGAAAAATAAAGTTAAACTAGGAAACTAAAGATCTAAGGTGGGAACTTGAGACACGGACAGGAAGTCGAGAGCGGGGATCTTGAGACGCGGACAGGAAGTTGAACACACAGACAGGAACTGAGACGCTGGGCTGCCTCGGAGGCGGGCTCCGCGGAGAACGATCCCTCCAGCGGAGCTCAGCGGCGAAGGCACCCATGGAGACATTAACTGGGGCGGAGCAGATCCTGCCAGCTTCCGCACAAAGCTCTGTGCGTGCTCGGGTTAATCCTTTGGCCAGCCCGCTCCCAAGTCCTGCAACTCAACTCCACGCTCCCAAGTCCTGCAACTCAGCTCCACGCTCTCAAGCTCTGCAACAGTTCCACGCTCTCCGGTTCCGCAGCTGCTTCACGGTCTCAAGTCCTCTGCTCCAGAGTCTCCTCCCGATCAGTCTCCCCGTGCTCCTCCTGTCAGCCAGCTTCCGCACCCTTCATCTCCGTCCATAAAGACTCTGGTTCTTCTCGTCATTAACCCTTCACCCCCCCCTTGACTCTGTACAATAAAACTCACTTCAAGAACAAGCTCTGTGTGTGCGTGCTGTGTCCGGGTTCATCCAAAGACAAATCATGACACATAGTGAACCTGGAGTCTGTTCCTTCTCCACCTGCGTTCAGCTTTCCGACACTCCCTTTTTTCACCTCTAACTGCTGGAGCACTTCTCCAAGGAGATTTTTTGTTCCCGGAAAAAAACTTTTACTTTAACTGGAGCCATGCAGTCAATGATGTCTGAGACTTTAGACTGAAAGTTATCTACCAGCTCATCTACTGAGTTGCAGCCCAAGGTTAAAGTATCAGAGTAAGCTTGAATAAAAGTTTCTGTTGTCCTTAAAGGTGCGTTTTCTTACGACGTCCCTTTGGCTAAATGAGTCACTGGAAATTATGCTTTCAAAGGTAACAGAGAAGTGATCGGATATAGCAACATCAGTTACATGGACCTGTGAAACCTTTACACCTTTATTGATGATCAGGTCTAAAATATGTCCCTGTTTATGTGTTGGCTGTTTAACATGCTGAGTTAAACTAAAGTTTCTAAGTGTGTCACACAGTTCTTTTGCACTTCTGTCTTCAGGGTTGTCAACGTGAAAGTTGAAGTCTCCCACAATAATTAAACAGTCAGAATCAACACATATCACAGACAGGAGGTCACTAAAATGATTAAAAAAGTTTGATGTGGACTTAGGAGGCCTGTAAACATTCAGAAACATAGTTTGCACCGGGCTCTTTACCTGGAGAGCCAAATGTTCAAAAGAGTCAAATTTTCCCAAAAACACCTTTTTACACTTTAGTGAATCATTAAACAATGTTGCCACTCCTCCACCTTTCGTTTGCTGTCTGCTCTCACAAAGGAAATTGTAGTTTGGAGGAGTCGACTCCATCAGCATAGCTGCTTCACTAAATTCATGCAACCATGTTTCTGTTAAAAACATTACATCAAGATTATTGTCAATAATGAAGTCATTAATTAAAGGGGATTTTCCTGACAGAGATCTAATGTTTAGTAAACCCAGTTTATATGATTTGGTGGTTAATGGTGTCTCTGTGGCAGGTTGCATCTGACAGTTTATGACTTTTAAGTACGATTGATTATTCCTGTTTGTTTTCCTTTTGCTTTTCTTATTTCTGCCACGTATCATAACAGATATTCCATGTTCTCTGTCAGGAGGCCCAGGCTGATTCTGGAAACTGTTGTGTCTGATAAACATGCGGCCAGGGCCCGCTGTGTATCACAAGGAATTCAATTTTTCAATTCAATTCAATTTTATTTTTATAGTGCCAAATCATGAAACATGTCATCTCAAGGCACTTTACAAAATCAAGTTCAATCATATTATACAGATTGGGTCAGATTATACAGATTGGTCAAAAATGTCCTATATAAGGAAACCAGTTGATTGCATCAAAGTCCCGACAAGCAGCATTCACTCCTGGGGAACCGTAGAGCCACAGGGAGAGTCGTCTGCATTGTACATGGCTTTGCTGCAATCCCTCATACTGAGCAAGCATGAAGCGACAGTGGGAAGAAAAACTCCCCATTAACGGGAAGGAAAACCTCCGGCAGAACCGGGCTCAGTATGAATGGTCATCTGCCTCGACCGACTGGGGTTACGGAAGACAGAGCAGAGACACAACAAGAGAGACAAAAAAGCACAGAAGCACACATTGATCTAGTAATCTGTTCTACATTAGATGGTAGTAGCGGGTGAGCCATCTTCTCTGGATGATGTCACAGTTAACAGAACGCCAGACCAGGTGTACCTACTATGAAGAAAAAGAGAGAGAGCAAAAAGTTAAAAGCTGAAATGACGACAGTCATTTCAATGTAATACAATGCAAAACTGGAGAACAGTAGACTGAAGAACAGTAGAAATCAGTAGAGTGAGAAAATTAGACCCTGATGTCCTCCAGCAGCCTAGGCCTATCACAGCACAACTATAGAGATAGCTCAGGGTATGAGCCACTCTAACTATAAGTTTTGTCAAAAAGGAAAGTTTTAACATTAGTCTTAAAACTAGATAGGGTGTCTGCCTCACGGACCAAAACTGGGAGTTGGTTCCACAGGAGAGGAGCCTGATAGCTAAAGGATCTGCCTCCCATTCTACTTTTAGAGACTCTAGGAACCACCAGCAGACCTGCAGTCTGAGAGCGAAGTGCTCTGTTAGGAACATACGGGGTAATCAGAGCTCTGATATATGATGGAGCTTGATTATTAAGGGCTTTAAACGTTAGAAGGAGAATTTTAAATTATATTCTTGATTTAACAGGAAGCCAATGAAGGGAAGCTAAAATTGGAGAAATATGATCCCTCTTGTCGATTTTCATCAGAACTCTTGCCGCAGCATTTTGAATCAGCTGAAGACTTCGAACTGCATTTTGTGGACTTCCTGATAGTAAAGAATTACAATAGTCCAGCCTTGAAGTAACAAATGCATGGACTAGTTTTTCAGCATCACTCCTGGACAGAATGTTTCTAATTTTGGCGATATTCCGGAGGTGAAAAAAGGAAACTCTGGAAATCTGTTTAATATGGGATTTAAATGACATGTCTTGGTCGAAAACAACACCAAGATTTTTAACTTTATTACCAGAGGCCAAGTTAATGCCATCCAGATTAAGTGATTGATTAAGAACTTTATTTTTTGAAGACTCTGGCCCAAAGATTACAACTTCTGTCTTGTCAGAATTTAAATGCAGGAAATTTAAAGTCATCCAGCTTTTGATGTCATCAAGACATGACTGCAGTCGAAGTAACTGATTGGATTCATCAGGATTTATGGATAAATATAGCTGAGTGTCATCAGCATAACAGTGGAAATTAATCCCATGCTGTCTGATAATTTTGCCAATCGGAAGCATATATATATAGTAAATAGAATTGGTCCAAGGACTGAACCCTGTGGTACTCCACAAGTGACCCTAGAGTTTGAGGAAGATTTATTATTAACATGAACAAACTGGAATCTGTCCGACAGATAAGATTTAAACCAGCCTAATGCTTTTCCCTTAATCCCTACAGCATGCTCAAGTCTTTGTAGGAGAATATTGTGATCAACTGTATCAAATGCAGCACTGAGATCTAACAGGACAAGTATAGACACAAGTCCATTATCTGAGGCCATGAGAATATCATTGGTGACCTTCACCAGAGCTGTTTCAGTGCTATGATGAGCTCTGAAGCCTGACTGAAACTCCTCAAGTAGGTCATTACTTTGTAAATGTTCACATAGTTGATTAGCAACTACTTTCTCAAGAATTTTAGATAAGAAAAGAAGATTAGATATAGGTCTGTAATTTACTAACTCATCTTGATCAAGAGATGGTTTCTTAAGTAAAGGTTTAATAACAGCTACTTTAAAAGCCTGTGGTACATATCCATTTACCAAGGATAGATTAATCATGTCTAAAATAGGACCACTGATCAGAGGGAATACCTCCTTAAACAACTTGGTTGGGATTGGGTCTAACATACAGGTAGAAGGTTTTGATGAAGCTAAAATTTTAGATAGCTCAGAAAGCTCTACTGCTTTTAAACAGTTCAGACACTGCACAGGTTCTAAGGATTCCTCCAATGCTGCCTCACTTACTGAGGACGAGGTAATCATGTTTGGGAGGATGCCAATTATTTTATTTTTAATGAAATCAATTTTATTTATGAAGAATCCCATAAAATCATTACTGCTAAGAGCTAAGGGGATGGATGGATCAACAGAGCTGTGGCTCTGGGTAAGTTTGGCAACTGTACTGAAGAGAAATCTAGGATTATTCTTATTCTCCTCAATTAATGATGAAAAATATCCTGCTCTAACTCTGTGAAGGGTCTTGTTATACAACAATAGACTGTTCTTTCAGATTAGGTAGGATTCCTCTTGGTGTGTAGAGCGCCATTTTCTCTCCAATTTCCAAACATTGTGCTTCAAGATACGCAGCTCTGAATTAAACCAAGGAGCCAGCTTCCTGTGAATAATCACCTTCTTTTTCAAGGGAGCTACATTGTCTAATGCAGAACGCAATGACAAAGTCATACCGTTTACAAAGACATCTATTTGTGAATTGGAAGAAACAACATTGCTGCCATCTACAGGGCATTTCTGCAATACGGAGGATATTAAAAAGGGGACAGACTCTTTAAGTTTTGATACAGCATTATCCGATAAAGATCTACTATAATGGAACCCTCTTTTGGGGGTGGAGAACTCAGTTAGATTAAACTCAAATGTTATTAAAAAATGATCAGATAGGACAGAGTTGTGAGGAAATACTGTTAATTCTTCACAATCAATGCCATATGTCAGCACAAGGTCTAAAGTATGGAGCCAAGAGTGCGTCGGTTTATGCACATTTTGAGCAAAACCAATTGAATCTAGGATAGTTTTAAAGGCTACACTAAGGTTATCACATTCTGTGTCAACATGGATGTTAAAATCACCCACTATAATAGCCTTATTAGTATTTAACACCAAATCAGATAAGAAATCTGACAACTCATCAAAAAACTGAGTGTAAGGGCCTGGTGGACGATACAAAACAACAAACAGAAGAGGTTTTATTGCTTTGCAGTTTGGATGAGGGAAACTGAGGGTTAAATGTTCAAAAGAACTGTAGTTATTAATTGGCCTGGGACTAATTAATAAATCAGACTGAAAGATGGTTGCCACTCCTACTCCTCTTCCCACAGATCTGGGAATGTGGAAATTTGAATAATTGGAGGGAGTTGACTCATTTATACTAACATAGTCCTCTTGTAGCCAGGTTTCTGTGAGACAAAACAAATCAATCTGTTTATCAGAAATCAATTCGTTAACTAACAAAGTCTTTGGAGGGAGAGACCTTATATTTAATAGACCACATTTAATTGTTTTATTTTTAGGTTCAAGGTGAACCGTATTGATTTTTATTTGGTTTTTATGATTTGTTCCTTTTAGATAAGTTTTTGATCTGTTAAGTTTTGGCCGTGGGAAAGACACCGTCTCAATAGGATAATGGATGGGTAACAGTACAGAAGCTGCAGAGAGGTGTGTTAAACTACGGCTCTGCTTCCTGGTCTGGACCCTGGGTTGTCAGCATTTAGGAGGACTAATAAATCCGGCCAGATTTCTAGAAAGAAGAGCTGCACCATCCAAAGTAGGATGGATGCCGTCTCTCCAGATCAGACCAGGTTTTCCCCAGAAAGTTCTCCAGTTATCAATGTAGCCCACGTCGTTTTCAGGACACCACCTAGACAACCAGCGGTTGAATGATGACATGCGGCTAAACATGTCATCACTGGTCAAATCAGGCAGGGGACCAGAGAAAATTACGGAGTCCGACATTGCTTTAGCAAACTCACACACCGAAGCAACACCAACTTTAGTGACCTCCGATCGGGTGTCATTACCGCCAGCGTGAATAACAATCTTACTGTATTTACGCTTATCCTTAGCCAGCAGTTTTAGGTAAGATTCTATGTCGCCCGTTCTGGCCCCTGGCAGGCATTTAACTATGGTCCCTGGTGTCTCTAGTGCCACATTTCTGACTATTGAGCTCCCAATAATCAGGGTTGGCTTCTCAGCGGGTGTGTCGCTGAGTGGGGAAAATTTGTTTGAAACGCAGACGGGTTGGTGGTGAACTGGGGGCTGAAATCTAGAGCTATGCTTCCTACGAACTGTCACCCAGCCGGCCTGCTTACCCGGCTGCTCGGGTGCTTCTGGAGGACCACTAAGTGAACTAACGCTAGGTCTATGTAGCTCCGCGCTAGAAGAGGGGCGGCTATCAGCTGGTCTTTCCATAGCACGGAGCCGGGACTCTAATTCTGACACCCTCGCCTCCAAAGCTACAAAAACACTACATTTATTACAAGTACCATTATCACTAAAGGAGGCAGAGGAATAGCTAAACATCTGACACAGAGAGCAGGAGATAAGGGGAGACTTAGTCAGAGACGGAGAAGCTGAAGTAATAGTAGGAGAGGAAGCCATTGTGGAGCTAAAGCTAGGCTAGGCTAAAGCTAGGCTAGCGCCCTTCTACCACGCCAAGAGAGCAAACAGTGAAACACGAGGAGTTCCCAAAAACTCGGTGTTCGTGACGATGGAGGTTCTTTGTCCTCTCTTTGTCCTGCTGAGATCTGAGATGAATCCTCCTGTAGCTCTGACGAAGCCTCTTTCTGTGTCGTCTTTCTGACCATCTTTATCTTGGTTTGTTCGGGCTGTACTGGGCTTATCATTTGTTTTGGCACTGCATGAACTTTGTTTTAGAACAAAGCTGATGGTGCATGGTTCACAGAATAGAAGATGTTTAAAAATCAGCCATTTGCACCTGACCTATTTAGAGAGAAATCATCTCTGTTGAACAGATGTGTCCTCTCCTAAAAGATGTTAAAGTTGTCTATGAAGGTTACAGTTGTTTGTTTGCATATTTTTTCCAGCCATTTGTTTATCATCCCAACTCTGGAAAAAAATCTCGTCTCCACAATTAACGGGTGCACAAGTCCCGATGAGAAACACCTTGACATTAAAGGCATACTATGCAACATTTTTCAGTTAATTAATGTGTTCCATACCGTTTTGGATGATTAAATGAGTCATTTCAGGTCGAACAAAGGTTTTCTCGGCCGCCCTGGTGGTCTATGGGGGAAATACCGCACTTGCAATTGCAAGAGCCCTCGGCCCGCACACACGGCTCAGAAGTCTCGTGCAAGACCACGAGAGTCGGTCTTGCTTTACGGCGAGAACTTCATGTGTTTTTGCCCTGCCATTCACTATATGCACGCGCGAAAGCAACAATAAAGAACCGCGTGTTAACGTCAAATAAACATGCAAGCATATCAAGTTTTATTATTATTATTTTTTTTTTTTTTTTATGTTGGCGAGACGCTACCGCGGAGGCCGCGGCTTGGCGAGGCGGCGGCGGTAGCGTCTCGCCAACATAAAATAAAATAATAATAATAAAACTGGCGAGGCAGCGGCTGCGGCGGCGGCGGCATGGCGAGGCGGCGGCGGTAGCGTCTCGCCAACATAAAAAAAAAATAATAATAATAATAAAACTGGCGAGGCGGCGGCAGCGGCTGCCTCGCCAAGATAGCGCTGCGGGAAGCTTGATGTTCATACTTTCACTGTGTTAGTCATTGTTTGTACTGCCGTTTTTTCGACTTTTCTCTGCGTTCGCCTGTCTGCTAAGCTCAAAACAACCGCGCCTGGCTTGACGGAGAAACCAGAACAGCTGGGCATCTTTACGACAGTGCACTTTTACTTTCGCCCTCTGGGGGGAGCCTCGCTGGAAAATCAACCCCGGTTGCATAGTATACCTTTAAGGCCATCAACTAAGTTTAACAGACGACTTCTAATCCTCTCTCAATACTTCTGATTTTCTTATCGAGAGGACGTCACCCGGGGCTTCAGCTTGTATTATGAGTTTTTCCAAGGTTGGGCGTTCTTTCAAGATCCTTGGAAGGATGTCTGATATATCAGACACCAGGCCACAGGAATATCTGGGACTTGTGGAAGTCGGTGTCGAGGAAATGCTCAAGACGCTATTGGGAAAACCCGTGGACTGGTGAAAGAACTTTGGTCAAAGACTACGGCGGGTAGACACAGCTGTGCTGTGAATGGACCAGAGTGGGAAAATAGTTTAGATAATGAGAGTGACGGGAGCAATGAAACATCGAATAGTGAAAGGATGAGTCCAAAAAGAGGAAATTCTTCAGTGAAGGCAGGTGAAGGAAAGAGGGGAAGGGTGGAGAAAAACTGGGATATGTCTGAAGAAGAAATGGAAGGGGGAAATAAGGGAGTTCAAAGAAATTGTTAGAGTTAACGAGGAGAAGGCTTTGCAAACGATCAGTCCAGTTAAACTTTCCACGATTCTGAAGAATCAAGTGGGGGACATTACTAATGCACAAGTTCTAAGGGATGGAAACTTAATGATAAATACAGAAGAACAAAAAGTCAGAGCAAGTAGGAAAGAAATAGGAAAGTATAAAGTGACAAGTGTGAGTCTCATACAAGAAGGAAGTAAATGGAGGAAGGGAGTGATTTGGGGGATCCCGATTGAGGTTTCAATTGAAGAAATTAAGTCAAACCTCAGTGTTTGATAGAGTTTGATGAAGAAACACTTCCAGAGAGAGTCTATTTAGGATATTTGACTTACAATGTAAGAGAGTATATCCCACGACTGATTAGATGCTTCAAATGTCAAAGATTTGGACATATAACACAGACATGTAAAGGAAAGAGTAGGTGTTTAGGTTGTGGAGAGGATCATGAATATGAGCAGTGCAATAAGAGCAGGCAGGCAAAATGTTGTAATTGTGGTGGCAGCCACAGTGTGGCATATGGGGGCTGTGAAGTAATGAAGAAAGAGGAGCAGGTTCAACAAGTCAGAATACGCAACAAACTATCCTATGCAGAGGCTGTTAAAATGGTAAAGCAAAGAACAAATGTTGGGGAGGAAAACAGGACGAATACAGAGTCAAACCAAATAAAATAAGATAAAGTATGTGTGCATTTAAAAAAGTTAGTGACATTTATTGCAGGAGTTATAAATGCAACAATGGAAATTAAGTCAAAAACAGAAAGAATTCAAGTCATTGTGAAAGCAGCAGCAAATCATCTTGATATTAATGAATTGACATGGGAGGAAGTGAGGGATGACCTCAGTGCTCAGGCCAGTCAGGAGGCAGCATGGATAGGATAACTATACTATGGTCTGGCTTCTTCAATGGAATGCAAGAAGTTTAATATCAAATGGACAGGAATTAAAGCATTACATTGATAAATTAGAAGAAGCTCCAGAGGTTATCTGTATACAAGAAACTTGGTTAAAACCCCAATTAGAATTTAAAATCTTAATTTATTCTCCTATCAGATGTGATCTGTGACAATCTCAGCACTGGTGCTGGTCTGATCTTCGATTCAACACACCTGCTTAACTCCAACCTCACTGCAATTAGTTTTCACTGGTTCCACCTGCTCTCATCTTCATAAGAACCCTGTACAGATCAGCTGCCAGTGCTAGTTTGTCTCATCCCATCTGTGCGAGCATCCCAGCGTTTTTGTTCTGCCTGTCTATCGGTTAACCTGACCAGATCCTGCCCTTGATTACTGAGCTTGCCTGTCCTTTGCCACCTCTGAGCCTGTTTGAAACCGAACCCTGACCGGACCTGGATCAAGTCTGTTGGATCTCCCTGTTTGCACTTTTGCTGGATCTCTGCCTCCTCGATAACGGAACCTTGACCTCCCCTGGATTACTGTCCCTGGAAAGCCCCTAACGGATCGCAATCGGACCACTGTCCCCGGATCAGTCCGCCTGCCTGTCTGCCGGCTCTCCGAGCTCTGCTCCCCCGACTCCAGGGAGTTACCAGACTGAGCACAAATTGTAGCGCCACGGGATGCCGAGCCTCGTTTCCTCCCTCTTTAATAAAGTCTCTAAACGTCACTGACCTGTGTGATTCGAATCTTGGGTCCAGATTTCCTGTACGTTACATGATCGGATTGAAGGTAATGGTGGGGGATGTGCCATTTTTATTAGGGAGGGGCTGCAGTTTAGAGTGGTTAAGAAAGGAAAAGAAACAGAATTTATAATTGTGGAGATTTGGATAAATGCAGATCCATTTATAATAATAAATTATTACAATTCATGTGAAATATTAGAGTTGGATAAATTAAAAGAAATTCAAGGACAAAATAAAAATAAAGTTATGTGGTGTGCAGATTTTAATGCTCATAGCAATTTATGGGGAGGGCAGGGAACTGATGGAAATGGAGATATGATAGAGGAACTGTTGGAAGATAATCAATTAGTATGTATGAATGATGGGAGGGGAACAAGAATAGATGTGCATACAGGAAATTGCTCAGCTATAGATTTAACTCTGGTGTCCAGAGATTTAGCTGGGTTATGTGGGTGGGATATAGAGCAAGAAACAACAATAGGTAGTGATCATTTTCCAATTTTTTGTAAAATCCTAATTTATAAAGAGAAGGGGGAGGTAGGAAAGAAGCAAAGATGGCAAAATGGAATATATTTAAATATATATGTGAGAAATACATGGATGAAGTCAATTTAAATTTAGATACAGAAAGTATAGAGGTAAAGATTAGGGAAGTTATAATGAAAGCAGCAAAAATAACAATTCCTATAGGTAAAGATAAGAACAAAAAGAAAGAGGTACCTTGGTGGACACAGGAGTGCAGTGAAGCAATGAGGAAAAGAAATCGAGCTTTTAGAGTATTGAAAAGAACACATAATTTTAAAAATGTAATTGAAAATAACAAAAAGATCAAGCAGAAGTAAGGAAAGTTATTAAGAAGGTAAAGAAGACAAAATGGAGATATTTTTGTGATACAATAGGCAGAACAACTCCTATGGCTAAGGTATGGGGAATGATTAAGAAAATGAGGGGAAATAAACCAGAGAAAACATATCCAGTTCTAAAGCATTAAGAAGGAACAGCAGTAACAGATGAAGAGAAAGTAGAAGTAATGGCAAGAACATTTGCAAAGATTCATAGTTCAGATAATTTAACAGAAATCGGAAAATTTAGGAGGGAGCAGACAAGAAGGATAAATGATTTTATTTTAGAAGGAGAAACAAATCCAGGAAATGTCATGGGTGTTTATTTTTCAATGCAAGAAATGAAGAGAGCGATAATTAGATCAGGATTAACGGCACCGGGGAAAAATCAGATATGCTATATTATGTTAAAACACTTGTTAAAACAAGCTGAAGAAAAACTTCTAGGTTTATATAATAAGATTTGGAAAGAAGGAAGATTACCTTCTAATTGGAAGGAAGCAATTATTGTGCCAATTATTATACCAGGAAAGGATCCAACAAACCCATTAAGTTATAGACCAATTGCTCTTACTTCATGTTTAGGAAAGATCATGGAAAGAATGATAACAGAAAGGATCACATATTATATAGAAAGTAAAGGACTTTTGTATTCATGTCAAAGTGGATTCAGAAAAGGAAGGAGTACAATGGATCCAGTTGTGTCTTTGGAATCAGATATAAGAAAAGCTCAGATTAAAAGATAAGTAGTAGTAGCAATATTTTTTGATATTGAGAAAGCATATGACATGGTATGGAAGGATGGGTTGCTTATAAAATTATTCAAAATGGGGATAACAGGAAGGGCTTATAATTGGATTAAAGATTTTTTGTTTAATAGAGTTATACAAGTACAGATGGGAGCAACAAGATCTGATAAATATAAAATTGATAATGGAACTCCACAGGAAGGTATTATCAGTCCATTATTATTTTCAATTGTAATTAATGATGTTTTTACAGAAGTAGATCAGGATGTCATGCAGTCATTATTTGCTGATGATGGAGCTTTGTGGAGAAAAGGGAAAAATGTAAGATTAGTATATGAGAAAATACAAAACGCTATTAATTCTGTTGAAATTTGGGCTTATAACTTGGGAGTTAAATTCTCAGTTGATAAAACAAAGACTGTTGTATTCAGTAGGAAGAAAATTCAGGAAATTGATTTAAAAATGTATGGAGAAAAAATAGAAAAAGTAAGTAAATTTCGTTTTTTAGGAATCATATTTGATCCCAAGCTTTTATGGAGTGATCATGTAAAGTATATTGAAGGGAAATGTAAAAAAGTAATAAATGTAATGAGGTGTTTAACAGGATTGGAATGGGGCACAAATAAGATACATTTAAAAAAGATTTATGTTGCATTGATCAGAACAGTGTTGGATTATGGATGTATAGTTTATAGGCAGGCTGCAAAAACATTGATTAGCAAATTAGAAGTAATTCAAAATCAGGCTTTGAGATTATGCTGTGGAGCTTTGAAAACATCTCCATCTTTGGCAGTGCAGGTGGAAATGGGGGAGATTCCTTTAGAATTAAGACAAAAGCAAATTATGATTCAGCTTGTTCAAACCTTCTAATTGGAAGGAAGCAATTATTGTGCCAATTATATGGAGTGGAAAAGCAAAAACAGACTGTTTTGCATGGCAGCGGATAAATGCAGTAGGGAAATAGGCATACAGGGGAAGAGATACTGTGCTGCGGTGCCTTACCCAATTACACCTTTTTGGTTGTTTCCTTCTGCAAATGTTGATTTAGAGGTTTATAAAGAAATGCAGATTAATAAAGATAATAACTGGGCAAATGTTGTAAAGGATAGAATTGAGAATATGTATAAATCCTTTAAAATTATATATACAGATGGTTCAAAAGATTTAATTTCAAATAAAACAGGATTTGCTTATGCTATTCCTGAACTAGATATATATATATATATATATATATATATATATATATATATATATATATATATATATATATATATATATATATATATATATATGAAACAAAGAACATCTAACAATTTAGCTGTATATACAGTGGAAATGTTAGCAATTCTCATGGCCTTAAAGTGGGTAGAGCAAAATAAAATTGAAAAAGTTCTTATATGTTCAGATTCATTATCATCTTTAATGTCTATTTTAAATGTCTCATCTGATAATCGTATGGACTTAGTTTATGAAATGTATGAAGAGTTATTTAGAATGGAACAAACTGAAACAAAGATTAGGTTTATGTGGATACCTGCTCATAAAGATATAGAAGGTAATGATATGGCAGATCATCTAGCTAAAATGTCTTTAAAACAAAGCAGATTTATGGAAATAGCATATGGTAAATCTGAAATAAAATCAATTATAAAGAGCAAAATTAAATCTGAATGGCAACAAATGTGGGATGAAGGAACTAAAGGTCGTCATCTATTTCAAATACAAAAGAAAGTAGGTAATATGGAAATAATAGGAGAAAATCGAAAAGAACAAGTAGTAATGACAAGATTGCGGCTCGGACATACTGGATTAAATAAAACATTACATATGATATGTAAACATCCAACAGGTAATTGTGAGTGTGGTATGGACATGGAAACAGTAGAGCATATAATAATTCATTGTGAAAAATATGCAATAAGTAGAGAGAAGTTAAAACAAGAAATTAGGAAATATGATATAGAGACATTAAAACTTAATAAGTTAAAAATTAAACATAAAATAAATAGAGCAGTTATTACATTTTTGAAGGAAACAGGATTATACATAAGAATTTAGATTAAAGGGAGACATTCTGGTCCACACTCCAGCATAGTAGATGGCGATAATGCATCTTAACGTTAGATGTCACCCGCCAGTAAAAATCACAAAAGAAGAAGAAAGAAGAAGAAGGGCAGTAACAGGTGCTGCTGCTCCCACTAATTAGCAGAGCAGAGTGGAGCAGGTCAGAGAGTGGCAAACAGTCAGCTGGTCCACAACACAGCAGATAGACAACTATCTGCTGCAGAGAAGATTTATGACACATTCCTTTAAAACCAATATATTTACTGTCAGTATTTGATTTTAATAGTTTCATGTAATCTAGTGTGCAAACCCCCACTGAAAAGATCCGAAATAGTCCTGATAATTTGTGTCTCACTGAAGTGTCTCCTCTTGTGTCTTTATTCAGCTGTTTTTGGTCGGTGTCAACGAGGCTTTAAAGAGTGTCTGAAGAGGAAGTTCCAATGTTTGAATGAAGGCACTCCTAAAGCTGGAAAAAAAACCTTTCTGGATCAGATCTACACAGAGCTCTACATCACAGAGGGAGGAAGTACAGAGGTCAATGATCAACATGAGATCAGACAGATTACAACAGCATCCAAGAAAACCTGTGGACCAGAAACAACAATCAGACGAGAAGACATCTTTGAACCCCCACCTGGAAGAAAAGATCCAATCAGAACAGTGATGACAATGGGTGTGGCTGGCATTGGGAAAACAGTCTTAACACAGAAGTTCATTCTGGACTGGGCTGAAGACAAAACCAACCAGGACATCCACTTCATATTTCCATTCACCTTCAGAAAGCTCAATGCACTGAAAGGAGAAAAGTTCAGTTTGGTGGACCTTGTTCATCGCTTCTTCACTGAGACCAAAGAAATCTGCAGCCTTGAACAGTTCAAAGTTGTATTCATCTTTGATGGTCTGGATGAGAGTCGACTTCCTCTGGACTTCCACAACAATATGACTGTGACAGATATCACAGAGCCCACCACAGTAGATGTTCTGCTGACAAACCTCATCAGTGGTGATCTGCTTCCCTCTGCTCTCCTGTGGATAACCACAAGACCTGCAGCAGCCGGTAAGATCCAAAGGCAGTTCATTGACCTGGAGACAGAGATCAGAGGGTTCACTGACCCACAGAAGGAGGAGTACTTCAGGAAGAGGTTTGGTGATGAGGAGGAGAAGGCCAGCAGGATCATCTCCCACATTAAGACATCACGAAGCCTCTTCATCATGTGCCACATCCCAGTCTTCTGCTGGATCTCTGCTAATGTTCTGGAGGGTGAATTAAAGATCAGAGGCAAAGAAGAGCTGCCAAAGACCCTGACTGAGATGTACATCCGCTTCCTGGAGACTCAGATCAAACAGAAAAAGATCAAGTATGAAGGAGGACCTGAGCTAAAAACACTCTGGACCCCAGACAATATGAAGAAGGTTCTGCCTCTTGGAAAACTGGCTTTTGAGCAGCTTCTGAAAGGAAACCTGATCTTCTATGAATCAGACCTGAAAGAGTGTGGCATTGATGTCCAAGATGCTCCACTCTATTTAGGGTTCTTCACTGAGATCTTTACAGAGGAGAAAGGGATGGACGGTGACTCAGTCTATTCCTTCGTTCATCTGAGCATTCAGGAGTTTCTGGCTGCAGTCTACATGTTCCACTGCTTCACCAGCAGGAACACAAAGGTGGTGAAGAACTTCCTGGGAGAACACCAGAATTACTCATCTCTGGATAAGTTCATGAAGGCAGTCATGGTTAAATCCCTCAGCAGTAAAAATGGCCACCTGGACCTGTTTGCTCGCTTCCTTCATGGCCTCTCTGTGGAGTCCAACCAGAGACTCTTAGGAGGCCTGCTGGGTCAGACAGAGAACAGTCCAGGAACCATCCAGAGAGTCATCTACAACCTGAAGGAGATGAACACTGATAAAATCTCTCCTGACAGAAGCATCAACATCTTCCACTGTCTGATGGAGATGAAGGACCTCTCAGTTTATCAGGAGATCCAACAGTTCCTGAAATCAGAGAACAGATCAGAGAAGCTCTCTTTGTTCCAGTGCTCAGCTCTGGCCTACATGCTGCAGATGTCAGAGGAGGTTCTGGATGAGTTGGACCTGGAGAAGTATAACACATCAGAATGGGGACGACAAAGACTGGTTCCAGCTGTGAGGAACTGCAGAAAGGCTCGGTGAGTCCAGATGTCTTCATTGACTGATGCTGATTCAGCATTATTGCCGTCCGGTTTATTCTTCATTATTCAGTCGGTTCTGGACGCTTTGGGCCCTGAACCTTTAACTACTTCCTTCATGCTTTGGACTATTTCAACCATTCAGATTTCTAAATCTTCAGCTCATTCAGGTCAGCTCTGCTGCAGCTTTTGGTATTTAGAGATTTTTATCTTTTAGAAAGATTCAATCGTTCAGAGACACATTTTAAACTTCAAACAGCTCTTCACTCATTGGGCTGTTACCCATAATTCACCTTTTTAGAAAATCACTCTTTAGGTCAGGGCTATTGAACTGATGGTCTGTGGGCCACTTCTGGTCCGCTGGTGATGGTAATCTGGGCCATAAATGACTTCTTTGTAAAAACTAAATAAATCAGAGAAGATCAGAAACATCGTGTGAAAAACAGCCCAGATGAGCGGCATGGTTGAACAGCCTTGGTTTGTCTGCTGTTCAGTTCCTAACCTCTAAGTAATAGGTTAGCTTTCATTGTTCTATGAAACAGTCCACAACTATATTTGTCTCCCAGTGTCTACGACTGTCACTGACATCTTCAACCCTTGGAGTAAGCCCCCCCACACACACACTGGGTAAAGCCACATAGGTGAGCCCACAAGAAGAGACATTTGGCTTTATTTGCACTTCAGCCATTGGTTAACAAACAGTTTTCTGAAGGCAGGCAGGTTTCTAAAGCTGACTGCAGAACAGAGGATGTCACTAAACAGAACAGACACGGAACTCATGGTGCAGAACTGTCTCTGTCTAAATCCGCCTCTCCAGCACCCCTACACCAAGAAACAGGAAAGGAACAACAGCTTCATTTTTAGTTTTATTTAACCAGGAAAAAGACCATTGAGATCAAGAACAATAGAGAACAAATGAACAGTGTCCTGCCTTTTGTTAAAAGACAGCAATACATTCATGGTGGGAATAAATGACATAAATAAGATGATAAACTAGTTCATAGTTTAAAACGAGTCCAAGTAAATCCATGCTAACGATAGTTAAAAAGGTTTGGGTCTGATATTTAATCAGAGTAAAGTAGTTGTAAGTTTCTGCCGGCATTATTACACTCCTTTTTTAATCAGAATCAGAAATACTTTACAGGTTACTACATGGGTTACTACATGCTGGTGCTAAATCTCACTGCAGAAAATGTAAACAATTTAATGGAAATAAAATTTGAACCCTGAAAGATGTACACATCTCTCAGTTCTTCCATTGCAGGACTGCTCCTCTGAAATAAAAATATGCAATACAGCTCTTTAAAAAAATCCATGTTGTAATTTCATGTAATGGGGCTAAATCAGTTTGATCTAAACTAAGAAATCTAAAAGAAACGATGCTGTAACTTGATTCTTTTATTAAGCCATGTAGCTTGATATAACCTCAGGTTTTGGACATATATGTTGCTCACGGGGGTCAAGTGAATGCTGCAGCTCTGCGTCTCACTGGTTATTAAGTGACTGTAGAAAAAACACAATTTGGTAACGTCTGGCACCAGCATAATTTATACTTAATGATAGCGGTGAGGAATCATTGAGGTGGGAGGATTTCCCCTGTTGGTGCGCTGCGTGTCAGAAATAAACAGTGAGGAAAAATGCATCAATAAACAGTGTAAAGGGCTCCTTTAGAGGGAAGAGGAGGAATGAGGGTCTGAGCTGAAGCCCCTTCAGTTACAAGTTCCTTAAAATGACCCTTACAAGTGGACACCTAAATTAAATGTAAGGTAATTATGTGCACCTGAATTCAAGCACATGGTGACGCATCAACACCCCCCCCCCCCCCCCCCCCCCCCCCCGACTAAGTGGTGTTAACGGAGCTGAGAAAGCGTTCATTTAGAGCGTATTTGATCCTGTCTAAAGACACCAGGCTACAGACTTCAGCTGAGATGCTTTAGCAGCTGTCTAAGAGCTACTTGATGATTTTGTGGAGTTGGATTTCATCATCAACCATGATTGATAATTTAATCATGTTCACCATCAGACTGATTGACTGAAGGTTGTAACTCAGAAAATAATAACTGATTACTGAGTTATTAATTAAAAGGAAACAGTGATTTTATCAAGTTGCAGCAAACAGAAACAGAGCAAAAGTAAAGCCACCCTCAGCAGCAGCAGCAGGAGTAGCAGCAGCAGCAGCAGCCTGTTGCTCTCCCAGCTCTGCTCTGATCTCAGCAGCACCTTTCACATTGCTATAGCAGACTACAGCTTTGGGCCCTGAACCAATAACACATAACACACATAAGCCAAACACTAATGCTCACCCACACACAGAACATCAGCCATGGCCTTGTGAAAGAGGGCAAAGTGGAGCCTGGTAGCAGGTGGAGCTTACCTGAATCTGAGCCGGCCTTCTCCTTTGCCTCCATCTGCAGGTGTGAGTGGCTTTAATGCTAAGAGTGATTCAGAGCTGATAGGTCTGGCTTTAAAACACAAGAGGCCTTTGCTCCACAATGTTCTCATCCAGCACTACTGACTAGATAAAGGAGCTATTCACTTACTTTATGGGATCTAACATGTCAAAGCATTAGGACCACTTTCCTGTTAGTGGAACTTTAAAAACATTTCAGAGTTCAAGGGTCACATTTAAAATACATAATAATGAATAAATAATGAATGGAGTATAAATCTGAAAACATTGTCCACTAATCTACCATTTTAGTGTGTGGTGGCACAAGTGAGTCTAGAGTCAAGGCATCTATCAATTTTAATATAATTATGTAGATATGATGATTATTATTATACTCAATGTTTATCATAAAACAATAAATGAACCAAATGTTTTTGAACTTGATAATCATTGCACTTTAACAAGCTGCAACCAGCTATAAATGGTTGTAACAAAATCTTCTCTTGCAGCAATATATCAAGCTAAAACAGACTTTGTAGTAAATGAAATAGGGCTCCCTCCACTGCAGACAGCAGCAGGTAGAATGCACTTCAGCTATTATACCACTGAAGAAGTAAAGTGCTAAACTAAGTCAGCCACTGGTAAACTCCTGCAGCGGAGAGCATGCTCTGAAGAAAAGCTGCTTTATTGATGCAGTTGTAGTAACACATTGTGTTCTAGTGGAAGTAACGTAACGCCGTTATCTGTTACATTAAGTCATGACTCTCTTTACTAAATGAAAACTGGAGCCTCCTGTTTTCTTTTTGATACATTACCAGTAATTTTACCCAGTTTGGTCACTTCCAGTAAAAGGAAGAGGCGCCACTTGTATGTATAGTTAGAGATGATTTGGAAGTGAGATGAAGCCAAAACAACCATAGTGTATTATCACTAGACTCACATATGTCTAGAGATAATCTGGTGATAATTTACATAGAGGAGACGGCCAAATGCTACCATGGACATCTAGATAGATTTAGTCAGTTCTGTTGATTTACTCTAGATGATCTTTCTTCATCTTTGTGGTTAAATGAAGCTTTTAACCAAAGCAGAGACACAGCAGCTCTGCAGTAGAACCAAGACCTGAAGAGACTGAAGAGATTCTCTGTGTGGGTCAAACAGGACATTGATGTGAAGAGCAGATGTTCATCTGATGATGACATCACTGTTTAGTCATCATCTTTTAGTCTGTTTATCAGTCTTTATTAGTCTGATTTAACTACAACTGATCTGATTCTTTCTTTCATCACAGACTAGTGGGCTGTTGGCTCTCACAGACTGAATGTGAAGTTGTGGCCTCAGCTCTGAAGTCCAACCCCTCCCTGACTGACCTGGAAATAGATCAGATCTATGATGGAGGGAGAACCTTTGGAGACACTGAGATGAAGCGTATCTGTGAGATCCTGGAGACTGCATTCTGTAAAGTAAAGAAGCTGACGTAGGTTTTATCTTAACTGCTACTTTAAAACTTATTTTAATTCTTTACAGACAACCTGCTGTCCAAATGTTTTGCCTTGTCAATTATATATTTTCGTGTTTGAGATTTTCAATATTGAACATTTAACGCGTAAAATGTTTTGGACTGAAGAACAAAAATTAGGAAAATAAGTCAAATGATGTGAATTATTGATGGAGATGTTTTCATTTGATTTGGGACAGATTTAGATAACAAGATCAGATAATTTAGCTTTATTTTTCATTTCTTTGTCACATCTTTACATAAACATTAATTTCTGTTCCTCCAGAGTAGTGCCAGGATCACATTCATACACATAAACAGTAAAATAAACATGATAAAATAGCATTATCTAAAAAATTAATGTCTGAGAGAAAATGTAAACTAAATCAAAGCGACGGCACCAGCAGGTTGCATGTTCTCCCTGTGCATGCGTGGGTTCTCTCTGGGTACTCCGGCTACCTCCCACAGTCCTAAAACATGACTGTTAGCTTAACTGGCCTCTCTAAATTCTCCTTAGGTGTGAGTGTGTGTGTGAATGGTTGGTTGTCCTGTCTGTCTCTGTGTTGTCCTGTGATTGGCTGCTTACCTGTCCAGGTGAACCCCGCCTCTCAGCCACTGACAGCTGCAGATAGACACCAGCAGCCCTCAGGACCCCAGCAGGGATAAGCCTGTTGGAAAATGGTTGGATATATGGCACCAGCAGGTTCCAGCAGCTCAGCTTTGTCCTGAAGCTGCTGTTCTGTTGGTGCGGCTCAGAGAGGAACCGTCCTCTTCAGTCTGACAGCTCAATCAGACAGAACCAGAACCAGGACCCAGCAGTGTGGCTATTAAAACTACAGCACAATATTGAAAAGTAAAAAGCTCTACTGCAGCAGACGCTCTCTGGACTCAGCGGTACCATTCAGCAACAAGCCAACAAGTTTGAGCACCAAGAAGGAAACCAAGTAAAAATTGAAGAATCATCATTTCTATTAGTCTGCAGACCATTTCTGCCTGGCAGACCATGATCTGGCTCCAGCTGTTCTCCTCCATCCTCCTCCTCCCAGGATGTGAAAAAGGAGGTGCTGGGAGCCCCATCAGCCCGGATGCTCTGTTGGCTCCTCACTTTAAATCAGCGCTGGAGAAGATCCAGAAGAACGCCGAGGAGTCAGAGACGCTTCAGGACCTGGTGAGGCCTCGCTCCGGGCCGACGTCCCTCGCTGGTCTGCCGGCTGCTTGGAGCACCATGGCCAGCATCAGGAGTTCAGGCGCTCCACAGCTCCTGGACCCTACATTTGCTCCTCCATCAGACTCCTCCTCCTTCAGCCTCCTCCTCCATCAGCCTCCTCTTCCTCCTCCTCCTCCCCCATCAGCCGCCTCCTCTTCCTCCTCCTCCACCATCAGGCTCCTCCTCCTCCTCCTCCCCCATCAGCCTCCTCCTCCATCAGCCACCTCCTCTATCAGCCTTGTCCTCCTCCATCAGCCTCCTCCTCCTCCATCAGCCGCCTCCTCCATCAGCCTCCTCCTTCATCAACCTCCTCCTCCTCTGCTCCTTCTCTCCTCTCTCCCTCTCTCCACCCTCTCTCCTCCCTCTCTCCTCCCTCTCTCCTCCTCCTCTCCACCCTCTCTCCTCCCTCTCTCCTCCCTCTCTCCTCCTCCTCTCCTCCCTGAGGAGGAGGAGAGAGGAGACTGTTATTTTAAAACTGTTTAATCTGATGTGGGAGACGGGGATTATTCCTGCAGCATGGAAACAGTCAGTTATAATTCCTGTGTTGAAGCAGGTAAAAATGCAGCAGAGCCTTCAAACTATAGGCCTATAGCTCTCAAATCTCAATTAGGGAAAACAATGGAGAGAATTGTAACAGAATATCATCTTTTCTAGAAAGTAAACATTTATTCTGTCCTTTTCAAAGTGAATAATTTGTTGAGATATCTTTCTGGACAGGAATGGTGAGCTTCAAGAAGTGCTGTTGGCAGTTTATCAGGCTCTCATGAGATCTTCCTTGTATTATGGGTGTATAGCATTTATGGCAGCTGCTGACAGTCATTGGAGAAAACTTGATAGTGAACAAACACAAGCGTTACCAATATGTTGTGGAGCTTTCAGATCATCTCCTTTAGCTGCTTTGCAGGTTAAAACTGGTGAGCTTCCTTTAAGCTTAAGAAGATAGAAGCTAATGTATGTGTACTGGATAAATCTACAGGGACATAATTATGGTAATACAACTAAGGCTGAGCTGCAAGACTGTTGGGAACATCATAAATCTGATTGTAAAAGCTTTGGATGGATTGGGGACATAAAAGCTCCACATTTGGCTTTGGAGCTTTTATGTCCCCAATACACCTTAAGTTGGTTACCACCAGCCAATAAAAAAAAACAAAAACAAGCATAGAAACAGGCCTGCAGCGTAGAGTTAGCTTGGGTTTTACCAGCTTTAGCTTTAATTAATAAGCATTTAAGCAAATATTATTGAACTGGGATCTCGGATTGACACCCTGAGGGTTTTGATTTTGCTGTTGTATGCAGAGAAGTGCTTGTTACTTGTCTTTATTTAAAGGTCATAAAGAACATTTATTTATTCACCTTTTTATTTTCCTAAATAAAGGGGGGGTTAACACTTTATAACTTGTGTCAAATGGTGATTTAGTCTGTGCCTCATTATTCCAGTGTTCAGTGTTTAGTGCTAAAACCTAATACCATGCATAGATCTGTAGTCCATGTTTGCACTGCAAGTTTGCTGGTTCAAATCCCACAGGCTCCTGCCCTGGGTCCCTGAGCAAGACCCAAAGATGTGCTGAAAAATGCAGATGATTCTTATTTAGTCCAAAGCTCTGAGCTGCCCTCAGGTCTTCAGGAAGGCTGAACCACAGCTGAGGGCCACAGGTGGAGAAAGTCTCCTCATGATAGGTTTTAGTTCTCACAATGAGCCACCAGACACACAGAGACCCACTGAGAACAACTGAGCCAGTATGATGGAGAACATGTGAGCCCAGCAGCAGAACATGGAACCAATGTTCAGTGATCAGGGACTGAAGGGGCAGAACTTTAACCAGATGCCATATTTCCTTAGAGAAAAGCCTCCATGCAGGCTGCTGCTTTAGCTTGAAGATGAATCCAGAACAATGTGAGCTGAAACCCTATAAAATGATCCATGTTTAGAACATTGTGGCTCTGAGAACCACTGTTCTAGCAGAACCCTGAGCCAGACTAGAAGACAGCAGCATTTTAAACAGACGCCAGAGCCATCAGACTTAAATATCTAGCAGCAGCAAGTGATCATGGATGGATTTATGTTCAAGTAGAGTTTATTGTTGGCTGGTAATCTCCAAGTACTAGTGCTCCCCCAACCCTAACCCCAGAACATCTTCATCACCAGCCGCCACTGCTGAGAACCACACCTTGATCTTGACCTTCACACGTCATGATAACATGTTCTGGTTCTGCTGGCTTTAACTCTTTACATCAGTTCTACTGGATCACATATCAGACATCAGTTCATCAAGTTTCTGGGACTTTTACATTCAGGGACATTCATTTTCTACATTTTATCATTTATTTGTTCATGTTTCAGTTTTAACCTGTATCCTGGTGGCTTCAGCTCACATCTTTTATTCTTTATTCAGATTGCAGCGCTGCAGTTTGTCAGAGATCAGCCGTGATCATCTGGTATCGGCGCTGAAGTCCAACCCGTCCCATCTGACAGAACTGGACCTGACTAACAACAACCTGAAAGATTGTGGAGTGAAGGAGCTCTGTGGTTTCCTCCAGACTCCCCTATGCAAACTACAGACACTGAGGTCAGACTCCATGTTTTAGTTCTGATATTTGTGATGTGAAAGTTGTGTTGACACTAAACTGCAGACATCTGGCTGATATTCTACTGATCCACACTGAGGATCTTCATGGTAAAGTCTGCTTTATTCTTCACTGCTTTGCTCCATTTAAACTTTCTTTCTTTTTCTAACTTCCTGTCAGGATTTATTCAATAATCAGCAGAAAACATGAAACAATGAGCTGAATTTCAGTTTAGAGTTGCAGCTTTTATCCAGAACTAAGGAAGAGGAGGAGAGAAGAAATAAAATACTGATGTTTCATTTATTTGAAGGTTTTTAATCTCTTTAAACCTTCATCAGGTCAGTTTTTCTCCATTTTCTACAGGATGATTTTAAAATAATTGAATAAGTGGATGTAATTCAGCTGAAAACCAAAGTTCAGATCTTCTATTGTAATACATCTTTGCTGAGTTTGTTCCTGGACTTGGAGCCAGTTTTTAATGTTGTCTATCTGTGTAACTGAGTCTGAGCCCTGATCTCAGGTCAGAAGCGAACAGCATTGGGACCCCCAGTGTGTATAATTGCCCCTCATGTGAAGCGGCTCAGAGGGGATTCAAGCCAGTTTAGAAAAGTCAATTTCAGCTCCTGGAATCTGTCTGACAGGAACAAATCTATAATCCCTGATTGATGCTTCAGCACTTTTAGAAGCTCTGCAAGGATTTTACTGACTAAAACACTCAGACACAACATGTCACAGTACCAGGTTCTGCTTCTGGGAGCTTCAGCTCCTAAAGTCAGTTTACATGAAATATCCTCCATGACATCATGTTTTTATGGCTGTGGAATCATTAAAATAGTTCATTTATCTGCATTAATCTCCATTTGTTCATAGTCCCTCCACAAAAATCTTTCTTATCAACAGCCGACATCTTTTATAAAACTCTTATTTTTCCCCTTACTGTAGAGCGTGGATGTTGGGATTCACCTTGTGGATGAAATGATGTGTAAAGGCCAGTTTAAGTAGCTGCTTGAGGGCTGCATATATGGAGCTCAGAATAATACGAGTGCCCACATCGCCATCTTACCGGGGATCAAATGAAGGAGTATGGTAAACTCAATAAGCTAAACACAAAGGCAAAAAATCAAGACAACAAACAGAATGGTCTGTTTCTGAGGCTGAAGGAGAAACAGTTGTGATTACAGTTTAAAATGGTCTTAAACGGTCAAAGAGGGTGTGTCCTTTGGTAAGTGGAATCTGATCAAACTTACTAAAGAAATCAACTCACTGGTTGGAAAAGTAAGAAATGTTAAAGTGTTAAGGGATGGACCTTTGCTGATCATTTGTAATGATGTTCAACAAAAAGAAAGTGTCCTGAATATAAAACGTCCTAGGTGAGAATGTGAAGGGGAGAATGTTAGATAACAGGAAATATGTGTGCAGCGTTATTTCAGGTATTTCTCCTGATGTGCCAGTTGATGACATTAAATCTAATTTATCAGGAGGGAAAGTAGTTGAAGTCAAACGGTTGAAAGAAAATGGAGAAAGGAGCGATAGTTTTTCTATCATGGTAATGTTTGAAGAGAAAACTCTAGCAGACAAAGTGTTTGTGGGATATATGAGTTATGATGTTAGACCATTTATTCCTCCACCACTGCGATGCTTTAAATGTCAAAGATTTGGTCATGTGGCGGCAGAACGCAAGGGGAAACAGAAGTGTGGGAGATGTGCTGGGGAAGATGAGTATGGGAAATGTGAGGAAGGAGCTCCTTTGAGATGTTTTAATTGTGGAGGTGAACATAGTTCAGGTTTCAGGGGATGTGTAGCTAGTAAAAGAGCTGTGGAAGTACAGAAATTTAAAATTACTACTGGGATCACTGATGCAGAAGCAGCTAAAAAAGAGCTTGTTCCACCAATGATGCAGCCAAAAAAAGTGACAGGGGTAAAAGAAGGAAGTTCTGAATGACTGGAATGCAACAAGATTAAAGATGACACTCTACTCACGAAGAAAGAGGATTTGGTTTTATTCATGGTGGAGTTTATAAATTACACTACTCAAAGGAAAACAGAAAAAAAAATAATTGTGAAGGCAGCCCAAAAGTATCTTGATTTTAAGAATGCTAGCTGGGAATCAATTAAGGAAAAACTGAACGAGACGCAATCTTCTCTGCCTCAATCATGCAGCGGTGGCCCTTCTTCATGTTAGTTATATTCCAGTGGAATGCAAGAAGTCTCATTAGTGATGGTCTAGAGTTTAAGACATACATTTCTGGTTTGAAAATTAAGTCTCATCTTATTTGCATTCAGGAAACTTGGCTTAAGCCCCAATTAGATTTTGTAATTCCTGTATATACAACTATTAGGAATGATGGAAAGGAAAGACAAGGTGGTGGTGGTGGGGGTGGGGGTAACTTTTGTGAAAGATGGTATAAGATATAAAGTAGAATTAATAGGGCAGGATTATGAATCAATAGTTGTAATTGATGAAGATCAGGATAGGAAATTATCAGATTTCACTAATAAGAGAAAAGTTTCAAATCAACATCTAGATCTGCCTTTTACTTTGTATGAGCTGAAAAAAGCTATTTTTAATGTAAAACAGTCAACACCAGCAAAAGATGGAGTTTGTTATATAATGCTTAAACATTTAAATGATAGATCTCTGACTGTTATTTTATAACTGTTTAATCTGATGTGGGAGACGAGGATTATTCTTGCAGCATGGAAACAGTCAGTTTCCATGCTTTCTCCTCTCCAGTTTTTTCACTGGAGAGGAGGACTAAAGGGAGCAGAGGTCCACTTTGATCAAGGAAACCAGGATCAGGCCAGGAAAGGAGTCCATGGGGTCTGGTTGGCTCAGTCCCTCACAGTAGTCACAGAGCAGAGCGTTTCTGTTAGCATTATTATTCATCTGGACCAAGGTTCCTTTTTAGTTTATTATTTGCTCTTTGAGTGAAGCCACCACTGAGTTTGGTCTCCATGTTCACAAGCTAAATAAAGGGGGGGGGGGGATATTGTTAACACTTTATAACTTGTGTCAAATGGTGATTTAGTCTGTGCCTCATTATTCCAGTGTTCAGTGTTTAGTGCTAAAACCTAATACCATGCATAGCTCTGTAGCCCCCGTTTCCACTAAAGGTTTGCTGGTTCAAATCTCAGAGGCTCCTGTCTTGGGTCCCTGAGCATGACCCTTAGAGCCAGAATGCTCCGGGGCACCACTCAGTGGCAGCCCACTGCTCCCTGAGGGACGGGTTAAATGGAGAGGACACATTTCATTGGTTTCCAAAGATGTGCTGAAAAACTCAGATGATTCGTATTTAGTCCAAAACTCTGAGCTGCCCTCAGGTCTTCAGGAAGGCTGAACCACAGCTGAGGGCCGCAGGTGGAGAAAGTCTCCTCATGGTAAGTTTTAGTTCTCACAATGAGCCACCAGACACACAGAGACCCACTGAGAACAACTGAGCCAGTATGATGGAGAACATGTGAGCCCAGCAGCAGAACATGGGACCAATGTTCAGTGATCAGGGACTGCAGGAGCAGAACTTTAAACAGACGCCATGTTTCCTTAGAGAAAAGCCTCCATGCAGGCTGCTGCTTTAGCTTGAAGATTGTTTTATGAAATGTTTACTTCAGGATCGGGAGAGATTGGCAAACACAAATAAGGACTCAAACACTGTTTCTGTTAGAATATAAGGCACACATTTATTATTATTCCCCACAGAATACAGCACATCAAAACAATTAGCTCTTCACACACGCAAAGTAGCAAGCATTAAAGCAACAAGCTTTCAAACAAACGTGACGCTCAACAGATTCTCAGACTCAGCTCTTACCATTGACACGAACTGGGAGCCCTCAGCCCTAGGTTAAGATCAGCGTTCACGATGCCACTATCCACACACGAACTCACGGCAGACTCACCGGGCTGAGGGCAGTCTCCTCTTTATATACTTGTACACAAAGAGTCAGATGTGGAGCGAGAGATGGCCACACTTGCTCCACAGCTGCCCTGCCTACCAAAGCGAGTTTCCAAAAACATCAACCGTTCCCAGCTTCTCAGCAGTGTGCAAAGCAAAATAATATGAGTGCTCTCAGAATACAGCAAATATAAACAAAATAAGAAATACAGAATCAGTCTTTCCCACAACACATTGTCATAGGTTCCCACCACAAGTTAAAACAAGTTATAGCAAAATAACACATGTTGTTCTTAGTTTTATGTGAACTCAAAAACAAGTAATATAAGTGAAACAAGTTATATAACTGAGCAGGTTTTCCCATAATACATTGTTAAAGAGCAAAATAATTCTTTAATATATCACTCCACCACTTGGTCTTTGACAATCCTAATTTTGGGAAAACCTAATTTTGTAAAAACCGTCCCCAGGGTTGTTCTATTCCCAAAAGTCCAATGCTAGTTGACCACTGAGAATCAGTATAGGTATCCCATAATTCAGTTACCTGATTAAGAAACTCAACTCTATTATTTTCTTCCATTACCACACGTCTGGTGTACCAACGTTGTCCAACAAACAATCTACTTCAAAAGTATCAGTAGGAACTGTGGTGTCAATCAGTAGTTTAGCATGTTCTACCCCATACCAACCATCTCTAATTTTCATGGTGATTTTCATAGTACAGCAGTGTTATACAACCTCCAATTTAACTGCTTTTTAACCCTTCTAAAATAAAGACAGGTGCAAACATTACATAAGGTTAACACTATAATAACAATAATGAGCAAAAGCAAGGGAGGTACTACATAGTTTCGAGCAGTAACAGACATTTCATCAAAAATGTCCCACCAATGATGTGCAGATGATTGCTCTATTAACTTAGCCGCATGCAGAACCTGTCCTTAGGCCATAAATGTAGACACCTTTAAGGTGGAAATGTTGGACCTGTGTGATTTAACTAAGCAATTTAGTTCCGTAGACTGATTCAATGCGCATTTGAACCAATCCAGGGAGATAGTGAAATTGGTTAATTGATAGGTCACGTTATTCCAACCCCAGATGTATACATCAAAACACCCAACGAAAGGCACCTGAGGTAATTGAGGATGACTCTTTATTGTTTCTGTAGCAGGTTCATGAGTCCAATCACATAACACTTCGTCTCCGGTTAAACATGGGTTAAGATTTCCTTGTTGTAGCATACATACCATCCCTTTATCAGCAGTCTCGCATAGATCCAGGTCATAGGTGTAGTTTGTCTGTGGGCCAAACCAATCACCATCCAGTTTCAAAAACCAATACCCCTGTACAGTTACTAAGGGCAATATATAATAATGAAAGACAGTAGTACTATTGGTAACATCATTTTGTGTCCAATGTCCTTCACACATAGTAGCATTACAATAGGTCTTCTGTGGTTCTAGTTGTAACCACCTTTTACTACTAATGTTCCATAGTTGTCTCCATTCGTGGAAATTTCCGATAGTAACCACACGCTTAAACCATCCTTGTTGTATATGAGCGTGTATCATTTGTACGTTACATACCGTCCAGTTCAAAGCTACAGAAATGTTCGTTAACACTTCTGCTGTCGTGTTCCACATTTTAATTTGCCAGTTCAGTTCTTTAAGGAAGATCTTTGTAGTTTCCTCCTGTGATGTTCCAACAGTAGGCATCCATAATCCAACCTGATGAACAGCTCTTGATGCATGCTGTCCAGTGTTTAATAACATAGTTCTTGTTTCTTTATTGTCAAAAGTGTTGGAAACACTTAACACAGTACCTGTTCCACCAAGCAAAGTGTCCCACCATGCACGTTTCGTCTTAGTGCATGTTGGCAGAGGAGGAGGAAAAAAAAACTTTCCAGTGAACTTTATTTGTTATTGTTGATTGTGCCATTTGTTGACAAGTGTGTCCAGCAGGTGCAATTTGAGAGTCTGTCTTCTTACACGCTCGTTCTGTAGATGATTCATATTGGCACAAACCTCTCCTTGAAACCACTGTAACGTTACATCCCTTGAAGACTACTGGTATGCTTCCTACACGCCACCGAGAGCATGTGTAGTCATCCTGGATTCCGTTGCGCGTGCTGTCTCCCCATCACAGTTGATACGGCTGAACCACCTCTTTCAGGATCCGGCCTAGTGCTTCTGTTCAACAGATGTGTGCCAGCAGGACCATGGCAGCGAGGACACGGAGGATGATGGCCCCAAATCCTGCACCAGCCCTGTGGTGCCTCCCACGGTTTGGGACGTCTGCCATCGCGCTGTCCCTCAGGTCATCCAATCAGCAGATCCCACGGAAACATGGATCTGAAATCAAAATTAGTACTGCTATAAGACAAAAGAATAAAATTAGTTTTCTCTTACATAACATTTATCCATTTTTTCCTCCCCTGAGTAAAATACTGACACTGTTGTATCATTCCCTTGTGAAATGATTTCAGCTGGTCTAGGTGGACCATTTTTTTTGTCTCACCCAAACTTTGGCTCCTGGTTTATCTGTTGAGCCAAACCCCCCTGTTCCTCTTACAGTGATGTTAGTGGGGGCAGCCACCCCTTGAACCTCTGTCATTTCACAGGGTTCCACTAGCAGTTGTGCTAGTTTTTTTTCTTAATTACCAGGGATTTTCTCCTTGATAATGCCCATCAATCACTTCAGTTGTATTGTCATTAACAGCTGAGGCCTGCAACTCCACAGGCTCAGACATCATTTTTCCCAATGACACAGCTTGTTGTATGGCTTCCTTAGCCAAATCTAATGCTCTTTGCTGTGCTTCTTACCAGATAAAATTTTCTTTTTCAGGCACTTTTCAGAATTGGAATGACAACATCCTTGTGCCATAAAATAATAAATTCTAGTCAGTAATGCTGAAATATTTTTAATTCCTGTATTAAGCATTTACATATACATTAATAAATTTTCCATTCAGATAAAATCACAAGTTTTATTGTTTATTTATTTTTACTCTCTTATGCACACATATAATCCTGAGCGGTTTCTCAGTTTGTCAAATGCAGAGACAGTAAGACTGCCCCTGGAGCAATTGGCCTATTATTCAATCGGGCCAATGCTTGCATCAATTTAGGCTTCCAATCTGTTAAGTCATGATTATCAGACACACATCTTAAAAAAAAATTCTTTCAACAGTCCATTCACACTCACAATCAGCCCAGCAGCCTGCGGATAATATGGAATGTGATAAATCCATTCGACATGTCGTTCTTATATCATCAATTGACCAATTTGTGATCCGAATTGGCGGGGCTCGGCCTTCATCCTAGTTAAACTCCATCAGATCTGTCAGATCAGAGTACATGCTGCTCCTCCTCCTATCTTTGTTCTTTCTTTTCCTTTTTCTCACTCTCCTTACTTTTACCTCTTTGCCCGAGGATTCCTCAGACTCTGACACCTCAATCTCAACCACCTTAGCAGGTTTTCTGCGCACAACAGGCTCAGATTCTTCAGCAGGTGGAGCCAATGGTGTGGGATGAATCGTCTCTAGCAACAGCTGAATCAAAGAATTTAATGGGTCCAGCTCAGCACCAAATCCTGCACAGTTAACTTTTAAGCCTCTCCTTTGACACATCTGTCTGAACTTATCAGTAGGCAATGCGTGTATCTCTGAAGCAGGCACCCCAGCATTAATCAGTGCCCTCCACAACATGTTACGTGGTGGACCCTGTTCATTTCTCCCCCGCTCCCTTTGCGGCCTGCGGACCGGAGTTGGTTGAACTCGTGGTCTGCATTCCTCCTGCTTGCCCCATTCCCCCAGATTCCCCAGCTCCAAAATTCGAGCCTTAATGGTTTCCATCGGGGCATCTGGAGCTCCCAGCATCACAGTAAGCATAGCTGCCCGATAATGCTGTGGGGCAGTTTTAATCAACTGATCTCTCACCACCTTCGGAACAGCCACTTGCTGATATCCAGCCACCATCCCCACTGGTAACAGATCACGCACACACAGCCTCGTCAGCCTCTGCACACACTCCTTTAATGTTAACCATTGTCCAGAGATTTCGGGCCAATCAGATACATTGGGACATGTTGCTCGTTCTGCCTCAGACCACACGTCAAACAATGATCTCGCCTGATCCCCCAAATTTCTCACTATATATCTCATATAATTACAATATCTCAATATAATTAGCATTTACATTCCCATCAGTGCTCAGACCACCAAATGCCATGCCATCTCCGTGATCTATTTCAATCTGTTCTGCACCTTCATCCAGCAATCGAGCCACCCATAGATCAGTGGGTTCGCCCGGATGCTGCCTTAATTTTTTAGTGATATGAGCAACTTCATCCTGCGAGTAATCTTCTGTTATAGTCCGTGACACTGCCGGCGGTTGTGGCTGTTCCACTCATTCCATAACAGGTTGTCTCACAGCATCAAGTACATCATTACCTTGAGAATCTAGCCGCTGCCGGAAGGCTGCAGGTATATGCTGCTGCTCTCTTCTCCTTCGGACGACGGGTTTAACCCCCAATGGAGGGAAAGGACGTGGATCTGGAGGACCTCCAGAATCACTGTCCTCCTCATCGTCCCACATATTACCGTCCCAGCTTTCGGGATCCCAACCAGACCCCAATCCAGCTACAAACGAACGGACTTTTTTCAGAGGAAAACGGCGGGGTTTTTTCCCCTGTTTTTTCCTTGTTAACACAGACACCTGGGCCACAGCTTTTTCTGCGACACTGGTCATCTGTTCCAGCTGATTAGTCAGCATTTGCACATGCTGCCGATACAGCGACTCAGCAGACTGCAGCTCAGTCATTGCCTGTCTGTCTTTTAACTGCTGAGTTTTTAATTGTTGGCCAGCTTCATACTGCTGCTTCCATGCCGTGGCACAAATCCAACAGCGCCTCTGTAATCAGGCCACCGGAGTTTTTTTCTGCACCTCAACTTTCTGCAACACTGCCAACAATTCTTTGGGTCCCGCTGATTCCAGCGGACCACCCCACGGCTCAGGTCGGCCCCCACCATTGCGCAAACACAGCGCAACCACGTTACAATGAGGAAGCTCCCATCCGGGTATTATCTCTTCCCCTTGAATTTTCTCATCTGAGTTCTTATTTCTCCTTTTAAACATATTTCTAAACATATTTGTGTATTGTAGTCTCTCCTCCAATCAGAATACAGCAAATATAAGCAAAATAAGAAATACAGAATCAGTCTTTCCCTCAACACATTGTCATAGGTTCCCACCACAAGTTAAAACAAGTTATAGCAAAATAACACATGTTGTTCTTAGTTTTATGTGAACACAAAAACAAGTAATATAAGTGAAACAAGTTATATAACTGAGCAGGTTTTCCCATAATACATTGTTAAAGAGCAAAATAATTCTTTAATATATCAAAGATGAATCCAGAACAATGTGAGCTGAAACCCTGTTAAATGATCCAAGTTTAGAACATTCTGGCTCTGAGAACCACTGTTCTAGCAGAACCCTGAGCCAGACTAGAAGACAGCAGCATTTTAAACAGATGCCAGAGCCATCAGACTTAAATATCCAGCAGCAGCAAGTGATCATGGATGGATTTATGTTCAAGTAGAGTTTATTGTTGGCTGGTAATCTCCAAGCTCTAGTGCCCCCCCAACCCTAACCCCAGAACATCTTCATCACCAGCCACCACTGCTGAGGACCATACCTTGATCTGGACCTTCACAAGTCATGATAACCTGTTCTGGTTCTGCTGGCTTTAACTCTTTAAATCAGTTCTACTGGATCACATATCAGACATCAGTTCATCATGTTTCTGGGACTTTTACATTCAGGGACATTCATTTTCTACATTTGGTCATTTATTTGTTCATGTTTCAGTTTTAACCTGCATCCTGGGGGATTCAGCTCACATCTTTTATTCTTTATTCAGATTGATGAGATGCAGTTTGTCAGAGATCAGCTGTGATCATCTGGTATCGGCGCTGAAGTCCAACCCGTCCCATCTGACAGAACTGAACCTGAGCAGAAACGACCTGAAAGATGGTGGAGTGAAGGAGCTCTGTGGTTTCCTCCAGACTCCCCTCTGCAAACTACAGACACTGAGGTCAGACTCCATGTTTTAGTTCTGATATCTGTGATGTGAAAGTTGTGTTGACACTAAACTGCAGACATCTGGCTGATATTCTACTGATCCACACTGAGGATTTTCATGGTAAAGTCTGCTTTCTTCTTCACTGCTTTGCTCCAGTTAAAGTTTCTTTCTTTTTCTAACTTCCTGTCAGGATTTTTTCAATAATCAGCAGAAAACATGAAACAATGAGCTGAATTTCAGTTTAGAGTTGCAGCTTTTATCCAGAACTGAGGAACAGGAAGAGAAGAAATAAAATACTGATGTTCATTTATTTGAAGGTTTTTAATCTCTTTAAACCTTCATCAGGTCAGTTTTTATTCATTTTCTACAGAATGATTTTAAAATAATTGAATAAGTGGATGTAATTCAGCTGAAAACCAAAGTTCAGATCTTCTATTATAATAAATCTTTGAGTTTTTTCCTGGACTTGGAGCCAGTTTTTAATGTTGTCTCTCTGTGTAACTGAGTCTGAGCCTTGATCTCAGGTCAGAAGCGGACAGAATTGGGACCCCCAGTGTGTATAAATGCCCCTCGTGTGAAGCGGCTCAGAGGGGATTCAAGCCAGTTTAGAAAAGGGAATTTCAGCTCCTGGAATCTGTCTGACAGGAACAAATCTATAATCCCTGATTGATGCTTCAGCACTTTTAGAAGCTCTGCAAGGATTTTACTGACTAAAACACTCAGACACAACATGTCACAGTACCAGGTTCTGCTTCTGGGAGCTTCAGCTCCTAAAGTCAGTTTACATGAAATATTCTCCATCACATCATGTTTTTATGGCTGTGGAATCATTAAAATAGTTCATTTATCTGCATTAATCTCCATTTGTTCATAGTCCCTCCACAAAAATCTTTCTTATCAACAGCCAACATCTTTTATAAAACTCTTAGTTTTCCCCTTACTGTAGAGCGTGAATGTTGGGATTCACCTTGTGGATGAAATGATGTGTAAAGGCCAGTTTAAGTAGCTGCTAGAGGGCTGCGTAGATGGAGCTCAGAATAATACGTGTGCCCACATCGCCATCTTAACGGGGATCAAATGAAGGAGTATGGTAAACTCAATAAGCTAAACACAAAGGCAAAAAAATCAAGACAACAAACAGAATGGTCTGTTTCTGAGGCTGAAGGAGAAACAGTTGTGATTACAGAGTTTAAAATGGTCTTAAACGGTCAAAGAGGGTGTGTCCTTTTGTTAAGTGGAATCAGATCAAACTTACTAAAGAGATCAACTCACTGGTTGGAAAAGGTAGAAATGTTAAAGTGTTAAGGGATGGACCTTTGCTGATCATTTGTAATGATGTTAAACAAAAAGAAAGGGCTCTGAATATAAAACGTCCTAGGTGACAATGTGAGGGGGACAATGATAGATATCAGGAAATATGTGTGCAGCGTTATTTCAGGTATTTCTCCTGATGTGCCAGTTGATGACATTAAATCTAATTTATCAGGAGGGAAAGTAGTTGAAGTCAAACGGTTGAAAAGAAACAAAAATGGAGAAAGGAGCGATAGTTTTTCTATCATGCTAAAGTTTTAAGAGAAAACTATAGCAGACAAAGTGTTTGTGGGATATATGAGTTATGATGTTAAACCATTTATTCCTCCACCATTGCGGTGCTTTAAATGTCAAAGATTTGGACATGTGGGGGCAGAACGCAAGGGGAAACAGAAGTGTGGGAGATGTGCTGGGGATGATCAGTATGGGAAATGTGAGGAAGGAGTTCCTTTGAGATGTTATAATTGTGGAGGTGAACATAGTTCAGGTTTCAGGGGATGTGTAGCTAGTAAAAGAGCTGTGGAAGTACAGAAAGTTAAAATCACTACTGGGATCACTGATGCAGAAGCAGCTAAAAAAGTGCCTGTTCCACCAATGATGCAGCCAAAGAAAGTGACAGGGGTAGAAGAAGGAAGTTCTCATTGTCTGAAATGCAACAAGATTAAAGATGACACTCTACTCGTGAAGAAAGAGCATTTGGTTTATTCATAGTGGAGGTTATGAATTACACTGCTCAAAGGAAAACAGAAAAAAATCAATAATTGTGAAGGCAGCCCAAAAGTATCTTGATTTTAAGAATGCTAGCTGGGAATCTATTAATGAAAAACTGAACGAGATGCGATCTTCTCTGCCTCAATCATGCACTGGTGGCCCTTCTTTATGTTAGTTATATTCCAGTGGAATGCAAGAAGTCTTATTAGTAATGGTCTAGAGTTTAAGAAATACATTTCTGATTTGAAAATTAAGTCTCATCTGATTTGCATTCAGGAAACTTGGCTTAAGCCCCAATTAGATTTTGTAATTCCAGGATATACAACTATTAGGAATGATAGAAAGGAAAGACAAGGTGGTGGTGGTAACTTTTGTGAAAGATGGTAAAAATGTAGAATTGATAGGGCAGGATTATGAATCAATAGTTGTTAAGATCTGGATAGGAAATGATCAGATTTCACTAATAAGAGAAAAGTTTCAAATCAACATCTAGATCTGCCTTTTACTTTGTATGAGCTGAAAAAAGCTATTTTTAATGTTAAACAGTCAACACCAGGAAAATATGGAGTTTGTTATATAATGCTTAAACATTTAAATGATAGATCTCTGACTGTTATTTTAAAACTGTTTAATCTGATGTGGGAGACGGGGATTATTCCTGCAGCATGGAAACAGTCAGTTATAATTCCTGTGTTGAAGCAGGTAAAAATGCAGCAGAGCCTTCAAACTATAGGCCTATATCTCTTACATTTCAATTAGGGAAAACAATGGAGAGAACTATAACAGAATATCATCTTTTGTAGAAAGTAAATGTTGCACCCTTAAAAAAAAACTAAAAATAAACCAGAGGTTTTGGCCTTTGTGCAACTTTATTAAAAAAAATCCACGGTTCGAGCATACAGCAGATATGTTTTCTTCTTTTCCTCTTTTTTCTACCAAAATGCATTGTGTTTTTCTTAAAGGGGTATTATCATGACAGAAATCTATGAAATGATAACAAAAAAATAAAGTAGTTTGATCACATTTTTAGTCATAAACCAAATGAATTGTTCTAACTAAACACAAAATAAAATAAATGTTAACCAAATTAGAATTATACTTATCAATTTAACATTTTCACGTTCCTAACGTATTTCTAGGGCTCTACACTGTCCCCTACTAAAATAATAAAATGTTTCCAAAACATTTTACACTTTAAAACGTAAAGAATGTATCCTTACTACTAGTTTCTAACATTTAACTCATTCAGGTACCATTTCGTTACATGTTGTTCTTCAAACACAATAACAAATACTACACCTCAAATTACTACAAATGCATGTATACAGAATAAGTACATTTACTTATATTCCTGTTACAGTTTATCAACTTAAATCATGGTACATTGGTAGGCCTCCCTAGTCCATTAAAGGCCCGTTCACACTACCCTTTTTTAACCGAGCCGAGACCAGTCCGAGCTCGATAACCAAGATAACTCTTGTGTGTAAATGGTCAGCAGACTGAACCGGACTGCGCTAAACATAACCGGACCGCGCTAACTGCAGACCAGTTCCTGAGTAGGTCTTGGCCTGGTTTTTTTATCCCGGTTACCTGATAACGAGGAGCGCATGAGCAGACCGTGTCATCCCCTTACAGTCATTACCCTGGATACCGTGGCTCTTGATACCTCTCAAAGACTTGCTGTCTTGGTCACAGATGTGCCAGCAAGACGTGCACCAACAATTTGTCCTCTTTTGAACTCTGGTATGTCACCCATAATGTTGTGTGCATTGCAATATTTTGAGCAAAACCATGCTCTTACCCTGCTAATTGGACCTTCACACTCTACTCTTTTTTGTTCAATGTCCCATTAATGAAGATTGGCCACCAGGCTGTTTATTTGTTTGAATGTTTATTCTTTCCTTTGAAAAGTGGTTTTGGTAAAGAGAGAACTACGATGGATGCGGTTCTGTGCCTGGAGTGAGAAGTAAGGAAAGCTCAAAGAAATAAAGAAATAGTGATAGCTGTGTTCTTTGACATAGAAAAGGTGTATGGGGTGTTATGGAAAGAGGGATTATTGATTAAATTAGAAAAACTTGACATAGGTGGTCAGATTTCTAACTGGGTGTTAGATTTTCTGTTTAGTAGAGAAATAGAAGTTAGAGTCGGGGCTGCTTTCTCTACTAGATATATTGTTGAGAATGGTAGCCCACAAGGCAGTGTGTGTAGCCCAATTCTTTTTAATATTATGATAAATGACATTTCAATTCAATTCAATTTTATTTATATAGCGCCAAATCATGAAACATGTCATCTCTAGGCACTTTACAAAATCAAGTTCAATCATATTATACAGATTGGGTCAGATTATACAGAATGGTCAAAAATGTCCTATATAAGGAAACCAGTTGATTGCATCAAAGTTCCGACAAGCAGCATTCACTCCTGGGGAAGCGTAGAGCCACAGGGAGAGTTGTCTGCATTGTACATGGCTTTTCTGTAATCCCTCATACTGAGCAAGCATGAAGCGACAGTGGGAAGAAAAACTCCCCATTAACGGGAAGGAAAACCTCCGGCAGAACCGGGCTCAGTATGAACGGTCATCTGCCTCGACCGACTGGGGTTACAGAAGACAGAGCAGAGACACAACAAGAGAGACAAAAAAGCAAAGAAGCACACATTGATCCAGTAATCTGTTCTACATTAGATGGTAGTAGTGGGTGAGCTGTCTTCTCTGGATGATGTCTCAGATAACAGAACGCTAGACCAGGTGTACCTACTATGAAGATAAAAGAGAGAGAACAGAAAGTTAGAGCAGAAATGACAACACATAATGCATAATTGAAGAACAGTAGAACTCTATAGAGTGAGAAAATTAGATCCTGATATCCTTCAGTAGCCTAAGCCTATAGCAGCAAAACTACAAAGGCAGCCCAGACTAACATGAGCCACTCCAGTCATAAGCTTTGTCAAAAAGGAAAGTTTTAAGATTAGTCTTAAAAGTAGACAGGGTGTCTGCCTTACGGACCAAAACTGGGAGTTGGTTCCACAGGAGAGGAGCCTGATAGCTAAAGGATCTGCCACCCATTCTACTTTTAGAGACTCTAGGAACCACCAGCAGACCTGCAGTCTGAGAGCGAAGTGCTCTGTTAGGAACATACGGGGTAATCAGAGCTCTGATATATGATGGAGCTTGATTATTAAGGGCTTTATACGTTAGAAGAAGAATTTTAAATTCTATTCTTGATTTAACAGGAAGCCAATGAAGGGAAGCTAAAATTGGAGAAATATGATCCCTCTTGTTGATTTTCATCAGAACTCTTGCCGCAGCATTTTGGATCAGCTGAAGACTTCCAACTGCATTTTGTGGACTTCCTGATAGTGAAGAATTACAATAGTCCAGCCTTTCTGATGAGATAGATTATAGTATAGGGAATATTTATTTGCAGATGATGGGGCTCTGTGGGTGAGGTTGGGAATCTGATATATTTGCAGAAAAAGATGCAGGATGCCATTTTGAAAGTGGAAGGTTGGGTAAATAAATGTGGATTTAGAATGTGAGCTGCAAAGTCCCAAGTTATCAGTTCCAGAAGACATAAGGAAGTTATTTTAAATCTTTATAATTAAAGGCTAGAACAAGTGAATAAAGTGAGGTTTTTAGGGGTCATCTTTGATGAAAAGTTAACTTGGAAACAGCAGATAGAATTAGTTCAAAATAAATGTAAAAAGTGAATAATTTGTTGAGATGTCTTTCTGGACAGAAATGGGGAGCTTCAAGAAGTGCTGTTGGCAGTTTATCAGGCTCTCATGAGACATTCCTCTGATTATGGGTGCATAGCATATATGGCAGCTGCTGACAGTCATTGGAGAAAACTTGATAGTGAACAAACACAAGCGTTACCAATATGTTGTGGAGCTTTCAGATCATCTCCTTTAGCTGCTTGGAAGGTTGAAACTGGTGAGCTTCCTTTAAGGTTAAGAAGATTAAAGCTAATGTATGTGTACTAGGTAAATCTACAGGGACATAATTATGGTCATCCAACTAAGGGTGAGCTGCAAAACTGTTGGGAACATCAGAAATCTGATTGTAACAGCTTTGGATGGATTGGGGACATAAAAGCTCCACATTTGGCTTTGGAGCTTTTATGTCCCCAATACACCTTAAGTTGGTTACCACCTGCCAATAAAAAACAAAAACAAAAGAGGAAGACTTTTGACTTTTAACAAAAAGTTTAAACAATTTAGTTAAAAACAAGTGTCATTAACCTAAAATCCTTAAATCAGGAGCTTGTTAAGCTGAAGTTCTCCTCCCTGAGGGTTTTTATTTTGCTGTTGTATGCAGAGAAGTGCTTGTTACTTGTCTTTATTTAAAGGTTCTAAAGTACATTTATTTTATTTACCTTTTTATTTTCCTAAATAAAGGGGGGGGGGGGTATTGTTAACACTTTATAACTTGTGTCAAATGGTGATTTAGTCTGTGCCTCATTATTCCAGTGTTCAGTGTTTAGTGCTAAAACCTAATACCATGCATAGATCTGTAGTCCATGTTTGCACTGCAAGTTTGCTGGTTCAAATCCCACAGGCTCCTGCCCTGGGTCCCTGAGCAAGACCCTTAGAGCCTGACTTGCTCCAAGGAACCACCCAGTGGCAGCCCACTGCTCCCTGAGGGACGGGTTAAATGCAGAGGACACATTTCATTGGTTTCCAAAGATGTGCTAAAAAATGCAGATGATTCTTATTTAGTCCAAAGCTCTGAGCTGCCCTCAGGTCTTCAGGAAGGCTGATCCACAGCTGAGGGCCGCAGGTGGAGAAAGTCTCCTCATGGTAGGTTTTAGTTGTCACAATGAGCCACCAGACACACAGAGACCCACTGAGAACAACTGAGCCAGTATGATGGAGAACATGTGAGCCCAGCAGCAGAACATGGGACCAATGTTCAGTGATCAGGGACTGAAGGAGCAGAACTTTAAACAGACGCCATGTTTCCTTAGAGAAAAGCCTCCATGCAGGCTGCTGCTTTAGCTTGAAGATGAATCCAGAACAATGTGAGCTGAAACTCTGTTAAATGATTCATGTTTAGAACATTCTGGTTCTGAGAACCACTGTTCTAGCAGAACCCTGAGTCAGACTAAAAGACAGCAGCATTTTAAACAGACGCCAGAGCCATCAGACTTAAATATCCAGCAGCAGCAAGTGATCATGGATGGATTTATGTTCAAGTAGAGTTTATTGTTGGCTGGTAATCTCCAAGCTCTAGTGCCCCCCCCCCAACCCTAACCCCAGAACATCTTCATCACCAGCCACCACTGCTGAGGACCATACCTTGATCTGGACCTTCACAAGTCATGATAACATGTTCTGGTTCTGCTGGCTTTAACTCTTTAAATCAGTTCTACTGGATCACATATCAGACATCAGTTCATCAAGTTTCTGGGATTTTTACATTCAGGGACATTCATTTTCTACAATTGGTTATTTATTTGTTCATGTTTCAGTTTTAACCTGCATCCTGGTGGCTTTAGCTCACATCTTGTATTCTTTATTCAGATTGAGGGGCTGCAGTTTGTCAGAGGTCAGCTGTGATCATCTGGTATCGGCGCTGAAGTCCAACCCGTCCCATCTGACACAACTGGTCCTGAGCTACAACAAAGACTTGAAAGATTGTGGAGTGAAGGAGCTCTGTGGTTTCCTTCAGACTCCCCTCTGCAAACTACAGACACTGAGGTCAGACTTCATGTTTTAGTTCTGATATCTGTGATGTGAAAGTTGTGTTGACACTAAACTGCAGACATCTGGCTGATATTCTACTGATCCACACTGAGGATCTTCATGGTAAAGTCTGCTTTCTTCTTCACTGCTTTGCTCCATTTAAACTTTCTTTCTTTTTCTAACTTCCTGTCAGGATTTATTCAATAATCAGCAGAAAACATGAAACAATGAGCTGAATTTCAGTTTAGAGTTGCAGCTTTTATCCAGAACTGAGGAAGAGGAGGAGAGAATGAATAAAATACTGATGTTTCACTTATTTGATGGTTTTTATCTCTTTAAAAGCCAGTTTTCAGTTTTCCTCCATTTTCTACAGGATGATTTTAAAATGATTAAATAAGTGGATGTAATTCAGCTGAAAACCAAACTTCAGATCTTCTATTGTAATAAATCTTTGCTGAGGTTTTCCTGGACTTGAAGCCAGTTTTTAATGTTGTCTCTCTGTGTAACTGAGTCTGAGCCCTGATCTCAGGTCAGAAGCGGACAGCATTGGGACCCACAGTGTGTATAAATGCCCCTCATTTGAAGCGGCTCAGAGGGGATTCAAGCCAGTTTAGAAAAGTCAATTTCAGCTCCTGGAATCTGTCTGACAGGAACAAATCTATAATCCCTGATTGATGCTTCAGCACTTTTAGAAGCTCTGCAAGGATTTTACCGACTAAAACACTCAGACACAACATGTCACAGTACCAGGTTCTGCTTCTGGGAGCTTCAGCTCCTAAAGTCAGTTTACATGAAATATCCTCCATGACATCATGTTTTTATGGCTGTGGAATCATTAAAATAGTTCATTTATCTGCATTAATCTCCATTTGTTCATAGTTCCTCCACAAAAATCTTTCTTATCAACAGCCAACATCTTTTAAAAAACTCTTATTTTTCCCCTTACTGTAGAGCGTGGATGTTGGGATTCACCTTGTGGATGAAATGATGTGTAAAGGCCAGTTTTAGTAGCAGCTTGAGGGCTGCGTAGATGGAGCTCAGAATAATACGTGTGCCCACATCGCCATCTTAACGGGGATCAAATGAAGGAGTATGGTAAACTCAATAAGCTAAACACAAAGGCAAAAAAATCAAGACAACAAACAGAATGGTCTGTTTCTGAGGCTGAAGGAGAAACAGTTGTGATTACAGAGTTTAAAATGGTCTTAAACGGTCAAAGAGGGTGTGTCCTTTGGTAAGTGGAATCTGATCAAACTTACTAAAGAAATCAACTCACTGGTTGGAAAAGGTAGAAATGTTAAAGTGTTAAGGGATGGACCTTTGCTGATCATTTGTAATGATGTTAAACAAAAAGAAAGGGCCCTGAATATAAAAAGTTCTAGGTGAGAATGTGAGGGGGAGAATGTTAGATAACAGGAAATATGTGTGCAGCGTTATTTCAGGTATTTCTCCTGATGTGCTAGTTGATGACATTAAATCCAATTTATCAGGAGGGAGAGTAGTCTAAGTCAAACGGTTGAAAAGAAACAAAAATGGAGAAAGGAGTGATAGTTTTTCTATCATGCTAAAGTTTGAAAAGAAAACTCTAGCAGACAAAGTGTTTGTGGCATATATGAGTTATGATGTTAAACCATTTATTCCTCCACCACTGCGGTGCTTTAAATGTCAAAGATTTGGACATGTGGTGGCAGAATGCAAGGGGAAACAGCAAAAAAGCAATAATTGTGAAGTCAACCCAAACATATCTTGATTTTAAGAATGCTAGCTGGGAATTATTTAAGGAAAAACTGAACGAGACGCAATCTTCTCTGCCTCAATCATGCACTTGTGGCCCTTCTTTATGTTAGTTATATTCCAGTGGAATGCAAGAAGTCTCATTAGTGATGGTCTAGAGTTTAAGAAATACATTTCTGGTTTGATAATTAAGTCTCATCTGATTTACATTCAGAAAACTTGGCTTGAGCCCCAATTAGATTTTGTAATTCCTGTATATACAACTATTAGGAATGATAGAAAGGAAAAACAAGGTGGTGGTGGTGGGGGGTAACTTTTGTGAAAGATGGTATAAGATATAAAGTAGAATTAATAGGGCAGGATTATGAATCAATAGCTGTAACTGTATAAAATCCACCATGTTCTGCGTGGCTCTGTGGAAGTGAAACTCCAGCCTAATCCTGGCTTTAACGTTGTACTTCCACAGAGCCACAGCATCAAGGTGAGGTCCCCCCTGCAGTTTGTCTCTATGGGACAAATAAATGCCTCTTTGCCTCACTGATTAAAATGTTTAAAAGTCTGGTTTTTGGCTTAATCCTTTATTTTGCCACACTCTTCCAATAAATAAAGAAGTTGTAAAAACTGTGCCAAAAAGACTAAAAACGTTTGTTAAAAGGCTAAGAATGTTCTTTAGTCATATGCAGTCCATAAAAACATGAAAAACATTTTCAGACAGACTGCAGAAAGGACACTCGTTTAAAACAGCCCGATTAATAACAGATAAAACGAGTTTGTGGCGATGGCACCATGTAAAATCCTCCACTGGAGATCAGCAGGTTTCTTTTTAATTGGAGGCTTATATAAAGTCCTCCACTGGGATGCTCTACCAGCAAGTTTATCAGTCCATAGACAGACTGCACGGTTCTGGAGATGTCTCTGAGTCATTACTTTAGAACAGACTCCATAAACAGTTTTCTGGTCAATAGTGAATAAAACCATCTGCTGTAGGTCCAGGCTTGAGAGCAGAGGTCCACTTTGGTCCAGGAAACCAGGATCCAGGATCAGGCCAAGAAAGGAGTCCATGGGGTCTGGTTGGCTCTGTCCCTCACAGTAGTCACAGAGCAGAGCCTCTCTGTTAGCATTATTATTCATCTGGACCAAGGTTCCTTTTTAGTTTATTATTTGCTCTATGAGAGAAGCGACCACTGAGTTTGGTCTCCATGTTCACAAGCATAGAAACAGGCCTGCAACGTAGGGTTAGCTTGGGTTTTACCGCCTTTAGCTTTAATTAATAAGCATTTAAGCAAATATTATTGAATTGGGATCTCAGATTGACACCCTGAGGGTTTTTATTTTGCTGTTGCATGCAGAGAAGTGCTTGTTACTTGTCTTTATTTAAAGGTCCTAAAGTACATTCACTGTTTTATTTTCCTAAATAAGGAGGGGGGGGGTATTGTTAACACTTTCTAACTTGTGTCAAATGGTGATTTAGTCTGTGCCTCATTATTCCAGTGTTCAGTGTTTAGTGCTAAAACCTAACACCATGCATAGATCTTTAGTCCACGTTTGCGCTGCAAGATTGCTGGTTCAAATCCCACAGGCTTCTGCCCTGGGTCCCTGAGCAAGACCCTTAGAGCCAGAATGCTCCGGGGCGCCACCCAGTGGCAGCCCACTGCTCCCTGAGGGATGGGTTGAATGCAGAGGACACATTTCATTGGTTTCCAAAGATGAGCTGAAAAAAGCAGATGATTATTACTTAGTCCAAAGCTCTGACCTGCCCTCAGGTCTTCAGGAAGGCTGATCCGGAGCTGAGGGCCACAGGTGGAGAAAGTCTCCTCATGGTAGGTTTTAGTTCTCACAATGAGCCACCAGACACACAGAGACCCACTGAGAACAACTGAGCCAGTATGATGGAGAACATGTGAGCCCAGCAGCAGAACATGGGACCAATGTTCAGTGATCAGTGACTGAAGGAGCAGAACTTTAACCAGACGCCATGTTTCCTTAGAGAAAAGCCTCCATGCAGGCTGCTGCTTTAGCTTGAAGATGAATCCAGAACAATGTGAGCTGAAACTCTGTTAAATGATCCATGTTTAGAACATTCTGGCTCTGAGAACCACTGTTCTAGCAGAATCCTGAGCCAGACTAGAAGACAGCAGCATTTTAAACAGATGCCAGAGCCATCAGACTCAAATATCCAGCAGCAGCAAGTGATCATGGATGGATGGATGGATTTATGTTCAAGGAGAGTTTTTTGTTGGTTGGTAATCTCCAAGCTCTAGTGCCCCCCCAACCCCAACCCTAAGCCCAGAACATCTTCATCACCAGCCGCCACTGCTGAGAACCACACCTTGATCTGGACCTTCACACGTCATGATAACATGTTCTGGTTCTGCTGGCTTTAACTCTTTAAATCAGTTCTACTGGATCACATATCAGACATCAGTTCTTCATGTTTCTGGGATTTTTACATTCAGGGACATTCATTTTCTACATTTTATCATTTATTTGTTCATGTTTCAGTTTTAACCTGCATCCTGGTGGGTTCAGCTCACATCTTTTATTCTTTATTCAGCTTGAAGGGCTGCAGTTTGTCAGAGGTCAGCTGTGATCATCTGGCATCGGTGCTGAAGTCCAACCCATCCCATCTGACAGAACTGGACCTGAGCCTCAACGACCTGAAAGATTGTGGAGTAAAGGAGCTCTGTGGTTTCCTCCAGACTCCCGTCAGCACACTATAGAAACTGATGTAAGACTCCATGTTTTAGTTCTGATATTTGTGATGTGAAAGTTGTGTTGACACTAAACTGCAGACATCTGGCTGATATTCTACTGATCCACACTGAGGATCTTCATGGTAAAGTCTGCTTTCTTCTTCACTGTTTTGCTCCATTTAAACTTTCTTTATTTTTCTAACTTCCTGTCAAGATTTATTTAATAATCAGCAGAAAAAATGAAACAATGAGCTGAATTTCAGTTTAGAGTTGCAGCTTTTATCCAGAACTGAGGAAGAGGAAGAGAGAAGAAATAAAATAGTGATGTTTCATTTATTTTAAGGTTTTTAATCTCTTTAAACCTTCCTCAGGTCAGTTTTTCTCCATTTTCTACAGGATGATTTTAAAATAATTGAATAAGTGGATGTAATTCAGCTGAAAACCAAAGTTCAGATCTTCTATTGTAATAAATCTTTGCTGAGGGTGTTCCTGGACTTGGAGCCAGTTTTTAATGTTGTCTCTCTGTGTAACTGAGTCTGAGCCCTGATCTCAGGTCAGAAGCGAACAACATTGGGACCCCCAGTGTGTATAAATGCCCCTCATGTGAAGCGGCTCAGAGGGGATTCAAGCCAGTTTAGAAAAGTCAATTTCAGCTCCTAGAATCTGTCTGACAGGAACAAATCTATAATCCCTGATTGATGCTTCAGCACTTTTAGAAGCTCTGCAAGGATTTTACTGACTAAAACACTCAGACACAACATGTCACAGTACCAGGTTCTGCTTCTGGGAGCTTCAGCTCCTAAAGTCAGTTTACATGAAATATTCTCCATGACATCATGTTTTTATGGCTGTGGAATCATTAAAATAGTTCATTTATCTGCATTAATCTCCATTTGTTCATAGTTCCTCCACAAAAATCTTTCTTATCAACAGCCGACAACTTTTATAAAACTCTTATTTTTCCCCTTACTGTAGAGCGTGGATGTTGGGATTCACCTTGTGGATGAAATGATGTGTAAAGGCCAGTTTAAGTAGCTGCTTGAGGGCTGCGTAGATGGAGCTCAGAATAATATGTGTGCCCACATCGCCATCTTACCGGGGATCAATTGAAGGAGTATGGTAAACTCAATAAGGTAAACACAAAGGCAAAAAATCAAGACAACAAACAGAATGGTCTGTTTCTGAGGCTGAAGGAGAAACAGTTGTGATTACAGAGTTTAAAATGGTCTTAAACGGGCAAAGAGGGTGTGTCCTTTGGTAAGTGGAATCTGACCAAACTTACTAAAGAAATCAACTCACTGGTTGGAAAAAGGTAGAAATGTTAAAGTGTTAAGGGATGGACCTTTGCTGATCATTTGTAATGATGTTAAACAAAAAGGAAGGGCTCTGAAAATAAAAAGTCCTAGGTGAGAATGTGAGGGGGAGAATGTTAGATAACAGGAAATATGTGTGCGGTGTTATTTCAGGTATTTCTCCTGATGTGCCAGTTGATGACATTAAATCTAATTTATCAGGAGGGAAAGTAGTTGAAGTCAAACGGTTGAAAAGAAACAAAAATGGAGAAAGGACTGATAGTTTTTCTATCATGCTAAAGTTTGAAGAGAAAACTCTAGCAGACAAAGTGTTTGTGGGATATATGAGTTATGATGTTAAACCATTTATTCATCCACCACTGCGGTGCTTTAAATGTCAAAGATTTGGACATGAGGTGACAGAACGCAAGGGGAAACAGAAGTGTGGGAGAAAAGTTTCAAATCAAGATCTAGATCTGCCTTTTACTTTGTATGAGCTGAAAAAAACTATTTTTAATGTTAAACAGTCAACACCAGGAAAATATGTAGTTTGTTATATAACGCTTAAACATATAAATGATAGATCACTGACTGTTATTTTAAAACTGTTTAATCTGATGTGGGAGACGGGGATTATTCCTGCAGCATGGAAGCAGTCAGTTATAATTCCTGTGTTGAAGCAGGTAAAATGCAGCAGAGCCTTCAAACTATAGGCCTATAGCTCTGACATCTCATTTAGGGAAAACAATGGAGAGAATTGTAACAGAATATCATCTTTTCTAGAAAGTAAACATTTATTCTGTCCTTTTCAAAGTGTTTTTTTGTAAAGGGAGAAATACAATGGATGTGGTTCTGTACCTGGAGTCAGGAGTAAGGAAAGCTTAAAGAAATAGTGATAGCTGTGTTCTTTGACATAGAAAAGGTGTATGAGATGTTATGGAAAGAGGGATTATTGATTAAATAAGAAAAACGTGGCATAAGTGGTCAGATTTCTAACTGGGTTTTAGACTAGATATATTGTTGAGAATGGTTGCCCACAAGACAGTGTGTAGCCCAATTCTTCTTAATATTATGATAAATGACATTTCTGATGAGATAGATGGTAGTATAGGGAATATTTATTTGCAGATGATGGGGCTCTGTGGGTGAGGGTCAGAATCTGATATATTTGCAGAAAAAGATGCAGGATGCCATTTTGAAAGTGGAAGGTTGGCAAATAAATGTGGATTTAAAATGTCAGCTGCAAAGTCCCAAGTTATTTGTTATTCTAAAAGACATGAGGAAGTTAATTTAAATCTTTATAATCAGAAGCTAGAACAGGTGAATAAAGTCAGGTTTTTAGGGGTCATCTTTGATAAAAAGTTAACTTGGAAACAGCAGATAGAATTAGTTCAAAATAAAAAGTGAATAATTTGTTGAGATGTCTTTCTGGACAGTAATGGGGAGCTTCAAGAAGTGCTGTTGGCAGTTTATCAGGCTCTCATGAGATCTTCCTTGGATTATGGGTGTATAGCATATATGGCAGCTGCTGACAGTCATTGGAGAAAACTTGATAGTGAACAAACACAAGCGTTACCAATATGTTGTGGAGCTTTCAGATCATCTCCTTTAGCTGCTTTGCAGGTTGGAACTGGTGAGCTTCCTTTAAGCTTAAGAAGATTGAAACCAATGTATGTGTACTGGGTAAATCTACAGGGACATAATTATGGTCATCAGGGGTGGATTTTGGAAATTTGAGGCCCTAGGCAAAGAAAGGCATGGGGCCCTCTGAATTGTGACGACAATACATAAAACAGACCCATTATACAGATACAAAAATTTTAATAGAATAGACATACATTATTTGTTATACCTTTTTTCCCTCTCTTATCCCTTTTATTGTTGTTTTCCTCTGTTTTCGTTTGTCCCTTTTTCTAGTAGACAAGCCATGATATGCTTATCTGTTCTCCATTTTTTTGAATGAAATAATAGATGGAAATAAAACTGCGCCCGTCTCCATTTCTTGGAAAGATCCTGTCCTTCACCTGGAGTGGTCCTCTCAGTACTATTGAGCAGCGTGGATGATCAGACAGCTGATTGGCCAGATCTGGGTCATATTCAGAAAGTATACTGTGCTGACTGCTTACCAGCAGAATGGATGCTGGACTCTCTCAGTCTGGTTGAACAACATCATTATCAAAGCCTGGCTGGATAATCGGGGCCCCCAGGAACTTGGGGGACTTAGGCAACTGCCTAGTTTCGCCTAATGGTAAATCTGCCCCTGATGGTCATCCAATTAAGGCTGTGCTGCAGGACTGTTGGGAACATCATAAATCTGATTGTATTAGCTTTGGATGGATTGGGGGCATAAAAGCTCCACATTTGGCTTTGGAGCTTTTATGTCCCCAATACACCTTAAGTTGGTTACCACCAGCCAATAAAAAACAAAAACAAGCATAGAAACAGGCCTGCAGCGTAGGGTTAGCTTGGGTTTTTGGAATCTAAACAATGCCTACGACTTGTTGTGCTCCCGGTTGCACAGAGATGCATTCCAAATCATTGGATGTACGTTTCTGTAGTTTACCGAAGGAGGAAGGACGAAGAAAGAAATGGATCATTTCAATGAAAAGAGCGCAGGCAGACACTCCCAATGGACTGGGGGAGCCATCATACTACGACAGAATTTGCAGTCTACACTTCATCTCCGGTAAATACAACTTAATTCTGCTCTAGTCATTGTTCTACTTAAATAGCGGCGGAGGGGAGGTGGCGATCGCTACACGGGCCGGAGAAGCGGCTGCTGCTGCTGTAGCAGCTGCTGTCTGGAGCTGCTTACGCCCCCGTTCACAGGCGCTAGTACTTCTGTGTTTATGCTGCAAGGTCGCCGACACCCCCACCCATTTTAACAAGACAAAAACACAAAAATAATTCGTAGTGAATGATGTTTTTTTTAACCTACCAGGCGGGTCTTCCTCTCTGCTGAGACGCAGTCTGTGTCCGACGCCGCTTTGTGATTGCACAAACGTGTGAACAACATCCATCCATTTTCTGACCCGCCTAATCCCTCATGGCGTTGCGGACGTTGCTGGAGCCTTTTTCCCGATATAAAATAATTGTTGCCGTCCAGTGGTTTCAGGGGCTTTCGTGCTCTCTCTTCTGTACTGGCCTGTGTGTTTATAAGGCAGCTGTATATGTCGCGGTACGGAACACTTGGCCAGCATTTCACAGACTCGCTCCGTCCCTTCAGGCTTTTGCTGTGTGGATCTGGCAATCTGATACCATCAACCCTCAACTTACTCTTAAAACGATCTTGTGATACGTTATCTAAAGAAGAAAAATACATGGAGAACTCGTCAGTTTCTCTGTTTGCGTCCGCCATTGTGTTCGTCTTTTGCCAACCAGTCCGGCGCGCATGCGCGAAAAAAACCTGCATCAAAACAATAACAATGAACTACCCTATTATACAGATTGGGTCAGATTATACAGATTGGTCAAAAGAAATTCCTATATAAGGGAACCAGTTGATTGCATCAAAGTCCCAACAAGCAGCATTCACTCCTGGAGAAGATCCAGTAATCTGTTCTATATTAGATGGTAATAGCGGGTGATCTGTCTTCTCTGGATGATGTCTCAGATAACAGAATGCTCTGCAGTTATGGGAATTGCTTGAAAAGGGAAAGACTCCAAAATGGGTTATAGTTAATAATTATTTTGGAAGATTTAAAGATAGTATATTTATATATACAAATGGGCCTGAAGATCCAAATAGTGGCAGAACAGGAGCAGCTGTGAATATCCCACACCATAAAGTCATGATTAAAGGAGAACAACAGACCATCTAGCAGTTTTTACAGTTAAATTAATTGTCATGTTAGCTTTAGAATGGTTGGTTAATGATAATATTAAAGAAGAAAGTAAATATATAGTTGCATCAGATCGTCAAGCTGCATTAGTAAGTATAAAATCTGGCAAATCTTGTAGATTAGATTTATTATTAGGTATATATCGCTTATTAGTTCAGCTACTTAATAAGAAATGTTTTGTTTGATTTGTCTGGATGTCTGCTCATGTAGGTATAGAAGGAAATGAAGAAATAGATATATTAGCTAAACAGTCCCTGAAGATATTATTAACTTAAGTATTCCTTTAAGCAAAACTGAGGGTAAATCTATTTTTCAAAATAAAATCCATAAGGTTTGGCAGGAACAATGGGCTAATCATGACACTGGTAGAGATTTATATAAAATTCAAAAGACTGTGGGGGGTAATAGTTGTATGAATGGAAGGAGGAAGGAAGAGGTAGTCATTTCTCTACTGGACTTAAAGGTATACTATGCAACCGGGGCTGATTTTCCAGCAAGGCTCCCCCCAGAGGGCGAAAGTAAAAGTACACTGTCGTAAATATACTCAGCTGTTCTACTGGTTTCTCCGTCAAGCCAGGCGCGGTGGTTTTGAGCTTAGCAAACAGGCGAACGCAACGAATCACCATGTCTACTAACACAGTGAAAGTATGAACATGCACAGAGAGAGAGAGAGAAACCATTCCAATACAGTATTTCTCCTAGGAATTTGCTTACCGGATGAGCGGAGCAGGGGGGAGACAAGCTTAGCGCGATGGAGCAGGGGGGAGACAAGCTTAGCGCGATGGAGCGGGGGGGAGACAAGCTTTGCGCGAGCGGCAGAGGGGGGGGAGACAAGCTTTGCAACCGGCAGAGCGGGGGAGATTAGCGTTGCGCTACCGGCAGAGGGGGGGGGGGGCTGGAGACAAGCTTTGCAACCGGCAGAGCGGGGGAGACAAGCTTTGCGCGCATATGTAGTTAGTTTTTTATTTTTTATTTTTTTGGAATGTTGGCCAGGCGGTAGCATGAGGGAAACCTTACAATGTTACTTACAATCGCATCAGCAGAAACGCGAGGTCCGCATCAGCCTTGCAACCTCATAGGATTGGTTTATATTTAATGTGACAGGGAGCCAGTGGAGTTAATGTTCAGGTGTTACATAGATGATGTACAGGAACAGTAATTAATGTGGCATGACGTCCACGGCTCGGGAAATATATGGGCTCGCTGACTTGAAATTTATTTTCAGTCAAACTGATTATTTTTGCTTTAACCCATGATATATACAGAAAGCTATACACACAGTAGACCGTGCATTAATGTAACGTAGAAAGTCTGGAGATGCTACGTTGGTGTAGCTTGTAGGTCCTGAACGGGGGAGAGAGGCAGTGTCAAAGGTCACGGGCGGTTCTGGGCCTTGTTCATAAGGCTGGTAGCAGATGGGAAAAATCTGTTCTTGTGGCGTGAGGTTCTGGTCCTGATGGACTGCAGCCTCCTGCCAGAGGGAAGTGTCTGAAATAGTCTGTGACGGGGGTGAAGGGATCAGCCACATTCTTCCTGCATGCCTCAGTGTCCTGGAGGCGTATAGGTCCTGGAGAGATGGAAGATTGCAGCCAATCACCTTCTCTGCCGACCTGATGACACGCTGCAGTCTGCTCTTGTCCTTAGAGGTGGCACCAGCGTACCTGATGGTGATGGAGGAGGTGAGGATGGACTCAATGATGGAGGAGTAGAATTGCACCATCATTTCCCTCGGCAGGTTTTTACTGTGATCAGATGGAAACAGTGGAACATGTCTTATTAGAATGTGATTAGAGGAATGTCAGCACTTAAAGTCGATACTAAATAGAGGGAAAATAGGATTTTCTGTGATAAGTCTTTTAGGAAATTAAATTCTGTTATAAATTAATTAGATTTTTAAAGAAACACTGGGTCATTTAATAGTATTTAAAGTGTGTATGTATTTGTGTGTATGCATGTTTATACACACACATACATTTGTGACATGTGATAACTAATACATTGAAGTATTATTAATTTCCCTCTGCGATCATTGATGACAACACTCCAGTCTGGTATGTGGCAGTAAATGGACCTTAAATTGGTTGCAATCCGCCAATAAAAAGACAAAAAAAGAAGTGTATTTTCCTGACTTAGACGTGCCAAGGTGTCGAGCCTGAGGTGGAGTGACTGCAGACGCGTTTTTTGGCGATTTTTGGCAGCGGACAGAAATATAAGTATTTTTGAGCTTGGTGGTTGGCATAAACTGAAGTGTGACTGGATTGGGATGACATCGCAGGCAGATGACGATGAGGACATGGAGTTTGATAGTTGGACTCCAGTAGGTAGAGGAAGAGGAAAAGGATACGTGAGAAAAGATGACAGCGAGGAAATCTGTAATCAGAATGTTAAGAGAAGTTTAGAGGAGCTCAGAAGAGGAAAATAGAACAGTGAGAAGGAAAATGGAAAAAGAGGAATTTAAAATATTATTGAAATTCAAGAAGGAGGATGAGGAGATGATTTTGAGTCCTGTTGCGGTTTCCAGGGAACTGAAGAGGAAGCTAGGTGAGTTGGAACTAGTGAAAGTTCTGCGAGATGGAAATATGTTGATTCAGTGTAAAACTGAAAAACAGAAAAATAAAGCGATGCAAATTGATAATGTTTGTAAAAAAGTAGTTTGTGAAAGGAAAATATTTGGGGAAAATAAGGTATGTCGTGGAGTTATCTATGGCATTCCGATTGAAGAGGATCTTGAAAAACTTCAAAAAAATATCCAGGGAGGTATAGTTAAAAGATTGAAAAGGCTGTTAAGATCAGTGGATGGTCAAAACGTTGAAAGTTTGTCAGTATTATTGGAGTTTCAAGGAGATGTTCTCCCAGATAAAATTAAAATAGGTTTCATGAGTTTTCCAGTTAGGCTGTATGTCCCTCCTCCGTTGCGTTGCTTCAAGTGTCAGAGATATGGTCATATATGTCATGGTTTTCAGGTGACGAGCTCACATGCAGATACGATCGGGAAGCAAAGCACAGTTTTAAAAGATGTTTATTTAGGAAAAAGGCAGATATCAAGGACGAGACTACAGGCAACTCGGCAGGGTCAGAACGTCACGGCTGGAGAGACTGCAAGGAGAAGAAGAGTAAATGACTTTGGAAGTTGAACCAGGAGAACTACTAGAAACTGTGCTGCTTACCATAAAGCGGGGCGGACCTAACCGGGGAGAAGTAGCGCCGAGGGAACTCTGTGATCCTACCCTGTTGGTGTTAGGCGGCTAGTGGCTGATGGCGGCAGATGTTTCTGGTGAGGGATCCAGAGCGAGCCTCCTCGGAAGTGGGTGACAGATGGATTGACCAGAGTGTGGGGAGAACCAGCAGAATCCGGGAAGGGGAATCTCAGTTTGGAAGGTTTATCCAGGGTAACGTCCAGGGAGTATGAGGGGTGAGCCAGAGCAAAATCTGAGCGAGAGGATTCTGATGGCCTGGTTCTGCGGACAAGACGTCAAGACAGGTGAGTGCATCCAAGCACCAAAAACTGTGACGAAAACAGGGAGATCCAAAATTTGTTCAAAGTTCAAAGACGAAAAAACTCACAAGCTGGTTTCCAAAAGTTGGGTCAGAGGCCACGTCGTACCATGACTGGTTAAAGCTCTGGCGTCTTCCATCTGTCAGCGCTCTGCTTAAGAAGCCAGGGGAAGCCGCCTGCAACGAGCTGCAGGTGTGGACCACGCCCCTCAGCCAACTAGGCACACCTGAGGAGTAGAGTTAGAGCAGGACAACACAGAGAACCCTGACACTACCCCCCCCCCCCCCCAATGCCCGCCTCCTGGCGGCCCAGACGAAGAGGTGCTGGGCTGAGTAGACCAAAAGTCTAAAATCAAATCCTTGTCCGTGATAGCTGCTGCAGAGACCCATGAGCGTTCCTCAGAGCTGCGACCCTCCCAATCGACGAGGTATTGGTGACCCCTACCTCGTCGACGGGTGTCCACAACCCTGAGGACGCGAGGGTTCTGACTGTCCTGGGAGGGTGGAGGGGGTCCGGAAGGAGGGCACAAGTTGCTGTCCAAAACGGGCTTGATCTGGGAAACATGGAAGGTGGGGTGTACTCGGGAGTGAGGGGGCAAACGTAGACGGACGGTGGTTGGGTTAATAACTGTCACTATCTCATAGGGCCCAGTGAACCGGGGAGCAAGCTTCTTAGCGGATGGGTTGGTTAAGACGTCTCTGGAAGATAACCAAACCTTCTGACACGGGCGATAATGGGGAGCTGGTCTGCGGTGCTGGTCGGCGAACCTCTTGCTCCGCTCTGCGGTGTGCGTGAGTGCTGTGACGGTGGTCCTCCAGATGTCCTGACAGCGAGCGATGTAATCGTTAACGGGGGTAAAGGGAAAGAGAGATGTGCTAAATGTGGAGGAGAACATAAATATGAGGAATGCAAAGGTGATCAGATAAAATGTAACTGTATAATGTTGCATATGGCGTTTGTGAAGCTAGGAAAAGAGCAGCAGAAATACAAAAAATGAAAACGGCTAAAAACATTAGCTATGCAGAAGTAGCCAAGAAGGTTCTGGAAGGAAGAAGAACAATTGAAGGAGGTTCACAGATTCAAGACCAGAGCAAAACCAAAGAAATATGTCAGGATTGGATATTACAAAGGATAAATTAATTTTATCCATGGCTTATGTTATTAATTGTACAGATCAAGTGAAACAAAAAACGGAAAAATATCAAAAATTATTGTGAAAGGGGCAGAAAAATTATTTTCTGCAAAATATCTTTCTTGGGAGTTAATAAATAAAAAGCTTGAGAATCATGGTAAAACAGTGGGAGGGAGGATATGATTCTCCTTCAGTGGAATGCTAGGAGTTTAATAAGTAATGGTCAAGAGTTTAAAGGTTACATAAATCATTTGGAAAATAAACCGGATATCATTTGTGTGCAAGAAACATGGCTTAAAACAGAATTAGATTTTGTGATAAAGGGATATGATAGTGTACGAAGGGACAGGGAACAGGGAAGTGGGGGTGGATGTATAATCTTCATAAAACAGGGAGTTTAATATAGATTTCTAGGAAAAGGGAAAAAATTAGAATGGATAGCTATAGAAGTTTGGATTAAAACTGGAAATATTAAAATATAATTTTTTTATAACCCTTGTAAAAAGCTTTGTTTAGAGGAAATGGATGAACTGATAGAAAATATAAATGGAAAGATCATTTGTTGTGGAGACTTTAATGCTCATAGTACACTTTGGGATAGTAGTAATGATTCTAATGGAGAGGTGATAGAAGAAATAATGGATATAAAGAACTTGGTTTGTATTAATGATGGGAGTGGTACCAGAATTAATATTAGGAGTGGCTCAGAATCAGCAATATATCTTACTTTAGTATCTAAAGATATTGCAGGAATAAGTAATTGGAAAGTTTTAAAAGATTCAACCATATGTTGTGATCATTATCCAATACTAATAAAAGTGGGTTGTGAGACAGGACAAAATTATATTGAAGGCAGAGAAAGATTGGTTTTTGCAAATGCTGATTGGGAAAAATATAAGAGAATTAGTGATGAAGAAATGCAAAAGGTTGATAGAAGAAAATAGTACCATGGTGGAAAAAAGATTGTGACTTGGCTATTAAATCTCGAAATAAAGCGTTTCGAATGTTAAAGAAAAATCAAAATTTTCAGTATTTTATTGAATATAAAAGGTCGCAAACTCTAGTCAAAAGAACTGTAAAATGTGCAAAACGGGTTTACAAGCAATCATTTTGTGAGTCGGTTGGTAGAGAAACAAAAATTTCAAATATTTGGGGAATGATAAAAAGAATGAATGGAATTAAGAAAGATTATGGATATCCAGTTCTGAAGGATGGGGATATAGAGGTAAAAGCCAGTAAATTAGAATATTTAGAAAAACTTGATTTATTTCAGTAATTGCATTCAAAATGTGTAACTTGTACATTATATTTATTCATTGCACACAGACTGATGCATTAAAATGTTTATTTCATTTAATTTTGATGATTTGAAGTGGCAACAAATGAAAATCCAAAATTCTGTGTCGCACAAAATTAGAATATTGTGTAAGGGTTAAATTTTGAAGACACCTGGTGCCACAAACTAATCAGCTGATTAACACCTGCAAAGGGCTTTAAATGGTCTCTCAGTCCAGTTCTGAAGCCTACACAAACATGGGGAAGACTTCAGATTTGACAGCTGTCCAAAAGGCGACCATCGACACATTGCACAAGGAGGGAAAGACACAAAAGGTTATTGCTGAAGAGGCTGGCTGTTCTCAGAGCTCTGTGTCCAAACACATTAATAGAGAGGCAAAGGGAAGGAAAAACTGTGGTCAGAAAAAGTGTACAAGCGATAGGGATCACCGCGCCCTAGTCAAGATTGTGAAAAAAAATCCATTCAAAAATGTGGGGGAGATTCACAAGGAGTGGACAGCTGCTGGAGTCAGTGCTTCAAGATCCACCACCAAGAGACGCTTGAAAGACATGGGTTTCAACTGCCGCATACCTCGTGTCAAGCCACTGTTGACCAAGAAACAGCGCGAAAAGCGTCTCACCTGGGCTAAGGAAAAAAAGAGCTGGACTGCTGCTGAGTGGTCCAAAGTCATGTTTTCTGACGAAAGCAAATTTTGCATTTCCTTTGGAAATCGAGATCCCAGAGTCTGGAGGAAGACAGGAGAGGCACAGGATCCACGTTGCCTGAAGTCTAGTGTAAAGTTTCCACCATCAGTGATGGTTTGGGGTGCCATGTCATCTGCTGGTGTCGGTCCACTCTGTTTCCTGAGATCCAGGGTCAAGGCAGCCGTCTACCAGCAAGCTTTAGAGCACTTCATGCTTCCTGCTGCTGACCTGCTCTATGGAGATGGAGATTTCAGGTTCCAACAGGACTTGGCGCCTGCACACAGCGCAACATCTACCCGTGCCTGGTTTACGGACCATGGTATTTCTGTTCTAAATTGGCCAGCCAACTCCCCTGACCTTAGCCCCATAGAAAATATGTGGGGTATTGTGAAAAGGAAGATGCAGAATGCCAGACATAAAAATGCAGAAGAGTTGAAGGCCACTATCAGAGCAACCTGGGCTCTCATAACACCTGAGCAGTGCCAGAAACTCATCGACTCCATGCCACGCCGCATTAATGCAGTAATTGAGGCAAAAGGAGCTCCAACCAAGTATTGAGTATTGTACATGCTCATATTTTTCATTTTCATACTTTTCAGTTGGCCAACATTTCTAAAAAATCCCTTTTTTGTATTAGCCTTAAGTAATATTCTAATTTTGTGACACACGGAATTTTGTTGCCACTTCAAATCATCAAAATTAAACAAAATAAACATTTGAATGCATCAGTCTGTGTGCAATGAATAAATATAATGTACAAGTTACACCTTTTCAATGCAATTACTGAAATAAATCAAGTTTTTCAAAATATTCTAATTTACTGGCTTTTACCTGTATGGGCTGTGACAGAGGAGGAGAAAGCAAATATGTTGGTGAAGAAGTTTGCTAAAATTTATAGCTCAAAAAATCTAACTGAAAAAGAAATAGAGGAAAGAGAAGGTACAATTAATGAAAACAGACAATTGTTAATAAGAAATATAAATAGTAATGATTTATTAAATCTTCTATTTTCTTTTGTAGAGCTTAAGAATGCTTTAGGGAAATCAAAAAATTCATCTCCAGGTACAGATCAAATTTCATACATTATGATAAATCAGTTAAGTAATTCATCTAAAAGGATTTTATTGGATTTCTATAATAAGATTTGGGAAGTGGATCATTTACCTAAAGTTTGGAAGGAGGCAATTATTGTTCCTATTTTAAAACCAGGTAAAGAAAGATCAAATCCAGGGAGTTATAGGCCAATTGCATTAACATCGCATTTATGTAAAGTAGTGATGGGTCGATGAGGCGTCATGAAGCTTTTCGACACGTTGCCAAACTGTATTGATACTGTGCCGATACCGTGTCACTGAATACTGACACCTGCTGGACCTTAAAAATCCCTACAGTTTGACAGAGATAACTGACACTGATTTGATGACCACAATATACAATACAATTTAAATCATTGTATGTTGCATTGTATTATTTTATATTTTCATTTGAATTAAACATATATTTGATTTTTTTTTAGATACAGTCAATAAATAATGTGAACGAGGATGCTTGTGGACCGGCTTTTTTATTTTATTTTTTTTACAAATTTTTTGCTGCCATGTCCTTTCAATGCCCCCCCCCCCACACCACACACACACACACACACACACACACACACACACACACACACACACACACACACACACAGCTTTAATTCTCCATCACATAACTTTCATATCGCGTTGACTTTTTCAACAATTCTCTCTTGCGGTTTTCAACACCCATGGCATTGTTTCTTATGGTTTAATATTGTCCATATGCCTTCTTTAAAGATTTTTAATTCAACTCGTAGGACATGCGTACTTCCAACCTTATTTCCAGTCATTGCCATGGTGAATCACGTTATTTGCTTTCAGTGATCGGGCTTTTTTTCATGCTCATGTTCAATGGTTGATCGGGCGCTGCGTTTAGTTACCTGACTGATATCATCTGTTCTGAAATCGGAAATGCTGAGTATGACATAAGGAGGAAGAACTACTCAGAGTAGCAGCTTTCTACTAAGGGTAGATCAGCCGTTTTTTTCTGAAACGACGGTCAGAACAAAGACGCAAAGCGCAAACCGCCCAACCATAAAGGCATCTGTCCAACCCATCCATCAGTGGTGCGCTCCGATCAGCACCTGGCGCTCACTGAGAGAGACTGTGGTACACCATCACACCAGATTTGCAAAATGGTTAAAAATTAACCATTATTAACCGTTATTTTGTTTAAAGTTCAGCTTGGATTTTATTTACTGCGCAGCATAGCTTTGCGTTAAAGAATCATTGTGAAAATCATCCATGTCAGGAAATTTTAAAACCAAGTTGGGAAAAAAGGAAGAAGAAATTAAATTATTTCGGGTGGATAGTGGATTCTAATATAACAGATCTTAAATTATCTCTAATAAATGGCAGTAAAATAGTTATTAGATCAATACTTCATCCATCTATCCAACCTGAAATCGATGTAGATTTAACCTTGTTGTATAAGCGGAAAAACAAAGAGGATATTTCAGATTCAAATATGGTTGAGCAATATATAGATAAAGAATATTGTGGATATGTAAAAATTTATACGGATGCTTCAAAAGATTCAAACAATAGGAATAGTGTTTCATTTGTAGTTCAAGAATTTAATTTTAAATCAGGTAAAAGAATCAGTAATGAAATTTCAGTTTATACAGGAGAAATGTTTGGTATTATGTTAGTATTAGAATGGATTGAAGAAATTAGACCATTAAGAAGTGTAGTTTGTTCAGATTCTAGTTCAACATTATATTCATTTAAACATAATCATTCAGATAGCAGACCGGATTTATTGGTAGAAATTCAGCAATTATTATTCAGAATTCAAGCAATGGGATTAATAGTTTCTTTTATATGGATTCCTTCTCATATAGGAATAAAAGGGAATGAGATGGCAGATAAATATGCAAAAAGAGCAAGTAAACGCAGTTTAATTGATATAATAATTCCCTTTAGTAAAGGTGAAATAAAATCAGTGATTAAGAAAAGGGTTAGAGCAAGGTGGCAGAAACAGTGGGCAGAAGAAAGAAATGGAAGATGGTTTTATAATATTCAAAGAAAAGTAGGATTAATGAGGATAACATCAAGGAATAGAAAGGAAGAAACAGTAATGTCAAGATTACCTTTTGGTCATACAGGGTTAAATAGCACGTTATTTAAAATGGGAATTCCTGAAACAGGAAAGTGTGATTTTTGTTTTGTTGAAGAAACAGTGGATTACGTTATATTATTTTGCAGTAAATATGATATTGAGAGAAATGAATTGATAAATAGATTACAAATCAGTAAAATAAAGCTAAACATAAAATATCTTTTAGACATGGTCACAAAATCAGAGCGTTATTCTTTATTATTGAGAATTCTTAAAAAGACTAATTTGCTAAAAAGGATTTAGTTATTTATTTACTGTTATTTTTGTTTATTATTATTATTATTTTTTTTTTATTTATAGTAGTAGGATATTAGATTAGGTTATCCCGATCCACACTCCATTTCAGTTGGTGGCGGTAATGCACCAAAAGTTGTTTGCCAACCGCCATTAAACAAAAGAAGAAGAAGTGTATTTTCCTACACAGAGGCAGTCATTGAATGCATCGTGAGTCTGGGTCATAGAGCGCAGCAGGAGAAGCTGAGGAGATGCGGTTCTGCTGCCATAAATTAACCTCTCCATGTTAAGCTGCTTGTCTTTGGACTGTAAACAGTAATGTGTGCCGTGGTTTGTGCCCACGATGTTCCAGAGTGAGTAAATGAGCTTCAGTCCGAGGTAGAAGACAGAGAAGTTTCTACTGGAAGCTTTTCAGACTGTTTAGCCGCTAGCTTAGCATTGCAACTAGCCGATGCTAACAAGCTGGCTAATGGACTCTAGGCTGTCGTTGGCTAACTCAGCTGGACCTAGGAGCTTGGAGGGTATCGTAACTCAACCGGACATCCAGAAATTCAACACCCCCCCCCCCCCCTTCCTAAATATGGGGGGGGGGGGTGTTGTTATGACTTTATAACTTGTGTCAAATGGTGATTTAATCTGTGCCTCATTATTCCAGTGTTCAGCGTTTAGTGCTAAAACCTAATACCATGCATAGATCTGTAGTCCACGTTTGCACTGCAAGTTTGCTGGTTCAAATCCCACAGGCTCCTGCCCTGGGTCCCTGAGCAAGACCCTTAGAGCCAGAATGCTCCGGGGCGCCACCCAGTGGCAGCCCACTGCTCCCTGAGGGACGGGTTAAATGCAGAGGACACATTTAATTGGTTTCCAAAGATGTGCTGAAAAATGCAGATGATTCCCTATTTAGTCCAAAGCTCTGAGCTGCCCTCAGGTCTTCAGGAAGGCTGATCCACAGCTGAGGGCCACAGGTGGAGAAAGTCTCCTCATGGTAGGTTTTAGTTCTCACAATGAGCCACCAGACACACAGAGACCCACTGAGAACAAATGAGCCAGTATGATGGAGAACATGTGAGCCCAGCAGCAGAACATGGGACCAATGTTCAGTGATCAGGGACTGAAGGAGCAGAACTTTAACCAGACGCCATGTTTCCTTAGAGAAAAGCCTCCATGCAGGCTGCTGCTTTAGCTTGAAGATGAATCCGGAACAATGTGAGCTGAAACTCTGTTAAATGATCCATGTTTAGAACATTCTGGCTCTGAGAACCACTGTTCTAGTAGAACCGTGAGCCAGACTAGTAGACAGCAGCATTTTAAACAGACGCCAGAGTCATCAGACTCAAATATCCAGCAGCAGCAGCAAGTGATCATGGATGGATTTATGTTCAAGTAGAGTTTATTGTTGGCTGGTAATCTCCAAGCTCTAGTGCCCCCCCCAACCCTAACCCCAGAACATCTTCATCACCAGCCGCCACTGCTGAGAACCACACCTTGATCTGGACCTTCACACGTCATGATAACATGTTCTGGTTCTGCTGGCGTTAACTCTTTAAACCAGATCTACTGGATCAGATATCAGACATCAGTTCATCATGTTTCTGGGACTTTTACATTCAGGGACATTCATTTTCTACATTTTATCATTTATTTGTTCATGTTTCAGTTTTAACCCGCATCCTGGTGGCTTCAGCTCACATCTTTGATTCTTTATTCAGATTGAGGAGCTGCAGTTTGTCAGAGATCAGCTGTGATCATCTGGGACCGGCGCTGAAGTCCAACCCGTCCCATCTGACAGAACTGGACCTGACTAACAACAACCTGAAAGATTGTGGAGTGAAGAAGCTCTGTGGTTTCCTCCAGACTCCCCTCTGCAAACTACAGACACTGAGGTCAGACTCCATGTTTTAGATCTGATATTTGTGATGTAAAAGTTGTGTTGACACTAAACTGCAGACATCTGGCTGATATTCTACTGATCCACACTGAGGATCTTCATAGTAAAGTCTGCTTTCTTCTTCACTGCTTTGCTCCAGTTAAAGTTTCTTTCTTTTTCTAACTTCCTGTCAGGATTTTTCCAATATTCAGCAGAAAACATGAAACAATGAGCTGAATTTCAGTTTAGAGTTGCAGCTTTTATCCAGAACTGAGAAAGAGGAAGAGAGAAGAAATAAAATCCTGATGTTTCATTTATTTGAAGGTTTTTAATCTCTTTAAACCTTCATCAGGTCAGTTTTTCTCCATTTTCTACAGGATGATTTTAAAATAATTGAATAAGTGGATGTAATTGAGCTGAAAACCAAAGTTCAGATCTTCTATTGTAATAAATCTTTGCTGAGTTTGTTGCTGGACTTGGAACCAGTTTTTAATGTTGTCTCTCTGTGTAACTGAGTCTGAGCCCTGATCTCAGGTCAGAAGCGGACAGCATTGGGACCCCCAGTGTGTATAAATGCCCCTCATTTGAAGCGGCTCAGAGGGGATTCAAGCCAGTTTAGAAAAGTGAATTTCAGCTCCTGGAATCTGTCTGACAGGAACAAATCTATAATCCCTGATTGATGCTTCAGCACTTTTAGAAGCTCTGCAAGGATTTTACTGACTAAAACACTCAGACACAACATGTCACAGTACCAGGTTCTGCTTCTGGGAGCTTCAGCTCCTAAAGTCAGTTTACATGAAATATCCTCCATGACATCATGTTTTAATGGCTGTGGAATCATTAAAATAGTTCATTTATCTGCATTAATCTCCATTTGCTCATAGTTCCTCCACAAAAATCTTTCTTATCAACAGCCGACATATTTTATAAAACTCTTATTTTTTCCCTTACTGTAGAGCGTGGATGTTGGGATTCACCTTGTGGATGAAATGATGTTTAAAGGCCAGTTTAAGTAGCTTCTAGAGGGCTGCGTAGATGGAGCTCAGAATAATACGTGTGCCCACATCGCCATCTTACCGGGGATCAAATGAATGAGTATGGTAAACTCAATAAGCTAAATACAAAGGCAAAAAAATCAAGACAACAAACAGAACGGTCTGTTAATTTATCTGCATTAATCTCCATGTGTTCATATTTGCTCCACAGTTGCTGCAGACTTGTTTGTTTTCTGTGAAACTTGAATAATTTGGCTGCAGAAGCTGAGTTTGTATTGATGGAGCTGCTGGTGGAGTTGACAGAGGTGAAGAGCTGAAGCCAGCAGGGCTGTCATTTAGAAAGCTTGCTGACACTAAATGGAGCTTAAATGTGTGTAAGCCACTTTCCACCAGAATTTAGGATCTCTAAAAATGAACTTGGGGGAAAATGTGTGGTCCTCATGCCAGCTCTGACCCAGGCGTATGCTCATTTTGGAGACGGGGAAACTGGAGACGCAGATGGTGAAGTGGTGAATTACAGCCAACCTGCATGAGGATTCCTCTCAGACGTTCAATTTCACTCAATATCAGACTTTAATCAGAGATCATCTTGATCAGAAGCATTAAAACCTCAGTATTATTCATTCTGCTGCTGGTGACTCTTAAATCCATCTGGGACATTTCAGATAAATCTAAATGCCCATAAGCCATCTTAAATCTTAAATCAAAGTCTGCTAACATCTTCTCTGGGTTTTCTACCTTCACATTCATCTCTCCAATCATCACCAGGGTGATGTGTTCCACAGATTATTGTGACCAGGTGAGCAGCAATCACTTTAATGGCGTACGGTGCACGTGACGTCACCATCTCAAGAGCAACGTACCTTGCCGCTTTGGTAGGGCAAGCAGGTAGAGAGCGCCCGTAGCCACCAGCCATTACACGCACAACAGAAACAGCGATATGACCAACTTTATAGCCGTTAAACTTTCGCAAGACGATGTCCCAGGCGCACAGTTTACTGGTCGAACTGTGGAAGAACATACCAACCTTCAGCTCAAAGGACGGCTTGAGTGTCGAGGGCTTAAAAAGGCCGAGTTGATCGAACGGTAAGTCGTTTTTTTCCCCTGCTCGGCATTCATGGCGTCGTCGACCGTTTTTTTTTTTCTGTTTGTGATCACCGTCCAGGAATCGGTATATGTTGCTAATAGGCAGCTACAAAACAACTGTTTACATCTCAGCTGCCATGATAGCCTATATGCTATCATGGTAGCAGGCAATTCATTTGATTGCTCAGTTGACAAAGGTAAATGGTATTCAAAATACTCTTACCTGTTCACTACTTGATGTCACTGGAATTTGGTCAGGATGTTCTTCGGTTGGGCCCTTTCCTCCAACAAAATGCTTGCTACATATGTACGTGAATTTGGTAATTTTTTCCGGGTTGAACTGTTGTGAAGGCCGACCGCACCGGTGTACCCAGCGCACACATTTCTCTTTGTCTTGAAAAAACATCCTTCATATGCGGCCGATCGGCGTACCTCGAGTCGCTGTTGCATGTTCCATAGCAACAATGTTTAAAAACCATGGTCTTAGACTTGGAAAAAGCAGTCGTTGTACAAGTAAAACCAAGGGTAACGCACAGCTCTTTTACAGCGAAACAGTGGAGGACAGAGCAAGCTTGCCCTACCGCGTACCACGTGATATGACGTCTTGTGACGTCATGTTTTAAAAATAGGTTGCTTGCGGTATGCCATTGCTGCAAACAGTCAAACACACTCGTGCGTAATGCTGCGTGCTGGATGCATTGGCACTGCTGGAAGACCGTGCAGATAGAGAATTGAGAAAACGCGCTTTCAGGGATCACAGATTTCCTGGCCAATATCCTGCTTCTGACTCCCAGCATTGTGCTGTTCCCCACAGGGGAAAGTGGCTCCACTTCCCTGTGAGGAGCTGAAAGGCAGCTCTCCAACCCCCAGAGAGCAGAGAAGGAGGCTTTCTGCTCACACCCAGGCAGTGCTCACCTTTTTAGGGGGGGTTAATAATGGTGGGGAAACCTCTCTCCTCTGAATGTGGATCTGAACCCACAGCCACAGAGGAATTTTGACACGGAGCACAGCATGGTTTACTTTTTAACAACTTATTTTAACAGCTTCTTAATAACTTGTTTTAATGTGGACAACAGCTGAGCTTTTACCTCTGATTGCTACATTTAATAAATGCCTCTCTGGGAAATTTTCCCAATGTTTCTTTGCTTTTTCTCCGTGGGTGCCACGTCACCATGATGAAAAAATGATCAGCTGACACATTTTCTACACATTAACATTCATGAGGAGCTTTGCATTGACCGTTTCTGCTTGAATCTGGGCGTGTAGAGGGCAGAACCTGAGCCAGAACCTGGTACCAAATGTATCGCTACAGCTGGGATCTAGAAAGGAAAATGGCTGCTGCTGTGCCTGAGCATGGTTTGATTCATCTGAATATTTTTGCCATACTCCATTTTATTTTTCTTGGCGTTCACTTTTAGTACGGATTCCACACAAAGTTTCTAAATGAGAGCCAGAACTGTAAAAACTGCTAAACAAGTTTTAACTATTGAAAGTTCTGATATTGTTGATTGTTGAAGAGCTGAAGTCAGCAGGTCTTTATTGAAGCAGCAGCTTGTTGTCATTAATATTAATGAGAGTTCTTTAACTGGTTCTGTTGGACTGTTAGAACCTGCATCCTGGTGGCTTCAGCTCACATCTTTCATTCTTTATTCAGATTGTATAACTGCAGGTTGTCAAAGATCAGTTGTGATCATCTGGTATCTGCGCTGAAGTCCAACCCGTCCCATCTGACAGAACTGGACCTGATGAAGAACAACCTGAAGGAGTCAGATGTTCAGCAGCTGCAGGATCTTGTAAAGAGTCCAAACTACAAACTGAAAACTCTGTAAGTAGATGGTTGGAGTGAGTCCAGCTGCTGTCGGCAGAACTGATCTGAACCCAGTTGGTACCAAAGCAAAGATCCAGTGTTTCCAGTAAAGCTGCAGCTTCTCAGTGGGAGGAGAATGGTGACAGGCTTCCTGATTGGACACAAAGACAACAATGAGCCAATCAGAGGAGCCAGCAGCTTGTTGTGTTCCTGTCTTTGTGTCCATGTGAAGATGACTGTTGTTGTGTTCATGTCTCCAGGAAATGCAGCTGGATTCCAGCTGACAGCCTTCCACCATGTCTAGAGACAGTGGTCCTCATTCATCAAGCTGTGGAGCATCAGATCTGATCTCAGACTCTTTGTTCTCTCATTTCAGCAGCAAACAGCTGATCAGTTTCATCTTAGTCACAGCTCTGAGATCAGTCTGACTGCAGCCTGCAAATCACTGATTTCACAGCCCATCATTACATTTAGACACCATGTGGTCTTTCTACAGAGCAGAAGCTCTGCTGATGTCCACTCAGCACATCTGGACATGTGTCCTTCTCTCACTAGTTTCATCCGGGTGTGTGTAGGGACAGCCTCCATGTTTCTTAGTCAGCTGGTGTTTCAGAAACAGATGAGATGTTCATGTTCAGCTTCCAGAGGCTGAAACACTGACTGATCTCCTCTGTTGCTCCTTCTTCTCTCTGCAGGAGGTGGAGGAAACCATCTTGGATGAGGAGAGAAGCTGAGCTGTCCTGATGATCCAGAGGTTAAAGCTGCAGCAGTTTGAGTTTAAAGAGACTCTGACTGGATCCTGATGATGAACTCTGACCTTAGAGATGTTGATCCTGTTTATCTGATCATGTCTGTCATTTAGTGTCTGATTTTGTGTGTCTCTGTGGACCAATGAGGATCAAATGAAAACTAAGCTGCATTTAGTGGCTCCATGGAGTTTTGATCTGAATCTGATGAAACTGCAAAGTTGATCTTTTTTCTCTCTGCTTCATTTTCAGCTTGTAACCCAGAAATTTGAAATAAAGCTCAACTCTAAAGTTTTCAGGCTGCATGTTTGCTTCATTGTGATGCAGTTTCTGGAGGTTTTTCAGCATATTTTAGATGTTTTCTGCAAATGTTTGGGCAGCTCTGGTCCTTTTATCTGTTGCTGCAAACAGCTCAGTGAGTAAATGATGGTTTCTTCAATCAGAGGAAGAAGCTTTTCTTCAGGATTTTACATCAAATTGTTTATTTCCTTCTTTCTGAAGGTAAAATCTAAAAGTGAGTAAAGATAAAGTTTGATCTGCTCCAGCTTCTCCTTTGGTGAGCATGGAAACACTTTCCGCAGCAGCTCAGAGACTTTCAGATCTTCTTTGGAGGATTTTCTCTGTTCTTCCTGCAGAACGGTTCTGGTTCTGTTGGATCTGAGGCTCATCATGCAGCTCTGCTCTGCTGAGGTCAGAACATAGATTTTAATCCTGTTTAGGGACTGTGGGGGTAAAACCTTCACCTGCAGCTCCTCATCAAGTCCACTGTGGACGTTGGAGAAGGAAAAGAGATTTTTTCTTTGCATCAGAAATTCAAACATGAATCATCTCCTTTTTTTCTCATTTCCTGGACATTTCAGACAGACCAGAACCAGAAGCTGCTCTACAGAACCTGGATCCTCCGATCGTCTCCCTGTTACATAAATAACTTTAGAACCTGAGAAAGACGACATCTGGCATCCCAGCAGACAGGCAGAAAAATAGAAAATAATTTTTAGATGTGTTGAATTTTAAGTTAAAGTTGGGTTAAAATTAGGAATTATTAAAATGATTCATGCATCAAACAGGGATTACTAGATTTAGTCAGAACTGAGTTTAAAAGCAGAAGTTTAACAAGTTATCTGGATCCGTTGGTTCAGTTTCTAGCTTTAAAACATCCATTAGAACCAAAGATCAGCAGGTGGTGTCTCACTTGATTCCCACTAAAAATCCCTGAGTGGAAATGAAAAGCTGGACTGTCAGTGTGGTTCAGTCAGAGCAGCTTTAGAGACCATTCCTCTGATGGAAGCGTGGGAACCTTAGAGGAACATTTCTCTGTTCATTTGTTCTGAATCATTTGTTCTCTGGATGATTCATCTAGTTTCCAGCCTTCATTCTGTCTCCATCAGGATAGGAGACCAGCAGGTGGTGCTGCTGAGCAGCTTCAGCTTTCTATGGAGCCACATTAGCAGAACCTTAAATGGATCCAAACTGTTAGGCCAGATACAGGCAGCCTTCGTGTTCTCTACATGATCTGGGATGAACAGAAAAGCTCGGAGCACATTGTTGGAAATGGTGGCACAAAGAATGGAGTGAATCATTTCTTCATGTGCAGGTATGTACCTAGGATGAAACATCTGCTACAATTTGGCTAAATAGTTTTAGTCCCAGCAAACAAAAAATAAGCTGAGCCAGCAGTTTGTCTGTAAACATGAAATGCCGCTACAGCCATGGAGAAACCTTTAGGAAGAGCTTCTCTGGTTTTCTAATCAACACAATACAGTGAGTTATTAATATGAACAGAAATATTGAGTCAATCATTCAGGAAGATGCTCACATGCATCTGTGAGAAAAGTTCCCACGCAGCGTCGTCTATGAAATGCAGATGAATGTTTTTGTCCTGACATCTTTTCAGCAGCTCACTGATGACACATTCTGGATTTGCAAGCCTGTTTCAAGAAGAAAAAACTGATAAATACATGAGAAAATATGAAAATAACAGAGAATTCAGCATTTCTGGACAGCATCTGAGGGTTTTCCATCTTTAACCACAGGTAATGACTTCTGCTCAAATTAATGAACGCACCTTTCTCCACCAGTTCAACAACATAAATGGTATTTCATGGCGGCAACAGCTCCAGATACACCAGTTATGTCACGTTTGCTTTGCTGGTTCTGGATCAGAGTAAATCTGCAGCTTTGAAGTTGCTACAGTCCTGATCAATGGAGAAAACAGAGGTCGTCAGTCAAGCTATTATAACTGGAACAAAATCCAGATTATGTCAAAGAAACTCAGGATCCCAACACTGAACATATTTGAATGCAGAAATCAGTTTGTTCTCTATCAGAAACATCATTTAGAGGCAATGAGGACTAATGACAGCAATGAAAGCAGAAATATGACAATATTTTCTCCCTTCAGTTGGTTTGGAGCCATCAGCATGTGACAGCAGATCTTCTTCTCCATCGTCATCATCCTCACAAACATGCTGCTACCATCAAGGCCTCTGTCCCACTTCTTCAAGTATGCAACTATGTGGCCTATGAACTGATGTGGGAAGTGACTATGAAGCTGTGAACTATTACCAAGTCCACATCTGCTCAGAATCTTCCCTTCTTTCCTTCTGAGGCAAAGCAGCAGCTGCGGTGATCTTTGTTCAGCTCCAGGCTGTCAGGCAGCAGTTTGTGGATGAAGAGCTGATGAAGACGCTGGTTGGACTTTGGAGACCAGAGAAGCTCTTTAGTCCACGGAGGCTGTTGGTCTGACATGAGGACCGTCACTGATCCACCAACCGCTAGAATAAGGAGAAAAATGGCTTTTCACTGCCTTTGTTCATTGGATTTGGCAGCTGGAATATTTTCTGATTAAACTCAGAAAATTAAAAATAAAATGAAGAGTTTTTCTGCTGCTTTGTTGAAATGTTGTTGAACAGTTTGTGTTAAACTTCTGTTGACAAACAGTCATTTTATTTTATTTTTATAATACCAAATAATGTCTTTAATAAAGGAAAATGTCAAACAGCAGAAGTTCTCCATTAAAACAGTTTTTGTTAAACCTCTGTTGACAAAACAGAGATTATGTGGAGCCGTTTCTGACTGAGACTGCGTTCAGAAAATGAAACCATAACCTGTCCAGGCTGCCACAGGTCCTGCTTCCATTTTTCTTCTATTATTTTAAAGATGTTCACATGAACAGAGAAGCTCATTGCTATTCCTTCCATCTGCCTGCATTTCTCCACATAGCGTCCTGCCATCGATGCGCAGCGCTGCGGCACATTGCAGCTGCCTTTGGGACCATGATGACAGACTAAGAATGAGCGCAGTTATTTTAGTTTTCCTCAATAACACTGCATGTGTTTGTAACCACGTTTCTAGTTTCCCCTATGAACAGCGCCCAGATTCTCTGACCTGCACTCTATCAAATACTTCACAGAGAGAAAATAGTGTCTTAATTGGCAACAGTGTATGGTGCAAATAGAGTGCGTAACTGAGCACAAGCGCAAGGCTAAGAGAACTACAACTAAAATTTAAATGCATGGATGATCCAGTTAACAGAGCAGCAGTAAGAACAATCAGAGTCATGATTGTTTTGGTCTTAACCAGCGGTGAAAGTACGAAACAGGAGGCGAAGGGGGAGAGCAGCTCCCAGATAAATCCTTCATTCAGAACCAGTCATGGCAGCACGTTGGATCACTTCTGCAAACCAGATACAGTCTAAAACGCCAATTAGTCTGTTTACAAGTTTTCTTCTCATTTGTTCTGCATTTTTTTTAACTACATGCATCATGTTTCTGTGCTTCACTGCTCTCACTGCCCCCCCCCCCCCCCCTTCTCTTGGAGCCAGGTGCTTTTATCAGCGGCCAGCCTTTAAAACGTGAATCACTACGTTTAATGTCCTTCCACTCGTACCAAAATGTCCCAATTAAAATCAATAGGAGAGTCACTAGCTGTGTTTCATGCTCTTTTGTTTCTAACGACACAGAACCAGCGGTGCTTCGGTGGGCGTGGTCCCTTGAGCTTGAATTCAGGTGCGCAAAATTACGTTACATGTAATTTAGGTGCGCACTTTTAAGGGTCATTTTAAGGAACTTGTAACATCAGGGGCTTCAGCTCAGACCCATTATTCCTTCTCTTCCCTCTAAAGGAGCCCTTTACAGTCTTACTTTATGAATTTTCCTCACTGTTTATCCCTCAAAGCCCATGAGGTTAAAATCCAGCAGCTGGATCAGCGTAAAGACGCAGCGCGAACCCCTGTGTGCTTTAAGTGTGGCAGCTGAGGGAAAAATGTTGGACCGTATAGGCTTGATGAAACTCTGCCTCATTCACAAATGAGACCAACATGGATAGAATAATGATAATCTGTAGTGTTTTTATTGCCTGGATGTGAATCCGATAATTCATATTGTGCCTTTTATAATCAACTACAATTATTTCTTAAAGTCAAGAAACAAAGATTTCTCTTCCAGGGTCCAGTCAGCCACGCCCCCCGAAAATTAACATAATCTCAGTCTTACCTTTTGACAAAAGTTGAGAGTTCTCGTCAGAATTAATATTTTGGCTGGTAAAAAATATGCGTTAGGCTGCTTTGAGTCCATCAGGAACAAGGATTTGTTCAGTCCAAGTCCACCTAACCGACTCAGGATAGTACAAGCCAACGGCCTCCACACTAAATCAGTAGGACCACACAGGAACCTCTGTAGGAACTGGAAACGGAAAGCAGCCCCCCTGCTGCTGAGCTGGATCAGGCCCTGTCCTCCATCGTCCTTCACTCTGCGGCACCCAGTGCAATTTGTCCCAGAAAGAGTCAACAAGAAGAGCCTGGATCTTTGACAGCAGGTCAGGTGGGGGGGTCAACACATGACAGGCGGTGCAATAAAGTGGATGAAACCAAATTATTGACAATTAGAACTCTGCCTCTGTGGGACATCTTTAACAAAATCCACTTCCACCTTGTTAAACCACCTTTCACCTTATCTTGAACAGTTTCCCAGTTTTTCAAACCAAAAGATTGATCACCCAGAAAAACTCCTAAATATTTAAACCCTCTCTTCTTCAGTCCTGGTTCTACAGGGATCATTTTCTCCCTGAAATCATCTGCAAGTGTTCAGCAAATGTTGCCACAGTCAGCTTGACTTTCTCCCAGCTTGGAGTGCCAGAAAATATTGCTTTCATGTGTGATTTCTGGGAATCTTCTGCTGATGTTTTTGCTGAAAGCCAAAGTTAAAGAAGATCCCAGTCAGAGCTGCAGGTCCAGTAAAGTTCTGCTCAGCAGACTGGTCAGCAGCTCAGCTCAGTCTGCTGAGGATCTGGAGATGTTGAGGCTCTCAGCAGCTTTAGGTGAGTCTGATTCCAGGAGATCTCCTCTCCAAAGTGTCTCCAAGTGTCCTGTCCTCCTGACATGTTTCAGAGCAGCATCCTAACAGCACAGCTGAGGAAACGTGTTGCTTGGAGATGTTCAGCAAGGAAGCAGAGCCTGTGTGGAGGTGACTGCTGCTGCTGCTCTCACTTCTTCTTCTTCTTCTTCGTGTGGGAGGAGTGTGAGTGAAGGAGCGGAAGAGAGAGCGAGTGGAAAACTCTGTTTTGAGTGGTTTTTCTTACTTTTTTCTGTCCTTTTTCACTGGGTGAGTGTAAATATTGTGTATATAGTTGTTTTATTTTGGTTGTTAGGGTTTTTTGGTGGGGTTTGTGGGGTTTGGTGGCTGTCGGGTTTTGCCCGGCGGCAGGTCGGCGTCTTGAACGCCATGGTGGTGGGTGGTGGTTCTGGCGTCTTCTCCGCGCTGACACGGAGGAACGGCATCAAGGTGGGTGCCGGGTCTCCGTGCAGCGTGGAGGACGTTTGTTTGGCGGTGGGTGAGGTTATTGGTCATGGTTCCATCAAGTCCGCGGCTCGCATGAACGGAGCCGCGGTGTTGTTTGTTGAGCGGGTTGAGCAGGCGAACCTGTTGGTCGAGTCGGGCATTTCTGTGAACGGCTCGTTCCTTCAGGTGTCGCCGCTCACGCAGCCCGCTACCAGGGTGATTTTATCAAATGTCCCTCCGTTCATTAGTGACGAGTTTCTCGTTAAAGAGCTCTCTCGTCACGGAAAGGTGGTTTCCCCCGTTAAAAAGATTCTGTCGGGGTGTAAATCACCTTTGCTGAAGCATGTTGTCTCCCACCGGAGACAACTCTTCATGATCCTCAACAACCGTGACGAGGAGCTAAACCTGCGTTTCCGGGTGAGAGTGGACGAATTTGACTATGTCTTGTTCGCCACCTCATCCGGCATGAAGTGCTTCGGCTGTGGACAGGAGGGACATTTGATAAAATCGTGCCCAAACAGAGCCGGGGCGGCTCCGTCGGGCTACGCGGAGCAGCAGCCTGCGGCAGCCGAGGAGCAGGTGGGTGTGTCCGGCGAGGCTGGAGCTCCTGCTGCGGTGGAGGAGTCTGGCGCTGCGGGGAACTCCAGCGTAGCCGCGGAGGAAGCCGTGGCGTCGGCTCCGGTCGCTGGAGACCAGCAGAGGAGTTTAGTGGAGGAGAAAATTTTATATAAAACATCTGATCCACAAAGGAGTGATTGTGTGGTGAGTGAGGGCAGCACGGTGGTGTGTGGTGGTGGGGAAACTTGTGTGACTGGTGAGGAAGTGGAGAATCAGGGTGAGATGGAGCAGGACGGTGTGTGTGAAGAGCAGGCGGGTGTGACTGGTGTGTGTGAAGAGCAGGAGGGTGAGACTGGTGGTGAGGTGACTGGTGTGTGTGGAGAGCAGGGAGGGAAAGGTGAGGCGGTGGCAGGTGGAGGGGAGGTGAGTGTGGGGGAGTCTGTGGTGGCTCCTGTGGAGGAGAAAGGCGAGGGAGAGCAGGTGATGGAGCAGGAGGCGCCTATGAATTAAAAAAGGCGCAGTAAGAGAAAAAATGTGATGACTGCTGTTCAGAGCAGTAAACAGGTCAGCAAGCTGGCCACAGAGAGAAAAGGTGTGTCAGACAGCAGCGACAGTGAGGGTGAGCTGTCTGACAGCAGTGAGGTGTCTCTGTCACAGGGTAGCAGTGCAGAGGCACGTTATCCTGTTGAATCTTTTAATAATTTTCTCCAAGAAACAAAAGGATTAAGAGGGATAAAAGTAGAAAAATATTTTCCCAATTTAAAAATATTTTATTTCTCTGCGAGATATTATATTAGAAGAAAAGAAGAGTCTGGGTTTTCTGATCAGGAGGTTTTTAGACTGAAGAAAATTATGGGAAAAGTGAGAAAACAATTTTGAATAGAATGATGAGCACTAACTTATTATTTTTATTGTGCGTATTTTATTGTGGTGTTGTTTTTAGCCTTTTACCCAACATGGATAATTTTAAAATAGCTTCTTTAAATGTTAATGGAGCTAGGGAGGCTGTTAAACGCACCATGATTTATGAAATAGCAAAACAGAAAAGAATTAGTGTTTTATTTTTACAAGAGACGCACAGTGATCTTAACAATGAAGCAGACTGGCGCAAGGAATGGAAGGGAGAAGCTTTTTTTAGCCACGGCACCTCCCAGAGTTCTGGGGTGGGCCTCCTCTTTTCCTCAGCTTTCACCCCAAACTCTTTTAATGTAGAAAGTATCGTCCAGGGAAGGTGTCTTTTAGTAAAAGCTCAGTTTGATCATTTTAACGTAGTTTTTATCAATATTTATGCTCCTAACGTCGGTGCAGAGAGGAAGCGTTTTTTAGAGAACATTGGGGAGAGGTTGGGAGATTGCGGGTTTGATGATTATGTTTTTTTAGGTGGGGATTTTAATTGTACAGAAAACGAATTGTTAGACCGGAATCATAAAGAGCCTCACAAAGCTTCCCAGCAAGCCATGCAGAAGCTTGTCTCGTCTCACGGCCTGGTGGACGTGTGGAGGAGGATGCACACAGGCTCCAGACAGTACACTTGGTCCCACAGTAAAGAAAACCGCCTCTCTTTAGCACGTATTGACCGTTTTTATTGTTTTAAATATCATTTTAATGTGTTTAAAGCATGTCAGATTTTACCAGTAGCTTTTACAGACCACTCTTTGCTTTTAGGGAATGTTTTTATAACAAACATTTTACCTAAAAGCGCCTACTGGCATTTTAATCTGGCTTTAACTCATGATCGTAGTTTTAGAGAAGCTTTAAGTTATTTTTGGACTGTTTTTAGACAAAGAAAGGGTGATTTTACTTGTCTAAGGCAGTGGTGGGACCATGGAAAAGTTCAAATAAAACAACTTTGTCAACAGCATACTCTTAATGTCACTCGTGACGTCACCAGATCTATCAGAGATCTGGAGATGAATATAGTGGAACTAGAACATTTAAGTGAGTCCACAGGAAATCGAGAGCATATTGAAGCTCTCAAATCCAAAAGGCTAGTTTTAGCCAACCTGCTGGAGTCTAAAGTCCAAGGCGTGTTGGTCAGGTCTCAGGTTCAGAACATCACAGAGATGGATGCTCCCTCTAGCTTCTTCTTCAGCTTGGAGAGGAAACGCGGGCAGAGGAAGGTGATCCATTCTCTACTATCTGACACAGGGCAAAGCAGGTAAGTGAACCGGGCCAGATCAGGAGGAGGGCTGTTGGGTTTTACTCCTCTCTGTTTGAGAGTGAGTATAAAGAGAATGAGGAGCTGTTTGGGGAGTTCTGTGGTGGGCTGCCCCAGGTCTCTGAGGAGACCAATGTACAACTGGAGCGCCCCCTGGGGGTACAAGAGCTCCATACAGCCCTCCTGAATATGCAGGGCCAGAAGGCCCCAGGCATCGATGGTCTTACAGTAGAGTTTTTCAAAGCCTACTGGGACATCCTGGCGGAAGACCTACTGGAGGTCTATAATGAGAGTTTGGCCGCTGGTTCACTCCCGCTTTCGTGCCGCAGGGCAGTCATCACCCTCCTGCCCAAGAAAGGGAACCTGCAGGACATTAAGAACTGGCGCCCTGTGTCTCTCCTCTGCACCGACTACAAGATCCTCTCCAAAGCCTTGGCAACGCGGCTGAGAGAAGCTATGGAGCAGGTCATCCACCGGGACCAGACCTACTGCGTCCCCGGCAGGTCCATGGTAGATAACGTCTACCTAATTCGGGATGTTTTGGAGGTCTCCGGTTCATTGGGTTTAAGAACGGGCTTGATCGCATTAGATCAAGAAAAGGCGTTTGATCGCGTCGAACACGGCTTCCTGTGGAAAACTATGGAGAGGTTTGGGTTCGCCGCTGGTCTGATCGCCAAGATCCAGGTGATGTACAGTGGCATTGAGAGTATGCTAAAGATTAACGGTGGTCTGTGTGCTCCTTTTAGGGTGCGTAGAGGTGTTCGCCAAGGCTGCGCCATGTCCGGGATGCTCTACGCGCTCTCCCTGGAACCCCTGCTTCAAAAGATACGTTCTACTGTTCATGGTTTGGTTTTACCTGGTTTTAATAGTAGAGTGGTTTTATCTGCCTATGCTGATGACGTTGTTGTTTTTACTAAAAACCAGCAAGATGTCGACGTACTGAACGAGATAACAACTAAGTTCTCTGTTTTATCTTCTGCGAGGGTGAACTGGGGAAAAAGTGAAGCCCTGGCAGTGGGCGAATGGCGTGAAGGGCTCCCGGTTCTCCCTCAGGGACTTTTATGGAAAAAAGATGGTTTTAAATATCTCGGTCTGTTTTTAGGCAATGAAAACATTGAAAAAAAGAACTGGGAAAACATGGAACAGAAAATAGAATGTAAATTAGAAAAGTGGAGATGGCTACACTCCCACATGTCATACAGGGGAAGGGTTTTGGTTTTAAATAACCTTGTAGCATCTCAGCTGTGGCACAAACTTTCCTGTTTAGACCCACCGTCTGGTTTGTTGGCCAACATACAAGCAAAAATGGTCAACTTTTTTTGGAACGGGTTTCATTGGGTGCCACAGTCTGTGTTGTTTTTACCCAGAGAAGAGGGGGGCCAGGGCCTTGTCCACTTAGCCGGGAGAACAGTGGCTTTTAGATTATGTTTTGTACAGAAATACCTGGCAGGGCCCTCTGACTTAGTGTGGAGGGACGTGGCCAGCTGCATTTTTAGAGGTGTAAATAACCTGGGGCTGGATGCGGCTCTGTTTTTAACTGATTTAAATCTTTTAAAGTTAAGGGGATTACCGAGGTTTTATCAGGGTGTTTTTAAATCATGTACCCTGTTCAATTTAAAGCCATCCCAAACGACTAACTCTCTGCACTGGCTTTTACAGGAGCCTTTAATCTGTGGGTCCAGGCTGGACGTGTGTGACGGCGCTGGACCAGGGCTGTCGGAGGCGCTGCGCCGGTCAAAGATAACAACCGTGAAACAGCTGGTGGAGACTGCAGGACCGTCCCTCTCCAACGTCGAGGCCATGGGTTCCGTGATGGGGGTACGGTCTGCCAGGCTGGTGCGGCGCTTCCTGGACCTCCTGAGGGGAAAGATGTCGGCCAAGGAGAGGAGCCTCCTCCGTGCTTACTGTGAGAGACAGAGCCAGCCAGACCCGATGGACTCCTTTCCTGGCCTGATCCTGGATCCTGGGTTCCCGGAGAGAAGTGGACCTCTGCTCTCCAGCCTGGACCCACAGAAGATGGTTTTATCCACTATGGATCAGAAAACTGTTTATAGAGTTTGCTCCAAAGCCATAAATCGAAGACACTTCGAGAACCGCGCAGTCTGTGTATGGACTGATAGACTTGCTGGTAGAGCACCCCAGTGGAGGACTTTATATAAGCCTCCAATTAAAAAGAGAACTGGTGATCTCCAATGGAGGATTTTACACGGTGCCATCGCCACAAACTCTTTTTTATCCGTTATTAATCGGGCTGTTTTAAATGAGTGTCCTTTCTGCAGTCTGTCTGAGAACGTTTTTCATGTTTTTATGGACTGTAACAGACTAAAGACCATTTTTAGCCTTTTAACAAATGTTTTTAGTCTTTTTGGCACTGTTTTTACTACTTCTTTATTTATTGGAGGAGTGTGCCAAAATAAAAATAATAAGGCAAAGGCCAGACTTTTAAACTTCTTAATCAGTGAGGCAAAGATGGCTATTTATTTGTCCCGTAGAGACAGACTGCAGGGAGGACCTCACCTTGATGCTGTGGCTCTGTGGAAGTGCAACGTTAAAGCTAGAATTAGGCTGGAGTTTCACTTCCACAGAGTCACGCAGAACATGGAGGATTTTATGCAGTTGTGGGGTTTTAAAAAGATTTTATGTGAAGTGTCTGAAGGAAAAGAACTTCAATTTAACAAGCTTCTTATGTAAGAATTTTATGTAAATGACATTTGGTTTTAACTCAATTGTTTAATTGTTTGGCCTTTTGTAATTAAAGTTTTGTTAAAAGTCAAAAAAAAAGTCTTCTTCTTCTTCATCCAGCTTGATGCTGCCAAGCCTCCTGTGGAGCTTGTGGCCCAGAAAGCAAAGCAACATGTTGGTTTTGCTGAATCTCCTCCAGCTGCAGCAGTTTTCCCCCTTAAAGCTGCTTCAGGCCAGATGTGAGGGAAAGAGGAGCTGAAGAGTTCAGCAGATGTTAAAGCTTCATGTCTCCCAGCTCAGCTTCAGGCTGCTCTTCATGTGTCCCTGCAGGTGGCGCTGCTGCTCTCCCTCTGTGGGCCATGCAGCGCCACCTGCTGTCCACACCAACTAACTGCAGCCAGCAATCCTTCCTGTCTGCATCTGCCTCTTCAGTTTGGCTTTAAAGCATCATGTGTGTTGCTGCTCTGCTGGAATCAGACAGGAATCATGGTGGAACGTTCACATCTCTGCAGGAAGCAACTAAAAGATCATCTGAACTGAACGCAGGCAGAAAAAGAAAAAGATGGAAAAGCTGCAAAGATTCAGCAACTTGGCCATCAGCATTTCCCTGCTGGCACCTAGCTGACCTTTGACCTCCCAGAGCCCAGCATGACTGTGACTATTTAAAGGAGCAAATCAATCATGTGTTGCTCAGATAGAAAAGTTCCAAAAGTTTCTGTGCTGCCAGCCTGACAAACGTCTTCAATCCCTCCTGATTGTGTTTAGTCTGAGAGAGAGAGCCAAGGCTGAGGAGCCCAGAGAGCGCTAGGCAGAAAGGAAAGCTGCAGGCTTCAGTCGGGGAGTGGCTCTTGAAGGCTGCCTCTAGTCAGCCACATCTAGAAGAGAACATTTCTCTGTCTGCTTAGAGCACATTGAACATCTTCCACAGACTGCTGCTGTTCTCCCTGCAAGGATCCAAGAAATGCTGAGTCATCAAGACCAGCCATCTCCTCCCTCATTCACAATAGTCCTTGATTTGCATCAACATGTCCATAAAGTCACAACTTCACCTTCAAACGTCCTTCATCCTCTGAGCTGGGAGCAAGCAGAGCTAAGCTTCTGGTCTGAGCATCAAGTGTTGGAGGACAGAAAGCTGCTAAAAGCAGCAAAGTTCCAGCAGAAAATAAAGCCCCCATAGTGAGAAAGTTTCCTTTAGAGCTGCTCTCCACAAGCTGCTGAAGCCAAAGTGTCTGCAGATATTTAGCAGCTAGAAGCTGCAGCCGTAGAACAGGATCCTAAAGAAGCACTTTGCAGATTTTCCTGCTTTCATTTCTAATCATCAGAGGATGGAACAAGTGGCTGCTTTGCCTCTTTTTTCAGGCCTTTTTCCCTCTGCAAGGTGTGCAGCTGCAAAGTTAGTGAGAAGTGCTTTTCTAACTATTGCAGAGTCTGTTTTCTCTTCTGCTGGGGAGTCCCGAGTGCAGCGTGTGAGCAGCAGAAGCAGAAGCTTCCCCTCGTCTCTCATGGTGGCGCATTAATGCACATGAGCAGCAAGAGTGGAAAAAAGTGGATGAAAACGCTTCTTTCTCCCAGAATGCCGTCTACAAAGTAGCTAAAAGTAGCTGAGCTCCTGCTTCTGCTTCTGCTTTGATTCTGATGGCTTGTGGAGCCCTTCAAAGCTAAACATGATATCTGGCTTTAAAGTTCATGGCTTGAGATGGAAAATTGTGGCTGTGCTGCTCTGCTGGCCACCCGGACTCCTGCTGCTGCTGCTCTTTTCTTCTTTTCACTTTCTTTGAGGCCTTTTTGCAGCTGCTCTTCTGCACTCATTGTCTTTGTGTGTTTTTGCTCCACTACGGCTTTCTGGGAACAAAGACTGATTCTTCAAACTTCTGCATGCTAAAGGCTCCAACTTTTCCACATGCAGAAGGTGACTTTCTACTTCTTGCAGAGATCACTTCTGTCCCTTGGCCCTGCAGAGCTGCCTGAAGCGCTGGAAGGACAATCATCAGGACGGCTTGGACCAAGGACAGGTAGAAGGGGAGGAGTACGCCAGCCCACAGGGACCCCCCCCCCCAGCGTCTTGCTGTGCAGCACACGCTGTGTGAAGTGGAAGGTGGAGGAGCTGCGTATCAAGGAGTAGCTGGGGTGCAGCATGCTGTGATCAGGGAGACCTGGCTCCTCTCTGACCTCTGACCTCTGTTATGGAGCTGGATGGCTTCTCTGCTGTTGGGCCCTAAGGTGAACTCTATGGGCATTTGGTGGACATCAGTGAATGAGTGGCTGAGGGAAACGTCTGCAGCTGCCATGTGGAGCTGCTGTGTCTCTCCTTTCCACCACCTTATCTTCTGAGGGAGTTCAGCAGTGTTCTGGGAACTGAGCGGCTCCACAAGGCTGCCTCCTTCCTCTGCTCCCTCATTTCCTGCCAGCAGCAGCATGCTGACTGCTGGCTGCTTCCCCCCCCCCCCCCCCCCCCCCAGCATGTAGGTCAGGCTCAGCGCTGAGCAGCAAATCTTGTCCCTGGGTCCAGAAAAGAGCCAAAGTTGTGCTTTCAGCGCAGCATTTGCAGCGTTCTCAGTCAAAATGTGAGTCCAGACTCAGCGCACATCTGATCCTTGTTCAGCTTTGCAGATGAAAAAGTTAAAGGCCAAGCGAGCAGCAGCACAGAAGTCACTGCTAGAAAGTGGCTTCTAGTCACCAAGCTGCAGTGGGCTTCCTGAGCCCACCCGCTCCAGGGTGCCACTCCTCCAGAAAGAAGCGCCTGGAAGCCAAAGGTCTTTAAAGGAAACTCTGCTAGGACTGTAAACTTGTAAAGTGCAGTAGTGGCCCATTGTCTGCTTGTGAAGCTTCTGCTTTAATGAGCCAAACATGGAGCACGCTACCTTGATCCACAACACAAGCATGGCTGCTGCTTCTTCTCTGGCTTCTGCTGCTTTCTGCTGGGCTCTGATGACTGCAGCTCTGTCATGTCCTCACAGTCTGATCTCTAAATGATCAACAATGACAAGCGCTCGGCTCTTTGGCCAAATCTCCATCTGGCTTCATGTTGAGCTGCTGGAAGTGGGCTAGAAAAGCTGAAGGATGGAAACATTTCTCAGAGCCTCCCTCCATGTTGCTTTGCTGGCCATTCTACAAGCTGCCAGCTTGCAGCTTCCTCTGACTCCCACCAGCAGAGATTTCTAGTTGCTGCATTAAAGATGGACTTTTCTCTGACATTAGGGCTGCTAGAGCTGCAGCTCTTCTCTTCCTAAAATACAGCAGCAAATTCTGCTGCTAGCAAAGTTTTCACAGCTTTCTCAAAGCTGAGCACATTCATTTTCTCTGGCTTTTCATCCACACATCAGCTGCTCAACATCCATCAGCTGCTGCAGAGTCCTGCTAGCAAACTGACTTCCACTACAGGCCCCTACAGGCTAAAGTATTCACACCCCATTAAAGTCCTTTTAGCAGCTGACCACCACAAACTCTGCTGATTTTACTGCCATTTGATTTGGCAGATCAACACAAAGCAGCACATCCAGGCTCATTAGTGGAAACTTTCCCCCTGAATAACTCCATCTAATAAAAGTGAAGATGAAATGTGCTGCAGATTTCTTTGAAGACTCATTAGTTTGAAACAGTCCAAGAAGAAAAGCTTGGATTTTCTCCATTGCTGCATCAGAGCAAATTTTCTTCAGCTTTAACAGCTTTGAATCAACTTTAAAGCTGAAAACTAAAGAGATCACCAAGAAGTTAGTTGATGTGTTTGTGGACTGAAAGCCAGCAGATCAGATTCCTCCTGTAAAGCCTTTAGAACGGCAGCAGAAAGAGATTCTCCAAAACTTTCCCAACTAGAAACAAACAACTAGTTTCCTTTTGCTCCACTTCACCATGATGAGCTACTTTGTCTCCATGTGTCTCCTAAAATGGCCAGAAAAGCCACTAAGGCCACGGTTAGGGCTGCAGTTAGATGTGGGGGAGCATCAGGGAGAAAAGGCTCAGAAGGTCATAAATTAGGCTCAGAAATGATGGATTTGATCTGGGCCAGATTTTGAATCCATCAAGCTGTCAATTCAAAGTTGACAGAAAGGACTTGCTGTATTTTGTTGCCTCCAGGTTAGGGATGAGTCTCTGCCTCCAGCCAAGGAGTTCACATCATCTTTGGTGTCTTGTTCCTGTGTGATGGCAGCATGGAGCAGGATGAAGGGCAGACAGCTGGAGGCTTCATCCGCACTAATCAGAATCATCTGCTTTACTGCCAACCTTTGAGCAACAAACCAGCAATCTGACTTTGCTTCCACTTTGCTCTCAGTCTTCAGACGTTTTCAACAGAAATCTAAAGAATTTGGTGGATTTCTTCTAGTTTTTGTCACATGGAAACTTTTCAGATCATCAAATGAATTTTAATGTCAGACAAACAGAACCTGAGTAGATCCAGAAAGTGGTTTTAAAGTCATTCTTGTGTTACTTCTGCTTCCAGCCTTGGCGGCAGCAGCTGCCATCTAGTGGTTCTGATAACTGCTAATCAGTCTTTTCCATCAGCTGGACCAGTTTGGACCCGCTCTGCTTTGCAGAACTTTTTCATTCAGACACATTGGAGGCTTTTCCAGCATGAACAGCCTGTTTAAGGTCAGGCCACAGCATCTCAGTCAGCTTTAGCTCCAGACTTTGACTAGGCCTCTCCACAACCTTCATCCCTGGCTTTGCTGCTGAGCTTTGGATCATTGTCCTGCTGCAGAACCTCAGTCAGCTTGAGTCTAAGGTCCAGAACTGCTTGCAGGACTTTCTTCTCCGGGATTTTCTGTCAAAGAGCAGAATTCATGCTTCCTTCAGTTCTAGCAAGTCCTCCAGGTCCAGAAGAAGCAGAAGCAGCCAGACCATCACACTGCCACCACCATGTTTGACTGTAGGCCTGATGTTGTGCTGCTGAAACGCTGTCCTAGTTCTTCAGCAGATGGAACGGACCCACACCTTCCAGAAAGGTCCAGTTTGTCTCATCAGTCCCAGAATATTTCCCCAAAAGTCTTGATGATCATCCAGATGTTTTTGGCTCTTTGGCTTCTTGTGGCTCAGCAGTGGTTCTGGTCTTGGACCTCTCCCATGGAGGCCATTTTTCCACTTTCTCTCTAATTGTTGAATGCTGACCTCTGACCTTAACTGAGGCAGTGAGTCCTGCAGAGCTTCACATGTTGTTCTGCTTCCTCTGGGACCTCCTGGATGAGTCCTTGTTAAATCTCTCAGTCATTTAGATGGGACTCAGATTTTGATGCTAGATGTGCTTCGTTCCATCGCCTCCTTTTTTACCTCGGCTTTTTTACCTTCGTTCCACTATTCAGTTTACAGCATTTTAGGATTCTACATTTCAGACTAAAGACAGCTGACCACGTGGACAATTGGCATTTTCTGCTTCAGTTTCATGTGGCAAACCTTTCCAAATGTGCTAAAATTGAAGCTTTTGGCCTCTTTTAATGTTTGGTGTTAAAATGACTGCTATGCTGGTTAAGGCTAGTGTCTGGTGTTCTGGATTAAACCATTGCCTTTCTCCTTGATTTGACTTTCTAGCTTTATTCATGTGGATCTGTCTGCTGATTTCTCCATGGATGTCTAGTTTTTACAGGAACCAACAATCTACTAATCTGCTCAGCTGCTCAGTGCAACTGGAACTGACTCCTTTTTTCTCTTCTCTCTGACTTTAGAGGCAAAAGTGCAGATCAGTCTCTCTCCCAGCTTCACGTGCTGCTTCCTGTCAGACAGGAAGTCTGTGATCCACCTGCAGGTGGAGTCAGCCACATTCAGCTGGAAGAGCTTCTCCTGAAGCAGAGTTGGTATGATGGTGTCTGCAGCGTGTGCACAAAATAAACCAGTTAATTTTTTACCTTAAGTGGAGGTCAGCGTGGTTCTGGCCAGCCAGGCCACTAATGGACCGAGCTGCAGGACTACAGGGTAGCAAACACTCCCTACATGCTACCATCTCAGACCTGGTATGGTAGATTGGACAGTTCCAGATTTACTAAGGGTATGAAAAAAACAGCCTGACCTTTTACTGATGCCAAGTTTGAATCCTGTTTGTATTAACAACAGAACATCTTCCTAACAATGTCAATGGAAAAGGAGCAGATGGTGCTGGGGGAGCCTTAAAAAGAGCAGCTGACAAGATGGTGGCAAAAGGCCGTGACATCCCAGATGCAGAAGAGTTATTCAGGACCTGTCTGAAGCAAACACAAGAGTTAACCTCTTCTTTGCGAAAAGATGTTGAAGGAGCAATGGAGAAATGCCAAAGATACCGGCTGTTCCTGGAACCATGAGAATCCACCAGGTCATAACTCTGGCTCCAGGAGAACTGATGGTTCTGGATGCAAGTTTGCATGAGTTCAACACGTCAGCAGTTTATCTGCAAGTGCTCAACAGCCAGTGTTTCAGTTTCAGACAGGAAGATGGAAATGGCTGCATCACAGCCAGCTGGTGAGGGAAATACAGGAAAACAAAGCAGTGGGAAAGTTCACAGCTGATTGGTAAATGCTGTATTCTCAGATATGATGATGATTTGTATCCAGGTGTCATTCTAAACATACAAGAGACCACGTGTCCAGGTCAAATGTATGCATGGTATTGGGTCAAAGCGGTTTCTTCTGGCCATATCAGGATGATCTTCACTGGTACCTGTTTGATTGAAGTCCTTGAACTTATTCCCACCCCCACAAACGTTACCAAAGCGCCATGTGGAAGTCTTTAAAGAGGTGTGGAACCGACTCACAATATGAACTTAATGAAACAAAAGGCACATTCATGCATATATACAGACAGACACACACACACTGATACAGGAACACATGCAAAATCACTTTAACATGGACACAAACACTGATACAGACACATTGAAATTCTTCACTGTCTGATCATTGTCGTTATTAATATAAATATATGAAATTACAAGCGTAACTCTATGTTAGGAATTAGGAAGATGTTACTTTTAGCACATCTCCCATGAGACTTTGTTACACACTACAGTTCACATTATGTTGCATTTAATAAATTCACTTAATGTTTTACTGTTGGTAATATGCTGTTTTTTAACTAGCTTAATAAAGCTCAATTCAACAGCAGTTATATTGGTGTCCTTGCTATGGTTCCAAATTAAATACAGTATAATGCCAACGGAAAGTGCTGTACATTGAAGTAAATATGTAAAATTGTATTGTCCCTTTACCCTGTTATCATCTTAACCCTGTTATGCTGGTCTCAAACACCATCACACCTAGTTTCATTAAAAAAATGTAAATGCTAAAAAAATAATTGTCTGTTGACTTTTATCTTAAATATAAGAGCTATCATGTGAAATTAATTTGATTACAATTCTTAGGTTTTTAAAAACATTTTTGATGAAAAATGACAAGATTGCTTTCCCTGATTAGTCACATTTCAGGAATTAAGAGGACACACAAATGTGATTTTATGTCATCTTCAGTTTAAAATTATTGAATTCTATGGGGGACATTTTATCTATGAGAAAATGTGTTTTTGTCCCAATTTATTTTTAAAAATTTTAGAGAGCCTTCCAAGTTTCCATAAGGGGTTGGTGAATTAGAGTGACAAATCTTGAAATAATGATCAAAACTAAAAAGAAACTAATGCCTGAGATGAAAGATTTTTTTCTGAAAGTTAATATATACTTAGAAGCAATACTTTGGGTACAAAACGTTAAAATATCAGTGTCCAATTTTCCCATTCTAATATTATGACTCAACAAAAAACACTGCAAAACAAGCTAAATTGTTATTTTTTATCAGATTTTAACAACAACATTAAATTAAAGAAAAGAGGAAACCTTGACATAATTATATTTCGTTTTACAAACAAGTTGAAAGAAATCTGAAAATCCGCCTCTGGCATCCGGTGCTTGCCTGCAGGATGACCGCACCAAGATGGCGGCCGGTGTTTATGCGCATTTTCCAAAAGGGAGCCACGTTGGTCTCTTCGGGTTCTTTGTCCTTGTTTTGCTGCGAGGCCAGAAGCGGGAAAGGATGTTGGTGACGCGGAAGAGGCAGCAGAGCTGCAAGGTGATTGAAGTCTGATGAAGTCTGGAAAGAGTCCAGCAGCTGGAGGCACAGCGGAGAAAAACTGGAGGGAAGCAGGAGCTCAAAGAGCGGCAGGACGCAGCAGAGGAGACACCATGATGGGGGATGTTTTTCCAGCCCAGAGTTCTGCTGCACCGATTAGGTTTGGAGATTCCTTCTTCATGCTAACTGTGTGGATGGCTAAAGTTTAGGAGCCGTTTTCAGCAGCTGATGGATTCCTCCTCTTCATCAGAACTCGTTGCAGGGTTTCCCCCCAGAAGACTGGTTAAGCCTGCAGCTCTGCGTTAGGAGGTGCTAATGCTAGCTTAGCATGTAGCATAGGAGGTGCTAATGCTAGCTTAGCATGTAGCATAGGAGGTGCTAATGCTAGTTTAGCATGTAGCATAGAGGTGCTAATGCTTAGCTTAGCATGTAGCATAGGAGGTGCTAATGGAGCTCAGCATGTGTAGCACCGTTCAGTATCAAGTTCTTCTTCGTGCTTGGAAAAAATTCTCCGAAAAAACGCTTTTTGGTTTATCTTGTTTAGAAAGATGTGCATGTTTTCATCTGGCCATATGGAGGACCAATCCTGTCCTTAATTTAGAATATATAAAGAAAAACAAAAGCTGGAGATTTATATACATCACTGCTAAAGATTGAAGAATTTAAAAATTCATTAAAGAACAGTGGGCTTCATACTTGGAATACAATGATCAACCAGGTACATCGGCATCGAATATTGTGGGAAGTGGAAAAAGCAGTGATGAGAGGGGTAAAATATTCTTTCTCATCTCATAAAAAGAAAAAGGAAAACAAAAAGATTCAGCGATTAGAAGAAAAACTTAGTACTAGAAATTCTCTCAGAAGAAGGAAAGTTAGGTAAATCCGTAAAGGAAAATCAGAACTAAACCACTATATGAAAGCAAAATAGATTTCTAATACAAGGACTTCGAATAGAAAATTTTGAACATGGCAATAAGTCAGGAAGCTTTAGCTAATCAGCTTAAATAAACAAGGAGAAGCAATATATATTTGCAGTTACAGATTCAACTGGTAATACAGTAAATGAACCGGAGTGTATAATAATACCTTCCGCGATTTTAAAATCTTTATACACACACACAGATAAATCCATCAGAGAAGGATATTAAGCAATTTCTGATAAAATTACACTTCTAAATTATCAGATAACAAAGATGACATGGATTCCCCACTGACAACAGCTGAAACCCAGGAGATCTTAAAAAGCATGCCTAATAAAAAGGCTCCAGGTCCCAGATGGATTTTCCCTACTAGTTTTATAAGGAGTTCTGGAATATTCTAGCCCCACGTTCCACAGAATGTTGCAGGAAATACAGGAAAAAGGCAGATTTCCAGCGTACTATGAATTCTGCCTCCACAGCCTTCTGCTCAAGCCAGACAAAGATCCTATGTTGCCACCCCAGTTATCCCATATCCTTAATTAGTGGGGATATTAAGATAATCTGTAACAGCTTTTGCAAAAAGATTAGACAAAGTAACTCCTCTCATAATACATCCAGATCAACTGGTTTCAGCAGAGGAAGCAGTCAGCCACAAATACACGCAGATTACTTCAATTTTAATTGATTATTCCTACAGTAAAAAATTAAAACCAATATATTGTCTTTAGACGCAGAAAAAGCTTTAGATAACGTGAGGTAAACTGGAAATTTTATTCGCTACCTCTTCATAATCGGTTTTGGCGATTGAATTTTTTTTTCATAAATTGGTTTTAAAAATTTTACACAATTCTCCAACAGCCGTGTCAGGGACAAAATAATCAAATATCGCCAGTTTTTGTCTACAGAGGGGCACCAGGCAAGGTTGCCTCTTCTCCATCACTTTTTACCATCTTTATAGAACCTCTAGCAGCAACAATCAGACAAACAAAAGCTGGTAAAAGGTATAAAATGCATGAAAATATAGCATAAGATTAGTCTGTACAGCGATGATGTATTACTTATCTCCAGCATTCAAATAATCTCTTTCACAAGTAATTAGAATACTAGAATCTTTCTTAAAGTATCAGATTACTCTTTAACTGGTCTCATCTACCTGGGTACTGTCAATTCAATGCTCTCTCGAAAACAATGCAATCAGGAAATATTAAATACTTAGGTATTACTGGGTCGAATAAATTAACAGATACTTACAATTAACCATGCCTCACTTTTAAACAGGATAGAAGAGGACCTTGAAAGATGGAAATCGCTTCCAATCTCAACTTATGGGTAGGGAGTGCAATAAAAATGATGGTCCTACCTAGAATTATTATTTTTTTCAATGATCCTCAATAAACCATCATCTGACTGGTTTAAATCTCTAGACTCAGCCATTTCTAACTTTCTTTGGAAAGATAAACCCCCACGTATTAGCTTAAAGACAAACCAGAAGACTAAAGACAGAGGAGGCTTAGATCTGCCTAACTTCCATAAAATAGTCATCTAGACGAGCCTTGGTGAGAATAGAACAGGAACTGTGCAATAATATCATGATTTCAGATTTGCGTTATTAGCTCAAATATAAAACGGCATACATGCTTAAAAATATCAACATTAGTTTTACTCTGACAGCATGGTGGGAGAGTTCTTTAAATGACAAAGTCATCCTTAACCCATGCAGTCGTACACCTATGTGGAATACCCTGATATCCTACAAAAATAATAAAATGATAAACTTTACATATGGAAGAATAAAGGTATTAAATATCTGGAACAGCTACTTGACGGAACAGGAGTTCATCAATTTGCTCTCTAAAATAATATGCAATATGGCATTAGTAAAAATAAATTCTTGGAATATGAACACACTTAAATCTATAATTAGAATAAATATAAGCATATTAATGGTGGTTTAAAAATCCAAACTAATATATTAGAGTTCCTAGATTTCACCCCCCCCCCCCCCCCCCCCC